>NW_025336045.1:5895017-6312021 GCF_004798865.1 Varanus komodoensis
GCTGTCAAGAATTTTGGCAGCTCTAGTCCCAAACATATGGAGGGCAAAGTTTTTTTTAGGAAACTGTTTTGGCAGCTGAAAAGAAATAGGCAGCTGAGTGCTAAGAGTAACAGAAGATCATATAATTGGCAATTTAAAAAAGAATAAACACCTTTTGAAAAGTGTCTGTGCCTAGGTGCCATCAAGTTTTGAATGACACCCTGATGGGGTAGTTTGAGGCAGTTTTACAGCCTTCTGATGAAACTGGGCAGGGATGCTCCATTGTTTTTATATGCATTTTCCATTTATAAGGTTATTCTATGGGAATAAGTGTTGAAATAATGGGACTTGCTTCTAATAGGCTTAGAACCAGGGTGTCAGGAAATGAGTTGATTTCCCAGTTGGACTCCTTGATTCCTTTCCATTTAAGGTGATGGAAAAAAATTAAATTCCAAAAGTATTTCAAATAAATTCAAATCATAATCTTAGCCTGTTCTCTGCTTTTCATATAGTTTTCTTTGCAGACTAATCTTACAAGCATTCTTCACCTGGCAAAACAGTCCCCGAGACCTAGACAGCAAAGTAGGCTTTTTGAGAATGGAGCCGTTGTTTTCTATAACAGAAAAAGGCCTCATTCCATCTCTTCTCCCAGCAACCACCAGCACTTCATGTCTGCTGTGACTGGCCAAACATCTAAGAAATTAAGCGAACATTGAACCCATTCCAAATATCTTAAGCAGCACCCAAAAATGTGGTGGGGGGACCTGTTATTGATCATTCTTCAGAAAGTAAGTGCAGTAGTTGTTTTTCTAAGGTCCACAAGTGACCTGTTCCAGTTGAATATAATCACTTCATAAATATTTGCAAGAAATATATAGCCGGTGTAGCATATTGGCAAAAGTGTTGGACTATGACTGAAGAACGTAAGAGGAGCCCAGCTGGATCAGTCCAAACATCCATCTGGTCCAGCGTTCTCTTCATGTGGAGGCCAACCAGCTGCCCAGGGAAAAGCTACAAGCTGGACTTCAGTGCAAAGCACCCTCCCACCCATGCTCCCCAGCCACTGGGGCACATAGGCATTCTGCTAATGACAGTGAAGGCTGCATAGAATCATCACAACTGATAGCATTTTCTGCCATCAATTTATCTCATCCACTTTGAAAGCACTGTAAGCTGGTAGTTGTTGCCACATCTGATGTCCATGTTTTAACCTTCCCTTGATATGCCCCAGATCCCACCATTCAGTTTCCTTGGATGATGCAGAATTCAAATATTGTAGGAAGGAGGAAACAGCACCTATCCACTTTCTTCATGCTTTGCATGCCTGTCTATGTCTCTTTCATGTTCCCCATACCAGTCACCTTTTTGGGAAGCTAAAAAGCCTCACAGAGGGGCTGCCCCAGATCCTTGATCGTTTGAGTTGCTTCTTTTGCACCTTTTCCAGCTCTGCAACATCCATTCTGAGGTGTGATGAGCAGAACTAAGCATAGCATTCCGGATGTGGTCATGCTGCAGATTTGCACAGGGGCATTATGTTACTGGAACTTATTTTCGGCTCTTTTCCCAACAATCCCCAATAAGGAACTGGCCTTTCCTAGAACTTTTCTGAGATGATGTTCCCATCAAACTGTCCACCACAAGCACAGGAGTCCTTTCTTGGTAAGTCACTCAGACCCCATCAGCGTAAATGTGAAGCTTGTTGGGGGAGTTGTCCCGGGGGCATTATTTTTTAGTTACTTACACTGAACTGAATTTGCCACTTTGAAGCTGACTGCACTTTGGAAACCTGGATTCAAATCCGCATTGTAATATGACTGGTGTTTAAATGTGGTTACCAGAGAAGGTCACCACCAAGTTCAATGCCATGTCTAAAAAAATCCAGACGTATCTCCCAAACCATGTCTGAAAAGATATTGATCTTGCTCCATGCTTAGGATGCTGTGAAACCAAACCACAGGGTTTGGAAAGGCTTTTGAATTAGGTCACACTCTCTGAAAGTGGTGCCCTTTGTTACAGCATTCATGCAGCTCCTGCTGGAAGATGAAATGAGCTCCATAGTGTGGGAGAACAGGGGAGTCACTTCATACCAGAAGGTGCGCCATTGCATGAGCATTCTTGTTCCTCCTCCATTGCCATCTAGCAGTCTAGAACAAAACATTGCTTTGTGAGAAATTTTCACCCCACTCAAGGGGGAAGCAACTCAGTAGGGTGAGAAAAATAACAGCCTTACCAGGTCAACTCGTCAGGATTAGCCAGCCCATTTGAGTCACTATGAAGATGAAAGGGAGAGAACAATAAAATATGCCAACTTGAATTCCTCAGAGGAAAGATGGAATATAAATGCAAGAAAGAAGTCTGTGTTGTCTCTCCACGGAAAATGACAATGTTCAGAAGGGAGCCCGATTGAGTTCAATGCAAGTTTTCCTATCAAAATGAAGATGCCTGGTTTTTAGCTATTATTGAAATTCAGCAATGGGGGGCAGGGGGTTACAGGCAATCTGGATATTGTCCAGCCCAGTAAATAGGATTGCACTTGGGTTGACTTTTCATAGCCAACATTTCTACAGGCAAACCCAGAGTTTGTCAGATTCACTGAAACACAAGGTGCTTCTGCAATCTCTTATCTCTCTCAATCTCCTGTTGTTGTGGGGATAAAATTGAGACCAGGAGGAGAATTATGGCACGAGTGGAGCCAGCTGGAGCTGGGGGTCAGACTAGATGGCCCAGGAGACCCCTTCTGACTTGCTCAGTTTCTATGTTTCTATGTTCTATGTTTCTATCTTCCACTGCCACATATGGTTCATCTTCTCATAAGCCATTGCAAACACTTTCAGTTACATGGAGTTCATAACTGCAATTCCATAAGGACTGCATTTCCATAAGAACAGAGCAAAGTCCATAAGGTCTTCTCAAGCCATTTTGTTGCATCTGTCAAGAAATGTTACACTTCCCCACAGCAACTGACATTTTCCTTTTCAGTTCTTCCTGCTTCTCCCCTGAGGCTTCCTGCCCAGCCTTTCAGGATGAGGTTTTCGTAGTTTCCAGCTATCTACCAGAGAGCAGCAACCACAGATAAAATGGCATTCCTACCCACCTGGTAACTCTACATTTATAGCTCTAATGGCAGCTGGACCTCTCTCATGAGCAACACTGTGATGTTTCCCAATATGTAGCTTGGGTACAACTTGTCTTCTGATCATGTCTAAAGACCATACTAATTCATGTCAATCCATACAACATATCACCTGTTGGCAGGACATAGCTGTGAAATGGACTTACCTGCTCTGTGTGTGGTGTGCAGACCAAAATTCTTGGCAATGGAAGATGCTTCGGTTTCCCTGTAGGCTGAAACATTCCCAAGAGTTTTCTGAGTGGCACAAAGAAACTTGGAGCCAATACATTACATTCTGGGCTTGCTTCTGCATCCTTGTACTTATTTGTACATCAATAAACAAAAGGAACTTGGAAGTCTCCACTATGGTGATGAATTCTACTATTTTTCAAGCTAGTTCAGAAGTTTCCTCTAAGAGTCAGGGGCTGGTATCAGAAGCAAACACCAGACTACAGTATTGATAAACACAGAGAGAGATCCTATTGCATAGATACTCCAAGTGAAGTTCCAGAAATTAGTGCTATGCTATAGGATGAACGTAAGGCCTCAGCATTTTCAAGAAATCTCCAAACCAAGCAATTGTCTATAAATGCACATACTCATCTCATCCTCTTTGAATATGAAAAAGTGCTGGGGTCACAGCACTCCAAATTATACTAATGTCCTCCAGATGCATTAGACTATAGAAGTCCCATAATGCAGCTATGGGAGTTCTAGCCTAATGCAGCTATAAGGCATTAAGTTGAGGAGGGCTGGTTTATACCAGTGTCAGTGAAGCAACTGGAGCTGACAACCATGTTGCCAGTTTTCTTGGTTGGGCATCTTAAGGATCCTCAGACAGAAAAGGTTACACTGGGTCTTTTTCCATTTGTCCCATCTTGACCCAGCTGTATGCCATTTCTGTACCATTACTAGGTCACATCTAGACCAACTTCTAAACACAAAAAATAAACAAACAAAAAACCACCCTCCTCCTATACTGGTCCCACCACTTCAATATCAGATGTCTCACCTGGATAATCAACAAAGGATGTTCCTAGGAACAGAAGTACTAGATGTACTGCTCCTGAGTCAGTACATCTAGTCCCATATTGTCTACACAGAAAGGCAAGAGCTCTTCAGAGTTCTAGGCGGGAGTTTCCTGGCCTGCTTGGAGATCCTGGGGATGGAACTGGGGACTTTCTGCATGCCAAGCTGGTGTTCTCTTGCTCATGTACATCCCTTATGCATGAGGCAGCAGAAGAGTGCAGGGAAAGGAAGGGAATGCTAGAGAAAAGCTATTGCTTTTAATGGAAGACATGCCTGTTCCTGGAAGAACGAGAGGGCTGTGTTGCACACAAGCCTGAAAGAGGCTGGAGGAGTGACTGCAGAGGTTGTGTTTTCTGAAAAGACACCTCCAGAGGGTAGGGGAAGGAGGAGAGGACCATAATGAAGTAACTGCAGTATAAGCGTTACTGATTTGTGGAAATGGCTTCTTTTTCCACAGGCAGCGCTTCATTTATTCTGGCATCATGTTATATGCATCAACCTTTTCTTTATTATAGAATTATGTTCTTATTTTTTCCTTGTTACTCTTTCCCTGTTTCTCAGACCTAATTCCATCTCTATCCTCTTGGGGCCTACTGCAGGTACATCTCACCAAGCCTCTTCCTCCCAAAGAGAAATGAGCCTCCTGGACCTGAGGAGCACAATGCATCCTCTCCCATTGACATCACTGGGACCTGCTTCCATTGCAGTGGCTGAGCAGCAGGTCACACAGGGAGCCATCGGGGAAGGAGAAGACAACTGCCCAGCCAGCTTGCTCCTCCAGAGCCTTGGCCTGGAGGATCCTCCATGCTGCATGGGAAAGGGCCATTTTCTTGTCAGTTTGCATCACCTGTTTGTTTGGTACCCCAAAGAGCAGGGACCTGGCTTTTATTAAACCGATTAACTTTAAACACAACACTTCCATCACGTGTTGGACCTTTCAGCAACTTAAAACAGCTCGCCTCTTTCCTGCTATGAATGAGCAAATTGACTGCCTCATGTAAAGCGCATTGTTTGTTTTAAAACTGCAGTGGGGCACGGCTGTGTGTTTGTGCTTGGGCTTAACAGGCAGCTCTGCTTTATATCTGTGAGTTAACAACACTGTTTCTTGTTAACTTCTAACTCACTCATCATGGGTCCTCCTAATTTTTTCTTGTTGCGTTTGCAACTGTCATTTAATTTCTGAGTGGTGGGGGATATAATTGTTTGTCATCATAAACTCTCCCTCATATCTGCTTAATTCCAATTTTACTCTGAGCCCCCACCAATGACTTTTAGACAGGCTATTCAAGTAGAGACAAAATTACATTTGCATCCTTTTGTAGAGTTTTCTGCCTTAGCTTTGCTTTGTCCCCCTTTCTTCTTCACAAGCAATAATTCAGAGCTGGAGAGCTCCAGTGAGTCTCCACTGCAGGACAGGCATGGCCTCAAAAGAGAGCTGTGGGAAAATGGCCTCCCCAAATTCCTCACCCTTTGTGTGGGCAGAGAAATTACAGAGGGGGCAATTTCTTTGAATTTTGTGGCGAGAGGAGAAATTCTCAATAGTTTCTGACATGGAGGGTTCACGATTGGCTAGGGTTATAGCATAGCTTCTTTCTTTTACCGTGAAGTGGTTTTTGTTTTGTTTTTCATAGCAAGTGGCAACAGCAACAGCTGTGTTGGCAACCTTACCTCCATTTTTTGCCCACCAAATGCTGGTAGGAAAGGGGCAGTGTTGTGTCCAGCTCCAGGAAAGAGGTTGACCCCAAATCTGTCCACCTTAAAGTTTTCATGCTCTCTAAAAAAAAAGTGTTTCACTCTATTTTCATTTATAGTTTTGGGTGTAGTGTTTTTGAGCTCACCACATCACTCTGAGGCAGCTGAAGTGGCTCGGTGTATGTATGTGTGTTTCCATTAGACATCTCTCCATGCAGTGCAACCTCCCAGGCTGCCTGCACTTTCCCATCTGAAAAAGATTGATGGGCTTAATTAGCTCAGGATGTCTTCCCCTGGGCTTCATGTGAAGTGTGGGAAGCCAGGGGGCCACAAGCTGCTGGGGAGATTATTTCAGAATGAAAAATACATCCACACTGTGATTGCAGAATGAAAAACATACATGCACACAGCTCAACTAATTCCTAGGTAAGGCAAGCCCAAGAATCCCAAACCCAGGCCATTAGAATTTCACCAGCATTGCTTTGCTATTCATTTCTTTTCAAAAGCAAATTCTTTCTATTCAATGGAATGAGAAATGGTTGGAAAAAAATGTGGGAACATTTTCAGCAAAGCACTTCACATCTAGCCTTCAGCTCTATCCCTGTGATACATTAAGTGCACAATGTGCACTTGATCACAGGATGAGGCTGGGGGCTACATCTTCCCATTAAGCTACTTCTCCCCACTAAATTTGGTCTACCACATCGAAGCTAGAGAAATAAGGGGTTAAAAACACACTGCCATAAGATGGAAAGTATGGTCCTAGATTTAAAGAGATACTATAAAAATTATACTGCTAATGGGATATTTCTGATGAACACTGAAATTAGTTTGCACATTCAACATGTGCCTGTATTTCTCACTTTTGGAGAAAGGTTGATTGATTGATCAACTGATCACTCATTGCTTAGAGACATTTGTCCCTGACATTGTAGAGAAGACCATAACCAAATCCCAAGCCCTACCAGTGTGCACCCAGCAAGGTAGAAGAGAGGAAGGGGTGGCATTTCTGTTGTTCCTCCCCCAGACTACAGTTGTTGTTTTAAACAAATTTCCTCCCATTTAAAGCAGTGGGCTAAACCATCATTCCGTCTGGAAGTATGTCTGATGACTAGAATCTATGTCCTTCCAACATGGCCCCAGCCTACCTTCTGCAAGCCTTCTTTTACCTTTCCCCAAGGCTGGAAAGGAAACTCCAGAGATATTTGGTGATTGTGGGAAGGAATCCATGATTGCATCTCTCACTTATAGGATGCATCTGTCTCTTCAGCCTTGCAGGTGAACATCTGCAAGGGTGGAAAGAACATCCTGGGGAATCATTGGCTCAACAATACTGCAAGTGAGAAGGATCTTGGAACTGTTGCAGATCACAAGCTGAATATAAGCCAATAATATGAAGTGGCTGCAAAAAGCACAAATGCTATTTTAGGCTGCTTTAATAGAATTACATATCACTTCCAAATCACATGAAGTACTTGTCCCCCTTTACTCAGCATCTGGAGTACTACATTCAGTTCTGGGGACCACAGTTTAAGAAAGGTGCAGATATCACTGAAGGAGAAAGAAGATACTGACTTCTATCAAACCTGGAACTCTTTTTATTATTGGCTAGAGAAATGGGACTTGGCTTAGATTTAAATATGTTTTTAAGTTATCATAAATGGAAAAAGAAGGGTGTGGGGGCTGACCCAGCGGGCTCGATGTTTTTGATGATGGATGTTGTTTGTAGTTTTCTTTTTGTTTTTTTAGAATTATAATTTCAAATAAAACTTATTTAAAAAAAGAAAGAAAGGTGCAGATAAACTGGAAAGGTTTCAGAGGAGGGTAACAAGGATGATCAGGGGATAAAAAACAAAGTCCCATGAGGAGAAATTGAAAGCACTGGGCATTTAGCCTTGAGAAGAGAAGACTGAGGGGAGATATGCTATTACTCTTCAAGTATTTGAAAGGCTGTTGCAAAGAGGAAGACCAGGATCTCTTCTTGATCATCCCAGAATGGAGTACACAGAATAACAGGCTCAAGTTACAATAAGCCAGGTTGCAGCTGAACATTAGCAGCTGAACATCAGGAAGAACTTCCTGCCAGATAGTACGATGATGGAACCCGATGATCTAGGGAGGTGGCGGGCTCTCCCACACTGGAAGCATTCAAGAGGAAGCTAGACAGCCATCTGAGAGAGATAACTTAAGTGGAGTCCAGCTTAAGTGATTAGGTGGTTGTACCTGATGGCCCTTTGGCCCCTTCCAACTCTACTATTCTATGATTCTGCGATTCTATGATCCAATAAATCCTGTGGTCCCAGGAACAATCCGATAGGAACCATAGTATTGCAGCTTTAAATTATTATTATTTTGCCCTGCACTTCAGCCAAAAAGACTCAAACAGCCATGACATAACACAAAAGGAAAAATGAGTGGGGAAGAAAGATGTGGGGTGGGGGACCAAACTCAGGCACCAGTTCTTACAATTAAATAGCTGTTATTGTAATGTCAAGCTGGAATGGGAAAAACTCATACATTCTTTAAACATATTCTTTACAACCTTTTTGTTTCTTGTATGTGTTACATTTGTATACTTTTACTCAGAATCTTATTCAGTTTCTGCATTAATATGTGGTTTTTAAATAAAAATCATATGTAAATGCCTCTTTTAATAGCTATTTAGATGTGTATTTTCTCTCAAAATATCAGTTTAAGGTGTATTTTCTTTCAAAGTACATATTCAAATGCATACTTCTCTAGCTTATTTCTGATCTGCACATTCACCAAGTGGTGGGCAGCAGGTCATTTCTTTACAGGAAGTCACAAAGATCAAATTCCTCAAGAATTCTTAATGGCTGTGATCCAAAAAGCACTGAGCTTCTAGAAAAAGAGAGTGGCACTGAGTTTGACCAGCTGGAAAACCAGAACCCAAGTAACACATCAAACAAAATTCTGTAGGGAGGCCTCTTGGATCCTTTGCTTTGCAAAGTGCCTGTGCTGTTTGTCAGTTTTGACATGGTTAGCCACCTCACGTATCCAACTGGCAATAGCAAACTAAAGAAATAAGAACTGTGCAGAGCAGAACACAGCTGTATGGGTCCAAACAGGTACACAAGGGGTAGGGCTCCCTTAGGAAGCTTGGGATGGAGTCAGAAAGTTGGATCCCATTTCATAGCCATGGCACTAGAACAGTGATAGAAGGCTCATAGGAGTCATGACTGAAATGGTCGTCCTTCCACAAGGTAGCCCAGTGGAAATCAAGCAACTGAAGGACAATGCTGCTAGTGACTCTGCTTAAAGCAGTGGTAGGGAACCTCTGGCCCATGGATCTAATTAAACTCATATGGCCTATGGAGGCTTGAGTTCACCCTCTCAGTGGATGACTCTCCTGGTGCATCAAGCATGGATCAAATGTTAATGGCCAGGGTGCACCCTTGGCTTTGAGCATGTATTATCCTCCCAGCATGCACGTGGTACTGCTAGAACTGATACAGAAAGGGTAGGAGAGAGACAAAAGCTGGCTCCTGTGCGTGCAGTATCAAAAGAGGTGAAAAACACTGCGCAAGCCGGGACAGCATTCCAAGCCATGCCGAAGTCTGTGGCTGTACAACTGAGTGTTCCACAGCCTCCCCACCGCATGTGCCTGTGCTGAATGTGTGACTGGGGCACAGTGATGTTGCTCTGCAAAGCCTGGTCTCTCCTTGCAGAATGAATTCCACCACTGTTTAAAACACACAGTAAAGCACGGTGCATCAGCATTCTTGTAATAAGCAATGTAGCTCAATCAATCCTGTTCTGCAATAAATCCTATGAAATCAGGCTTCACACACTTGATGCTTGCTTGCTTGCTTGCTCGCTCGCTCGCTCGCTCGCTCGCTTGCTCTCTCTCTCTCTCTCTCTCAGCATAAACCCCTTATTTTTCCAGCCCTTCTTAAGTATCACAAAACGCTCCTTGAGAGATCACCTTTAAGCCTTGTGGAAAACCTCCTTGGCACAAAGCAATCAGAATGATGAGGACCAGATACATGAAGGGAGACGCTCTATTAGGCTTGTATTCCCATTGGGCTAAATTAACTATTATTAATTCAGTGCCTGAACTGTTACAAAGTTACCCCATTAGCACAATCCACCATCTGGCTAGACTCACTGCACCGGATGCCAGCCCATTCCAACAGTTCAGATCTAGCTTACTATTTTAGAAGTACTGGCAGAAGCTGCTGGCATATCATTCCCCCCAAAGTAAAAATGGAACGATCAGGAATAATCAGAGTTACAACTGTGGAATGCCTTTTCGTCAGAGTATGAGGCAAAGCTCAGGGTGCAACCAGATGTGATGGTCACACCCTAACAATTCCCAGTTGAAGGCTGGAGTAGCATGGCTAGGAGAGAACAGATCAGTGGTTCTTTTGCCCCCGTTTTCCCACCTAAAATTAGTTTTCCTGTTGCTGGTTTTATCCTTGGGGTGGGGTTCTTTCAAAGTGACCTGTCCCATCGCAGAGCCTGATGGGAAAAAAAAACAGGTTTTGATTTTTGAAAGAAGAAAGGAAAGAACATCTGATTCTTTCTGTTGCCTGCTCATGCTGGGCCTTTAAATTGCTCAGTCTACTGCCAAGGCAAAGTGACCCACACAGACACCATTGTGTGTGCCCACAGCTGGCAGATGACTGGAGTAGGCCCTGGGCATGGCATTCTTTATTCTGGTCGGGCCACCTGGGCCTCTCTCCTACCTCCAGCGGCTGAAATGCACCAGCTTCAAAATGAAGGAAAGGGAATGTCTCAGTGGGCATCGGCTCGTGGACCTGTAGGCCCAGGCTAGGGCCTGACTGTGCTAGGTCCTAGCCCCAGCCCCCACAGGCTACAAATATGGGGAGTGAAGAAGAAGGCCACTGCAGGAAGAACATGTGACCTATTGTGGTTGGTTTGAATTTGCGTCGTTTGGCTGGGCAGGCCCATGACACACTTCAGGGCCTCCAAGTGTGCAAAGTGTGCAGTGCAGGCTGAGGGCTGAGAAAATCGTCACAAGGCATTGGCTGCCAGTTGCCATCAGGGCCCAGTACAAAGCCCTAAACAGTTTGGGGCCAGGATACCTGAAGGAAGGCCTATCTCCACACATCCCAGCTTGATCACTGAGGTCTTCACCTGAGGGCCTTCTTTGAATCCCTCCCCTCAGTGAAATAAGGGGGGAATTGGCTAGGAGAAGGGCCTTTTCTGCAAAAGTGCCACAGCTATGGAACATGCTTCCCACAGAGATCTGCCAGAGGCCTTCTCACTCTTCATTACGATGCCATCTGAAAAGAATTCTTTTTTTTTTTTTTTGCAAGTTTTTGGTGAGTGAGTTGGGTTGGTTTTATAAGGATTTACTATGCTGTTGTTGCTGTTAGTCGCGAAGTCATGTCCAACCCATCGTGACCCCATGGACAACATTCCTCCAGGCCTTCCTGTCCTCCACCATCCCCTGGAGTCCACTCAAGCTCACACCAACTGCTTCAGTAACTCCATCTAGCCACCTCATCCTCTGCCGTCCCCTCCTTCTTTTGCCATCTATTGTTCCCAGCATTAGGCTCTTCTCCAGGGAGTCCTTCCTTCTCATTAGGTGGCCAAAGTATTTGAGTTTCATCTTCAGTATCTGGCCTTGTAAAGAGCAGTCAGGGTTGATCTCCTTTAGGACTGACCAGTTTGATCACCTTGCTGTCCAAGGGACTCACAGGAGTCTCCGCCAGCACCACAATTCAAAGGCCTCAATTCTTCGGCGCTCAGCCTTTCTTATGGTCCTGCTTTCACAGCCATACATTGCAACTGGGAAAACCATAGCCTTGACTATACACACTTTTGTTGGCAAGGTGTTGTCCCTACTTTTTAGTATGCTGTCTAGATTTGCCATAGCTTTCCTCCGCAGGAGCAAGCGTCTTTTAATTTCTTGGCTACAGTCCCCATCTGCGGTGATCTTGGAGCCCAGGAAAATAAAATCTGTCACTACCTCCATTTCTTCCCCATCTATTTGCCAGGAAGTGAGAGGACCAGATGCCATGATCTTAGTTTTCTTAATGTTGAGTTTCAAGCCAACCTTTGCGCTCTCCTCCTTCACCCACATCAAGAGGCTCTTTAGTTCCTCTTCACTTTCTGCCATGAGTGTGGTATCATCTGCATATCTGAGGTTGTTGATATTTCTCCTAGCAATCTTAATTCCAACTAGTGATTCATCTAGGCCCGCCTTTCTCATGATGTGCTCTGCATATAAATTAAATAGGCAGGGTGACAGTATACAGCCTTGCCAAACTCCTTTCTCAATTTTGAACCAGTCAGTGTTTCCATGCCCAGTTCTCACTGTTGCTTCTTGACCCACATATAGGTTTCTCAAGAGACAAATATGTTGGTCAGGTACTCCCATCATTTTAAGAACCTGCCACAATTTGTTGTGATCCACACAATCAAAGGCTTTAGCATAGTCAACAAAGCAGAAGTAGATGTTTTTCTGGAACTCCCTAGCTTTCTCCATGATCCAGCGTATATTGGCAATTTGATCCCTAGTTTCTCTTCGAAATCCTGCCTGTACTTCTGGTAGTTCTCGGTCCACATACTGCTGGAGCCTAGCTCATAAGATTTTGAGCATCACTTTGCTAGCATGTGAAATGAGTGCAATAGTGTGGTAGTTCGAACATTCTTTGGCATTGCCCTTCTTTGGGATCAGAATGTAAACTGACCTTTTCCAATCCTGTGGACACTGTTGAGTTTTCCAAGTTTGCTGGCATATTGAGTGTAGCACTTTTACTGCAACATCTTTTAAGATTTTGAATGGCTCAGCTGGAATACTGTCACCTCCACTAGCTTTGTTATTGCTCAGACTTTCTAAGACCCATTTGACTTCACATTCCAGGATGTCTGGCTCAAGGTCAGTGACCACCCCATCGTGGTTATCAGGGATGTTAAGCTCTTTCTTGCACAGTTCCTCTGTGTAATCTTGCCATCTCTTCTTAATCTCTTTTGCCTCTGTTAGGTCCCTGCCATTTTGGTCCTTTATCATGCCCATCTTTGCATGAAATGTTCCCTTCAATTTTCTTAAAGAGATCTCTGGTCCTCCCTATTCTATTGTTTTCTTCTATTTCTTTGCACTGTTCATTTAAGAAGGCATTCTTATCTCTTCTAGCTATTCTCTGGAATTCTGCATTCAATTGGGTGTATCTTTCTTTTTCTCCGTTGCCTTTCACTTCCCTTCTTTCCTCAGCTATTTGTAAAGCTTCCTCAAACAGCCATTTTGCTTTCTTGCATTTCTTTTTCTTTGGGATGGTTTTAGTTGCTACCTCTTGTACAATGTTGCGAACTTCCGTCCATAGTTCTTCAGGCACTCTGTCTATCAGATCTAATTCCTTAAATCTATTTGTCACCTCTACTGTATATTCATCAGGGATATGATTTAGGTCATACCTGAATGGCCTAGTGCTTTTCCCTACTTTCTTCAATTTAAGCCTAAATTTTGCAACAAGAAGCTCATGATCTGAGCCACAGTCAGCTCCTGGTCTAGTTTTTACTGACTGTATAGAGCTTCTCCCTCTTTGGCTGCATAGCACATAGTCAATCTGATTTCTGTGTTGACCATCTGCTGATGTCCATGTGTAGAGTCGTCTCTTGGGTCATTGGAAAAGAGTGTTTGCTATGACCATCGTATTCTCTTGACAAAATTCTACCAGCCTGTGCCCTGCTTCATTTTGTACTCCAAGGCCAAACTTGCCTGTTATTCCGGTTATCTTTTGGCTTCCTACTTTAGCATTCCAATCCCCCATGATGATAAGGACATCATTTTTGGGTGTTAATTCTAGAAGGTGTTGTATGCCTTCAGAGAACTGGTCAACTTCAGCCTCTTCAACACCAGTGGTTGGGGCATAGACTTGGACTACTGTGATGTTGAATGGTTTGCCTTGGATTCAAACTGAGATCATTCCATCATTTTGGAGATTGTATCCCAGTATTGCTTTTCCTACTCTTTTATTGACTATGAAGGCTACTCCATTTCTTCTGAGGGACTCTTGCCCTCAGTAGTATACCTGATGGTCATCTGAATTAAATTCGCCTATTCCTGTCCATTTTAGTTCACTGATTCCTAAGATGTTGGTGTTCAGTCTTGTCATTTCTTGTTTGATCACATCCAGGTTGCCTTGATTCATGGATCCCCGGTTCCTATGGAGTACAGATCTTTGCAGCATCAGACTCTCCTTTCACCACCAGATACATCTGCAACTGAGTGTCCTTTCGGCTTTGACCCAGTTGCTTCATTCTTTCTGGCGCTACTAGTACTAGCCCTCCGCTCTTCCCCAGTAGCATATTGGACACCTTCCGACTTGAGGGGCTCATCTTCCGGCGTCATATCTTTTTGCCTTTTGGTACTGTCCATGGGGTTTTCATGGCAAAGATACTGGAGTGGGTTGCCATTTCCTTCTCCAGTTTTGTCAGAACTCTCTGCTTTGACCTGTCCGTCTTGGGTGGCCCTGCACGGCATAGCTCATAGCTTCATTGAGCTACACAAGCCCCTTCACCACAGCAAGGCAGTGATCCATGAAGGAGATGATTTACTATACTGGTTTTTATTGTTCCTACTGCCATCATGGTAGAATTTTAGCTGCCAGACAATTTTATTTAAATTCTTGTTTTAATTTGATTTTTAAAAGTTAGCATTGATCTTATTCTTTTTTATTTTTAGGGTACTATTTTATTGATTTTTATGTATTATTTATATGGAATATGGAATTATTTTATTTGTGGTTGTTGAATGTTATATAAGCCAGCCAGAGAGCCTCAGGGCTATGGGTGCAGCATACAAGTGGAATAAACAAGTAAGAGATAAATAAATTATAGGCCATAATTAAAATACATTATTTATACACAATTCAAAACATCAACCATGAAATTTAATTAAGAACAACACACAATCTTAAAGCAGTAAGTCCTAGAGCAAGGTTACATCCTAAAAGTCCGTGTGAAGGAATATGCCTGGATAAACACTGGAAACACTACCCTGACTATAAAGTATAGCAGGCACAAGCCACAACACTGTTTCAATATTATTATAGAATGGAACCATAGAATTCCAGAGACAAATATGGAACTGGAATTTTTTGAGAGGTATTTGTTTAGAGTTGGCCTGCTGTGACCTTCCACCTTAAAAAACAAGGCAACACAAAGACTTCAAAAATGCCAAAATACAGAACTGGCAAGCTTCAAAGAATGTGTAAGATGGGCAACTGACTTGGAATTCTCCAGTTATGCCTCCAGTATTCCTTGTTCCACAGCTGCTGGTCTTTGTTTCTAACCTCCCATCCTCCCTGCTACTTTCCAATCTCCTATCCTCCCAGCTACCCTACTAACTAGTGTTGAATTTCCCCTCCAGCCATTTTTTCCCTGTCTTATTTTCCAGACTAATTTTGAATGCAAGTCTTGTAACCCCTAAACAACGATGTTGTTCTCAAGGACCACATAACATAGTCCAGTGCCCAAATGCAGCCTTCCAGATCAAGGTCAGAATGACATCAGCTGTCGTTGGTGTTACAGAAACAGACTGCAAACAATGATGATCTCTGAGTTATGTCACAATACTGCGATCAAAAGGAACATATTACAAATATTGTAATAAGCACAGTGATTTCTTTTGAAAGAGAATGGTTTGAAGTTGCAAACATCTGCTGGGGAGTCCAAGGAGATTAGAAACATCCAGTTATGAAAACATTCCAATTAAAGCCTTGGAATACTTAGAATACTTTTCTAGCTATGTAAGTTGGCGCAACCGATAACATAACTTGACATGTTTCACTTTATTTCAACTCCTTTTATTTGAACAAGGAATAGATAAACAGAAAGTACCTTTTCAATTTTAAAACCATGAACCCCATCAGAGTTTTGTTAGTATGCAGTTCATACAGTCAGACTATGTGACATTTTAAAAACAATTCTAAAAATACTATGCTAAGTAAATAGCAATGCAAAGGAATACTAGATAAACACATATGCAATACCTAACCAATAACCAGTAACCACTAGAACTCAAAAATTAAAACAAAGCACATATTCCATACAAATAGCCCAAAAAAGATTTATTCTAGTAATTGACAATGAAATTAATCACTTCATGGAATCATTGTTTTTACCAGTTTACATACAAAGGCATATTAAAAGTGTTTCCAGTGGACTACCTTTTTTGCAGAATTTTTTAATGTGTGTGCATGGGGTCTAGATGATGCTTTCCTTTCCTACACCTTCCATGTTTTCATCTCACTTTCCCCATCTTTTTTTCTTACAGCAGAAAATCTGTTAAGAATGAAAAGACAGAGGAACTGCACAAGACTTTCTGACTGGTCCTGCTAGGAGCCATCCAGTTATAAGGCCCCTAGGACAGCAATCCTATCCACATGGAATATACCTGGGAGCAAGTGGCCCCAATTAACTAAATGGAATTAACTTTATGAGCAAACATATGTAGGATTGTGCTGCCTAGTAATTATGTAATATAGCCATCTGAGTGGAAAGACAGTCACTGGAACCAATCATGTTGCAGCTGATGGGATTTTGGCTAACTTTGAGTGGTTAGTGATTTATCAGTGAATGACTGTCAAAAAAAGTAAGGCTTGGTTGCAGTCCAGCTATCATCCAGTGCTCCTAGTCACAGGGAGCATAGCACCATCACACAGCTACGATCTTGCAAATGGACATTAGTATTCGAAGCCAAGTCAATGTGACCTGGATGCAGGTGTGATGAAGACTGGGACATGCAGCAGGTAAGGGCATGGATGGGTGTTTCTGTGCATGAATCTCCTTTGCTGGAAGTGCTTTTTGAATTAATCACATTTGCTGCACATATATGGATGTCACTCCATCCTGTCTAGCTCCCATTTACAGTGCTAAGGTATGTGTGTTTTAAATAAACTATTCAACTTACTAACAAGACTAGCATTGTTAAATAGTACTTCATATGAGCTTGTTGAAATCCTAGAAGTGTTTAAACAACTGCTCTTTTCTGGCTCTCTCTAAATTTGAGGGGGGTCATTTTGTTTGTTGTTAATTGTGATAGAATTCACCTACAAAGAAAAATCACCCACAGAACTGTTTGCTCCTTTTGCCTGCCTGTGTCATTTTAAGTATATATAAAGAGAGTCTTGCTATATTGGACTAAAGGGACATATGACTCCAGCTCTGCTTCTGGCAATGGCAAGCCAGCTGTTTCAGTAGCCTTTCCATTTTGTTTGCATTCTCCATCTGAACACAGAAGTTTTATACTTTGCTAGCAGTGCATTTACAGCAAACAACTTCCAAAACTCAAAAATGGATGTGAATCCTTCTGCAGCCAAAACAGTACAACCCAAACTAAGAGGGAGGTATCAGCGGGTTTGGAGAAAGGCAAAGGTTTGCAGAAGTACAACTTTATGGAGAATGAGTAAAAGAGGAAGGGTTTGAAAACAGCTCATGGACAACTCAGCATACTCAGTGGCTACAGAATGCTGAAGGAACACTGGGGGAAAAGGAAATGAAATATTTTGGAAGAAGGTACGGCCAATAGCACAGGATTACGTCCTACTGTAACACTTCACTGGGTGTATCCATGGTTTACTCTAAATAGTTTGTTTTATGAATAGTGCACTAGTCCAGCTTTGTAAATAGCTCCATGGCAATTACTAACTGCAGCTTCCCCTCAGATGCCCATGCTGTCCTTGGTGGAAGATTAAAGCCAACTGGTATTGCAAGCCTTCCTGCCTGGTCACAGAGAGAGCATTCTTACTCACCCGAGGAAACCTAGTAAAGGGGCTATTTACAAAGCTTAAAGCATCCATAAAAGTGGACAACTGGACAATGGAAGACTGACTCTGTCACTACTGTGACATCACTGCTGGTTTCTACCCAGGGCAAGAGCATTGTCCCTGTGGAGTCCACAACTGCTTCGTTTCTGCTGTTGTCACGCACTGTCCAGTCATCTCTGACCTGTGGTGACCCTATGAATGAAAGCCCTCCAAACTGTCCTGTCCTTGACAGCTCCATTTAGCTCTTCCAAGTTGGAGGCTGTGGCTTCCTTTACAGATTCCATCCATCTCGTATTTGGTCTTTCCTTTTGCCTTCTACCTTTGACTTTCCCTAACATGATGGTCTTCTCCAGTGAGTCTTGCCTTCTCATGATGTTTCCCAAGTATGACAGCCTCAGTTTACATATCATTACTGCCTCTAGGGAAAGCTGTGGCTTGCTCTGATCTAGGACCCACTTGTTTGTCTTTCTGTCGGTCCAGGGTATTCACAAAGCTCTTTTCCAGCACCATGTTTCAAATGCGTCCATTTTCTTCCTGTTAGCTTTCTTCACTGTCCAGCTTTCACACCCATACAAAGTGATTTGGAATACAATAGTTTGGATGCTCTTGATCTTGGCCTCCAGTAAAACACCCTTACATGGGATGATCCTAGTTTCTCCATTGCTGCCCTTCCAAATCTCAGTCGTCTTCAAATTTCTTGGCTGTAGTCTCTCTTTGAATTGACGACTGAGTCAAGATATGTGAAATCATGACATTTTGATTTCTTTATTAACAGTAAAGTTTTGTAATTCATCTGTGGACATGATTTTTGTTTTCTTAATATTCAGCAGCAGTCCTGGTTTCTTTTTTGGAATCCAGCTTGGATGTTTGGCATTTCTTGCTCCATACAGGGTAGTATTCTTTTCTGCAATACTTTTGAACATCACTTTGCTTTCACAGGAGATGAATGCAATGGTCCTAGGATTGGGATTGGAATATATATTGAATATTTCCAGTCTGTGGGCCATTGTTTTGTTTTCCATATTTGTTGGCATATTTTTGTTAGAATTTGGACTGATTCCATTTTTGCAGCTTGGAATAGTTCTGTTGGTATCCTGTCTACTCCAGGTGCTTTATTCATAAGTGCATGCAGAGCAGCTTTCACTTTGCTTTCTAATATTGTATATTCATAGGATTCCAGTTTGATGAAGTCTGTCATCCTTTTCTGTAAGATATGAATTGACTTGCTCCCCTTCACTTGCTCCCCTATATCACATTGACATGCTCACATAGAGCTTGCCCAAGATAGCTTCTTTATGTTAGCCACAGGATCTAATATGGCAAGCAATGTTTTCTTTAGGACAAAAACAGAATATTGGATTGGAGAACCAGATTGCCCTATTTGCCTCAGTAGTTCCCAGTTCTAATGTCATCCTTTCCCCCTATACAGTACATAGAAGAGATGTGATGCAGGGTCAGATCAGTTTTGTTTATTTGTATGATTCATCAGACCATCACAAAGGGGAAAAAAGTGGGTGAGAGAAGGAACTACATATCTATACATATATAAGATGTTAACCAATAAAATTGACATAAATGCAAATTATTTAAATAAGATTCTAGACCTCCATGACAGCCTGCTTTTAAAATGCCCTTATTTTAACACAAGTTATGACAAATTCAATGTACGCAAACCTATACAATCGTGTACACTAAATTCTGAATTTCCCTTACACCATTCTCCCTTAAGAACTTTTCTCTAATACTGATGATGGTCAATAAAATCACATTTAGTTTTTTTCCCCCAGTTAGGTATTTATCTTGCCCACAAAAGCAGATAAACTATAGCTGCACAAATAGACCTCACCACATTGCTCTATAAAATCTGACCAAAGAATTTTTATCTCAACACAAGACAATATATAGTAATATGTATTATTTATTTATTTAAAGTTTTTATATGCCATCCCCATTGCTACACAGCCTCGGGACGGCTCACAACACAAGATCTCACATATGTACAAGATCTTCCACTTGTTTTAAGCCACAGTACAGGTATGCAAAGAACTCGCTCTATGCCAGCACCTTCCTTCTAACACATCTGAGGGTGAAATCCTATGACCTCCCAGCTTCGGTGGGGCAGGATGAGGCAAAGGATTATTTATCTAGAGTCCCAGCTATAGGATCCTGATGCCTCAGTGCAGGGACTCTGAAGACCAAGACCTAGGCAGACAATTGAAAATGGCCATCCAGATGAAATGCAGGGCATGGGGTGGAGGGAGATTGCTACCAGCATACCTTATATGGTGCATTGGATACATGCAATTTGGAGGCTTGCATGCATAGAATTGCAGATGAAGGATGAAATATATCTGAGCTTTAGTGAAGTGCATTCTGTCTCTGACTTTCTGTGAATCTTCTTAACAAGGTAGAACAAAGGAGTGTAAGAGGAGCCCTTATATAGCCATGCGATCTTTGTCTCTTATAAATATTTATTGCAAGCAGTTTTAATTATTGAGTTGCAATGTTGTTATTATAATCCTGTCATTTTTCCTCAATTTTATTGTTAGCCACCATGAGTACAATTTTAGTGGAAAGACAAATGCTATTTTAGAAGCTGACGGAGTTGCTTTTCCCATATGAAGGGAAGTGTCCAAGAGCTCTGACTCAGGAGTGCTATAGCACAGTGGTTTTCAACCACAGGTCCAACGGTCCACAGGAGATTTCCTGCCGGTCCATGGGGGGGGGGGCATTCCACTCTCTGTGGACCAGCACGGAGGCTGGCTGTGCTCCATTGGCCTTGTGTAAACGAGGGGTGCACTGGTGCTGCCAGAGGGACTGCAGGAAGGAGAGACAACTTGGTGGGAGCCAGCTAGAAGCCACACCATGCCGATTTCGGTATTTTGTTGGCATTTTTCATTGCTCAGTTTCTGGTTGCTTTGGAGAATTTTCTTTTTTTTCTTTTCTTTCTGGATTATGTTTGGAAACTAATACACAGAATACTGTATTATGTGTATGGTGCTTTTTGTTTCTGCCCCAACAGTCCCCGAGGTGGTTTTCCTGTTTTTGCCAGTTCCCAGCTGAGGAAAGACTGAAAACCACTGCTGTAGCAAGCACCATCCCTAAACTTAGATACATCTGATTCCATCACAAGGAATGAAACAGCCCCTTTCAAGAATACTTGCCCTTGTCCTGGCAGAGGACAGCAAGGAGCGCCAAAGAGCATTGTCAGTCCAAAGGCTGAATTCAGTTCCACCCAAGCTCTTAGGAGCCATGTCCCAGAGATGGATGGTGCCAAAAGCAAAAGGGGTGGACCAAAAACAAAAGGGGTTGGTTTGAATTTTAAAAAACGCCAGCACATTTTAGCTTTCAGTCCGTACTGCCAGTAGCTTAGAGCCTTAGAAAAGGCACTTCAGCCCTTTAGCAATGGGAAGGGGGGAATTGTGCACAAGGCAAGGAAGAGCAGTAGCTGGGGGAAAGGCCGCAGCCATCAGGGGAGCCCTAGAAAACTGAATCAGGACTCCCAAGTGGATCCGGTTTGGCCCACAGACCTTAAGGTTCAAGCAACCTGCTTTAAAATAGTGCTTCAGCCTCATTGTAGAAGGATTCTGTGCAAAGCAGCCGGTGCAAGGTATGTGCCCATTTTAGGAAAACAGCAGGAAACATCATATAATGAGTCTTAATGTCCACAGAGAGAAAGAGAAAGGCATCACTCAGCTGCCACTAGTGGGCCTCATTTATTTTTGAACTTGGAAGGCATCCAGTTGATAGAAAACACTAAAGAACAAAAGCAAGTGCTAAGCTGGCCTACTCTTATCCAGCACATTTTTATCTACCAAGTTAAAGAACTATTTTGCAATAAATAGGTTATCTTTGCTTTTTAAGTGGCTGGAGCAAAGCATAGGGATTTGACCAAAGCCATACTCAGGACACTGTCCACGTGCCAAGTACACGACTGTAATCTGGTTGCAAGATTTCAGCTGAACACAAACACAGAAAGCTGTTGCCCAGTCAGGGCTTCTTTTCCAGTACTGTTCTGTTCCCTGACACCCTTTTAACTGCAGAGAAGAGGGAATGGGACGTCTGTGTACCAAAGGCATTTCCTGCTGCTGCACTGCAGCCCCTCTTCCTGGAAGCTGCCAGGCAGCAACATAAATAGTCGCCATCAGGGCCTTTGAGCTCCTGCTCTGCCCTACCTTGCCCAGCCACTGAGATCACTGACATTTCTACCAGCCGGTAACCAAGATCACTTAAAAAGGACAGGTGAATCTGTCCATTCCACTTGCTGCTGCATTTGGATTTTAAGGAGGACAGAGAAGAAAGAGGAAGGATTTGGGGCAGGACTTACACCCCAAGGGCTAGTTTCTGTCTTAGAGGTGCTCTCACAGGCTGTGTTCTAGTGGCAGGCAAGGTCTAAGGTAATCAGCCTTAACAAATTGCAGCATATTTTAGCTTAAAGCTGGAACTGCCAGTACTAAGTCTTAGGAGGGACATCTAAAGCTTCCAGAATAGGGAAGCAGCCGCGCACAGCCTGGAAACTACCAGATAATCAGTAGCCAGGGAAAGAGGGCTGGGCCAGGGAAGGGAGTGTCACTGTTCAAGGAATCCCAGAGGCTGGGTTGGCCGGAGATGCTGCACTCATGGAAAGTGATTTCGTGTTCTTCATTTTGTTCTTTAGTATCTGTCTTGTTCCTGTTTTAAGCAGACAGTGCAAAATTAACTCACTGTGCCTCAATACAACATGGGGACTGGAGGCAGCTGAGGGCAAGAGTGAGAAACATGTTTGAGGTTTGCCTAACAATTTCATAGCTGCGGAGAGATTTGTATTTGAGCTCCCAGCTTGCCACTCTTTGCCCACTGCTACACACCTGTTCTGAGACTGATGTAGAATCCAATTTGTTTAATTGAGTTTTCACAGCCAGCTTACATTAGTTCAGCCTTCCTCAACCTGGCACCTTCCAGACACCCTTGACTACAAGTTTCATCATCCTGACATTTGGCTGTGCTATCCAAGGCTGAAGGGAACTGCAGTCCAACACACTGAAGGCACCAGGCTGGGGAAGTTTGCATTACCCAGTCTCTGTGGACATTTCATACAGGCTTTAAGCTTGATGCTAAGCATTGTCCTACAGCTTTGGCTTAAAACAGAGACAGGCTGGGTTTCCAAAGCAGGATTACTTGCAAGTACATTGCACTGATACTCATGAAACATACTTTCTTCCAAATAATTGCATTTAGGATTGAAGTAGCCAAGTAACTCCATATGTCTAACCTTACACTACAAGAACATTTTGCTGCTTCCAGAATTAAAATCCCTGCTATTTAAACACCTGTAGCAATATGAGAAATTGTGTGTGTGTGTGCGCGCGCGCACACACACACACATATATATATATTACCGGGAATTACTTCTGTTTATATTTCACTGTATCTGTGAGCAATTTGCATCTAGGGTATAGGCCTGTTAAGCGAAAGAACTACTATGTCCTAATTGAATCCCAAATGAAACACCTTATAATAGGTGAGCAATAGAAGAACCCACAAGTAATATAATTTATCAGGCACTGAAATATTACATTAAAAGTTCATTTTATTAACATTGGCATGCAATATCTCCATCTCCCTTCTCTGTCTGAAGAGGAAAGTTTAAATAAATGGGAGGAAGGAAAAGTGTAGACAGGACGAGCAGCTGCCTGATTGGCTGCCTAGAACAAATCAGAAGATCAAAATATCACATGCCAAACAGCTGCAGAAGCTCACTCCTGCTTCCTTGGAAGACAGGGGGAATGTTTGAAGCCAAAATCCATGCCAAAACCACCACACAGAGCAGGCAGATATTTTTGCTCCATCCCTATTAATCACTGTCACATCCAATAAACTGCTGGAGGCCCAACTTTTTGCCATAAGGAAATGCAGTAAAGAGCCATGGATGCTCAGCTGCAACAGAAGATGAGCTTGCAATGAACAGGAAGCATAGTGAAGGATGAGCTGTTGCCTTCCGCGTATCTCCAGGCATAATAACCTGAGGCAGCTTACCTGTATTTGGTACTTCTACCTGCTGTCACTCTGTGTGAAGGCTCTTGGCAATGATAATTTGGAAAATTCCCATGAAGGCTACTTAAACTATTCCAGTGATGCCTGCCCCACCATTTGCATCTCTACACAGCAGATGTTATAAAATGTAACATATTTAAATAGTATGGAAAGTGTTTGTTCTTAATATGAAGTTATTTGAGCTCTCTTTGTCTGTTTTTTCCAATACCAAGGCAGAGCACAAATCCAGCCAAAATGGAGCCATGCAAAGTCCCATTAATTTCAACAGCAAAGCACATACTTGACCTTCCTCCTTGAAATCATGAGGATTTGAGCTTGACGGGATCCATACCTGGATTTCAGCAAGGCCTTTGACAAAGTGCCCCATGATATCCTGGTGGAGAAACTGAGGAGTTTTGGGATACACCAAAGCACTGTCCGGTGGATTAGGGCATGGTTGACTGAGCGAAAGCAGAAGATAACCATTAGCGGGGAATCATCGGGATGGCAGCCAGTGACAAGCGGGGTCCCCCAGGGTTCTGTCCTGGGGCCAATCCTGCTTAATCTTTTCATTAACGACATAGAAGAAGGGGTGAACAGTCTGCTGATCAAATTCGCAGACGACACTAAAACTGGAGCAGTGGCCACAACTGAGGAGCAGGTACTCCAGATCCAAAAGGATCTGGACAGACTATGGAAGTGGCAGGAGACAACAGGATGGCATTCAATGTGGATAAGTGCAAGGTCTTGCACTTGGGGCATAGGAATAGGTGTCATAAGTACAGGTTGGGGGACAAGTGGCTGGAGAGCAGCACTTGTGAAAGGGACCTCAGGGTGATGGTTGACTGCAGGCTAAACATGAGTCAGCAGTGTGATGCGGTGGTCAAGAGGGTGAACGCCACCCTTGGTTGCATAGCCAGAAGTGTGGCTTCTAGATCAAGAGAGGTATTACTACCACTCTACACGACTCTGGTGCGCCTGCAACTGGAGTATTGTGCTCAGTTTTGGGCCCCTCATTACAGAAAGGATATAGCCAGGTTAGAGCCAGTGCAGCGTAGGGCCACAAGGTTGGTGGCCGGTTTGCAGGGGATGCCGTATGAGGCGAGACTGAGGGAACTGGGTCTCTTCAGCCTGGAGAAGAGGAGACTCAGAGGGGATCTGTTGGCGACATACAGGTGTGTGAGGGGATGTCACATGGAGATGGGTAGAGACCTGTTCTCCCCTGCAGAGGAAGGCAGGACGTGTTCCAACGGAGCAAAGCTCAGGGAGCCAAGGTTGCATTTGGATGCCAGGAAGCACTTCCTGACAGTCAGGACCCCGAGGAGGTGGAATGGGCTTCCACGAGAGGTCATTGAGGCCCCATTGGTGAGGGTGTTCAAAGATAGGCTGGACATGCACATGGTGGGCATGTCATGAGCGGAGCCAGCTGGTGCCGGTGGTCAGACTAGATGGCCCGGGAGACCCCTTCTGACTCGCTCTGTTTCTATGTTTCTATGTTTCTAAATCACATAATTGACAAGAAAGCCACAAGCTCAAGATTGGAGACAATCCAGATGCTCTGGGAGCCCATCGCTGTGCTGTGCAGGCTGTTGTTGTCACATGCCATCACATCATCTCCAGCTTGCAGAGACCCTCTGAATGAACGAATGAATGAATGAGAGCCCTCCAAATGTCCTTCCCTTGACAGTCCTGCTCAGCTTTCATAAACTCAAGGCTGGGGCTTAGTCCCATGTTTGGGAAAACAAACCAGTGCAGCAAATGAGCCAAAGCGACAAACTGCACAGATTTCCCTCTGAATGACATTTGCCTTTTGTAGTCCAAGGGATGGCTCTATCTCTCCTCAAAAGAAAGTGCCAAGGAGTTTCTTTTAAAAGCAGAGGAATCTGCCTGACACTAAGTGAGAGCCTTGGTCCATCTGTCCCAGTATAGTCAACCCTGACTGGCAGCATTGCTCCTGGGATTCAGGCAGGAGGTTTTCCTGCTTGAGCTGGAGATGCTGGGGATCAAACCTGGGACTTTCTCCATTGAGAATGGATGCTGAACCACTGAGCCACAGCCCTTTCTCTCTAAAGCACCACGATACTGCCATTGATCTTTGTTTGGCTCCCCATGGCGCATGCCCTCTCCTTGCCACCACTTGATTTTAAGAGTGCTAGAAGTGTCCTACTGAGTCAGACCTTCTAGTCCAGCATCCTGCTTGGCACAGTGACCTTCAGGAATCACACAAGCTTTGGGGAAACTTCCAGGGATCTTCCCAACACGTGGTACTTTAGAAAACCATGTTTTAGTCCTGCCCATCACTGCTTTTCTACTCTAAGGCAGGAATGGAATTCCCACTGATGGCACACACTTCAAGGTATCCCATTATTTTTGTTGTTTTGCCGTTTTCTGTCCACAATGTGGGCATGGGGTAAGGAAGGGAGCAATGTGGTCCTTGTCTCTTTCCCAACCCTCAAAGTCATCACCCTTCCTCTCCTGACTTCTTGAAGCTGGTACTTTTCAGCACTAGGTTGTGTGTATGTGTTGATCTATCCATCTGTATACTTAAGAGTACCTTCAACCCAGGGCAAGTGGCTTAGAGGGTGACTTCTGAGAAAATATGGTTATGATGGGACAATGAATTCTGGGCTAGGAAACTGAGATGCTTCGTTTTTCTAGACTTGTCCCTTGGGGGTTTTTTTTTTTTTCTTATCAGTTTACAACCAAGCTAGAAAACTGCAAGATTTCTTTGCATCCTCAGCAGCCCACCATTCCCTGCCAACCTTTGAAAGGATGCCTTTGCCTTTTGATTGGGTTCAAGTAACACAATTCCCCACACTCAAGGATTCATATGGGTTCAGTGTGGGTGGTCATGGTTTGAACCCAGCTGCACTAACAAGCTATGGCTTGTTACCCATGAACCACACATGAAAAAAACCCATGGTTTGTTGTTGGGTTGTAAACTGTGGATTGTTCTCTGTGGCTTCATATCTTACAGCCAGGCTGTACATTACTCAGACAATAAACTGAAGCTCAATCCAGACAAGACAGAGGTCTTGTTGGTAGGCGGCTCGGGCTTCGGGGAAGGGGACCATGATCTTGTCCTGAATGGGGTTGCACTCCCTCTTAAGGACAAGGTCCACAGCTTGGGAGTGCTCCTCGATCCAGAGCTTTCGCCGGAAGCTCAAATAACAGCAGTGGCGAGGAGCACTTTCTTTCAGCTTTGGCTGATTCACCAGCTGCGTCCCTACCTGGAGAACGAATGCCTGGTGACAGTGACACACGCATTGGTAACTTCCCAACTAGACTTCTGTAACGTGCTCTACGTGGGGCTACCCTTGAAGACGGACTGGATACTTCAATTGGTGCAAAACAGAGCTGCCAGGTTGCTGACGGGGACTGGGTGTTGTTCTCATATATCCCCAGTTCTCCATCAGCTTCACTGGCTTCCCATTGAAGTCTGGGCCCAATTCAAGGTGTTGGTTATCACCTATAAAGCCCTTAACGGCTTGGGTCCTGGTTACCTAAAGGAGCGCTTACATCCATACATGCCCTCCCGCCCCTTGAGATCAGTGGCAGAGGCCCTTCTCCAGGAGCCCTCCATGAGGGACATTAGGAGGGTGAGCACCCGGAGGAGGGCTTTCTCTGCGGTGGTGCCCAACCTATGGAATGCGCTCCCCAGAGAGGTCCACCTGGCGCTGTCATTATTTGCTTTTTGGTACCAGGTCAAGACCTTTTTATTTAAACGTCATTTTAATTGTTGATTTTATTTATTGATTTTAACAACTTTGGCCAGGATGTCTCCAACTGCATTTTATTGTACTAATGATATTTATTTATTTGTAAGCTGCCCAGAGGCTTAGGCAAATGGGGCAGCATATAAGTCTGCTAAATAAATAAATAAATAAATAAATAAAATAAGCTCTGTTGTGTTCAATATATTTTCTCTCTCCTTTGTAAGTCTTGGAAGCAGAGAAAAATCTTGTTTTCCAGAACAGGAAACAGAGAAGAGGGAGTCATCCTGATGGACCATACATCCTCCCACTCCACCAGGGAGAACTCTTCCCACCTTTGCACATTTCCCTCTCCAGAAGAAAGTACAGATCTGTTAATGTCAGTTCCCCCATGATTCCCATTTTCCAATCTTAAATTCAGTTCATCTCTAATGTTGAGGGTTTTTTTCCAATTCTCATAAAAATTGATATACATTTTGGTTTTCACCAAAGGTATGCACTTTTTCACACAATTTGGCTCAATGTGCACATATTTTTACAAGAAGTTTTCTAGTAGAATTCATTTGGGACATTATTTTGAAGAATCATTAAATTTCTGTATGCAATTTATCCTACTCTATGTATTGGGGGGGGTGATGCAGGTGGCACAGTGGTTTAAACTGCTGTACTGCTGGGCTGGTTGATTGAAAGGTCACCAGTTCAAATCTGCACAACAGGGTGAGTTCCCGTTGCTCCGTCCCAGCTCCTGCCAACCTTGCAGTTTGAAAGCATGCAAATGCAAGTAGATGAAAAGGTACCACTGCGGTGGGCAGGTAACAGCGTTCCGTGCACTTCGGTATTTAGTCATGCCGGCCACATGACCACGGAGACTGTCTGCGGACAAACGCTGGCTCCCTCGGCTAGGAAACGGAGATGAGCACCGCCCCCTAGAGTCAGGCAAGACTGGACGTAATGTCAAGGGGAAACCTTTACCTTTACCTTTACCTTATGTATTTTTACATATTTTGGAATGGAGAATTCTGCTGCAAAAGTTGCAGGAGTTAATGTTCATCTATTGCTTTAAAAATGTGGAATGTGAAGACATCTCTTCAAAAGATATTTTAATATATGAGAAGCATCCCTCCTTTCTCTGTTCCTAAAAAAGAGGAAAGACATATTGATATTTGCACTAGGCATTGACTCACTGGAGTATCTCATGACACCCTCAGCTACTGTCCATTTGCAATTTCTGCCATTATCCCCAGTTTCCTCTGACTGCCCCCCACCCCCCGCCACCGCCATACATATTGCAGGGTGTGCTAAGCAGGGTTGGCTCCAGAGGGCTGGGGGGGTGGGCTGTGCTGCAAGTGGGAGTATCCCATGGGGCTTTGACTAAAGGGCAGCAGCTCTGAGGACAACCCAGCAGTCTCCAGTTGCTTTCCCACCTCCTGTGACCCCTGCCCCATGGCTTTTGAAAATAGTCTGGAAAAAGAAAACATTTTTAAAGGGCCGTTTCCCTGCACACATCCACTGTTCTGCTCTTCCTACTTCTCCTGCAATCATGCCTGAGTGACCAGGATTGTGTTTTCAACATAGCAGAATATGCTCAGTTCAGTAGCATGTGGTACATGCATTTTCCATGGAGACCCTGACCACACTGCTTGGTAGGTGGAAGGGATGCAAACACAAATCCCACCCCACCTTGGGCCGCTCTTATTTCTCCTGGGTCATTTATTTTCCAAAGTGCTACCAGTGATGGTACAGCTGGAGGTGCACATTAGGGATGTGTAGCAATTTCTGAAACTAACTTTCATCATATGAGAAGCATCCCTTCCTTTCTCTTTCCATAAAGAAAAGGAAAGATATTTTCCCCTACTGACTTAAGTCAGTTTGGGATCAAGCTGACTTTTTCTCCATTCTCCCTTTTTTCTGGCTGTGGGGTTGTCTGTGCTCCCACGATCTTTGTATTCTAAGCATCCAAAGCACAAAAGAACAATGGGTTAGGATTTTGGAAAAAACTCAGAAAATGATGGCAGATAAAGCACTGGAGCTTTAGCAAATTCCATTTTCTAATCCTGACTAAATTCTCTTGGAAACTAGCCCTCCTGGGTAAACTTGATTTCAGAGATAATAGAGCCTTTTGGAATTCCTCATAAGTTTTAAGTGATTATAAACATGTGTTCTGGGAACACAGAAAAGCTGAAACATTTGGTGGGGGTGGGCAATTATTAATAAACGTAGCAGTTAGTGTGGAGAAAAAAACCTGGTTTTGAAAGCCTGTATATGTGGAAGTGGTGAGAAAGCTATTAATTGGCTGCACCAGGTCAGATTTTTATGGCCACCTTTGAGCAAAGATGGTTATCACGGTCAAGACCCAGGCGTCAGCAGATCTGGCTTGCTTCCCAGGTGAAACTACAGATTTCCTATATGTCTTTATACAACAAGCAGAGCAAACCACTTACAGGAGAATTGTAAGCATGGTCTGATAGTGTACCATTTTTAGCCATGGCTTAGGGTGCTTCCATATGAGGCTTTTATTGTGCAACCACACTCATGCACAATATTTACTGTGGGCATGGGGGCAGTACAGGTGACAGCCATCTAGCTGTAGCGGAAAAGTTTTTCCACTGCTGCTTCTGTCTTTTTCCTTGACAGAATCGTATCTGTTAAGAAAGAAATGATAGAATTGTTGCAATGTTCCTTTGAAAGTTACCAATAGAAGCCTCCTGTCTGAAAGCATCCTTAGGTTTTTCTTTACCTGAACCCAGAACTGTGGGAAGTTGGTAAAGGAGGTGCTTTCATATAAATGGTACTATTTTTGTGTGCAATCACAGGTACATCTAGACCAGAGCCATGGTTCAGATGCTTAAAGATCTAGGGCAAAAGCCGATGGAAAATGTTCCATATATATTCTTTACTGCCTTTAAAACATACATGCATGCACATTTAGAATTACTGGGTTTTATTTATATTGTACTACTGTTAGCAAAAATAGTGAAATTAGAATTATCTCTGAGTATTTGCAGAGTTTCACTACCGAGCAATTACAGGCTCCCCTTCCAAAGAGGAGCCAGGTCAGTGAAAAGAAATGGTACAGACAGTTTACTATGCCTGAGCTGCCATGTTCACAACTCAGAATTTATTTCTGAGTAAACATGTAGAGAATCAAGCTGCAAACATCCTTAGAAGGGTTACTTGGTCCCAAATCCTGCACGGACCTGCTTGAAAGTAAGCACCACTTAATATATATTTCAGTGGTTTTACTGTGTGTGAGCAGTATTTATTTCCCCTACCACCAAAAAAATGAAAATTGTTTTTATAAAACTGATTCCATTACTAGATAAAGGCACCTGACAAACAAAATAGTCCCAGATTCCTTCCTCTGCAACCATGTGAGCCCATTTTTTTCAGAGTTGAGCAAGAAGGAGCAAAACAAATCCTCTTATCTGTTTGTATCAAGTCAAATAAGGTTCAGATTTTCTCTGTTCTACCACGCTCCCCTTCCAGGGCTGCCTCTGGATGGAATAAAGAAGAGAAAAAAAGTCCAGGATGCAGGAGGGGAGAAAAGGAAAAGCAGGGTGGTGGTTAGAAATAGAGGCAGGAGAGAGATAATTCTCGAAACCAAGTAGCTCCTTTCAAGGGTAACACTTCAGAGGAATTTCAGAGGGGTGGAGAGCATGGGAGGGCTGTGCATACCTTAACAGAGGTGGCAAGAGGACTGTCTCTTGCTTCTTTAAGAAAACCATAAAACCTACTGGAAACCCCCACATCTGCTCATGGGGCCACAGGGCATTCCATGTACAACCACACCAGCACTTCTTCACACATGGCACACCATAATCCTAACCCTTCTTTTGGTATAACGTGCTGCCTGCAGCTGTGCAGGATGCACTAAAGATGGGTGGGGGGTAAAGAAGTCTGCAAGACTGATGAAAACCGTGGTGGGGCTGAAGCCATGGGTGCCTCGCAGGGGCATCTTTTTGCCCATATTCCCCCTCTGCAAGCTTGCCTTGCAAGCAAGTGCCCCACAGTGGGCATGCATGAGTTGAAGGGGGCCAGGGGAATGGGGGAGAGCGATGAGTGGAGGGGTTGGAAAGGTGGCAGTGCCTCCTGCAGTTTCAAGGGCAGGAGGCCTTCGTCCTGTACCCCGGCTGGTCTGCCCAGGGAGTGAGTACTTGGGTCTCCTGGTTGTTGGCAGGATGCTGGCTCAGAGGCAGATGATGGCAGCTCAACAGGTGTGGGGCACAGCTCAGAAGGCTGGGTCCATGCCTAGGGCGCCTGTTCATAACAATGCTTGTGTTGCAGGAAGGGAGCTCCTAGCCCTGCCAGTGAGAAGGCACCCGTCCTGCTCCACCTTCTTCTGCTTAGCAGTAAGAAAAAATGTTGGAAGAAACTGTAGGGGGAAATGGGAGAATTGCCAGTAGAAGTTATCAGCAGGACTGTCAGAATCCTGGAATCTCAATTTGAGAAGAGGGAATAAAACTTGGGTTCGTGGGAAAGATCAAGAGTCCAGACCATCTGAGGCTTTATTGTATTTCCCAGGTTCCCCGCGGGTGCGTACTCACAATAATGCATTACCATGCAGGCAGAGGTGAACTCTGATGCAAAGCTTCAACACCATTGCAGGGTATTTTATACGTACACAGGTACAGGGCAATTGATGACAGAATGCAGAGATTACAATAAGATTCTGAGGGCATCCCATACAGAACAGAGAAAGAAATGTCAGTCAATCACACTGTAACAATGAGATTAAAATATTTCTAATTGTCTGTATTGACACTTTAGCTGAGTAACTTGAACCCATCTCCAGGTCTGCTCAGACATGCAAATTCAAGCTACTAAGAAAATATTCATGCTAAGCTCAAGACCCTTATCTAGACTCTAAACATTCTGAATGATCAGGGCACATGCAGCCCTCTGGGCTATCAAAAGATATTTCCTTGTAAACTGAATTCCAACAATGACTATTTACAATGTATATTCGGACTGAATGGCCTGTCTACTGTAGCCCACAGCTAAAGGTGAGAGGAAGGAGCGGGGGGATGAAGGCCATTTTATACAGTGACAGCTTGGTTTTGAGAAGGAAGACAGGATTTGATCCCACAATGCAAAAGCACACAGAAGTAATGCTTTTCAGACAGGATTTATCCAAATTTTCCCAACAGGACCCCCTGTAAAGTAGTGTGAATAAGTCAGGGCAATGGTGCAATAAAAGTCTTGTCCAGAAGTGCAAATTGTGTGGACTTTGCAGGGCCCATGGCAGTTGTACATGCCAAGCTGCTCGCAATGAGGATCAACTGGGACACCCACGAACAGGGTTGCCAGTGTGCTCAGACTATGAGGGAGGATGGCCATGCGGCACAACTCCATTCCTTTGGAGACCATCTGGCAGGCACTGAAGTGAAACCCATGCCTGGCAGACCTAAATCGTCGTCATAGGAGGCTCAATCTGCTCTTCCGGGAAAGAAAGACAAGCCCAAGACATTCGTGTTCTTCAGTGTGTCTCTTTCCCTCGGGAAGAACATTTGGTTCAAAATGAATTGAGCGCTGCAGTTGTTGCAGCACAGCTTGGCTGGCACACCAGTTGCTAGCGAGCCTGGAATCTGATCAAGGGCTCTGCTGTGGAGTCCCATGACCTCAGGGAAGATTTGGAGACAACTTTACGTGTGTGCCAATGAGCTGGGCTTCTCACTTACCTCCTCACAACAGCCCCAGAGTCAAGCGGATCCCACTGCATGGAGTGAACTAGGGGGATCCCCCAAGTCCAGCAGAGGCGCCTTCCGCGAATGGAGCTCCTCTGCCCACACAAAGCGGCTCCTGGATCCAATCTAGTGTGAGTAAATGGATGAGCCCCTGGAATGGCAATGCACAAAGCGCCAGGAACGAGCAAAGCAGGCATGCCTTCCATTTATGAAAGAAACATAGAAACAGAGCGAGTCAGAAGGGGCCTCCTGGGCCATCTAGTCTGACCTCCGGCACCAGCCGGCTCCACTCACGACATGCCCACCACGTGCATGTCCAGCCTATCTTTGAACACCCCCACCGATGGGGCCTCAACGACCTCTTGTGGGAGCCCATTCCACACCCTCAGGGTCCTAATGGTCAGGAAGTACTTCCTGGCATCTAAATGGAACCTTGGTTCCCTGAGCAAGAAAGGGAAATATGAGGATTATATTTTGTCACTCTAAGACTGCAGGACAAGATGCACAACCATTTGGGCCCCGAATCCATATTGGGCATCTGCAGGGAGAAGGGAGGATGGGTGGGAGTCACCGAGGGGTGTGCATGCACCCCTTTCACATCCACGCAGGCCATGCCCATGCACGCCCATGCGCACTGGCTCCAGCAGCAACACATGCAGCTCTTGCAGCTGGAGCCTCTGTTCCATCACGCAGGCGGGGGTGTTGAGCCTTCCCCCGCTCTCCCAGCTGCCCCAGCCTGATATGTCCCACTCCCATCCTCAATTGTGGAAGCTCAGATACTTTCCCCAAGCCTGTTCAAGGAGCAAGGAGCCATTACCTGGCTGTTTTTGCCAGCCTCCCCATCAAAAAGAGCCTTCCCTGCCAACCCCCACCCCACAATACACTCCTTCCTTCCCCTCTCTTAACTCTAATCAGCAGCAGTGGTGGAGGCAGCAAAACAAGCACATGGAGCTGGAGGCAGGATCTCTTCCTCCCTCCCTCCCACCCACCTTCTCACGTGTTTGCTTATTTTCACTGCTTCCCTTCTTTCCATTCTTCTGACCCCCTGAGTAACGGTGTGCCAGAGCACAGAGGACACGGCGGGGTGTGAGCCTCCAAAGCGCTACTGCAGAAGCCCTTGGGAGAACACCCTCTCTGATAGCCCACTGCACCCTCAGAACAGCCACTGAAGGGATTTCACCCAGACAGCTTCTAGCACTCACCACGAGAAGGCACTGGGCCCACATTCTGTCTTTCTTCCTCCAGGAATTTTCTGCACTAAGCAAAAAGGCAAGGAGGAGTGGGAAAGTGTGACGAGGCAGCACGAGGGCATATTAAAAGCCTCGGCTGGAAGTACCCTCCAGCACAAACCGGGATTTCCCATCACCTCAAATCTGTAATAGATGCAGGCTCAGCTGTAAGTCAGAGATGGATCAATGTAGGCAGGCTGATATTTTCTACATGTTTGGGACTATAGCTCCCATAATCCCTAACCATTGGCCATGTTGGCTGGGGTTGATGGGCAATGTCCTCACAAGCATCTGGAGGGCACTGGGGTATGTATGTTCATGTGCATTGGGAAGCAATTCTCAAATGCAGCGGAAGATTGCTTTGGATATGGAGGATAAGAGAATTGGAAATGAAGTTAGATCAAGCCAGGTAGTCATATCATATACAGCAGGGCTGCCAAACTTCAGGCCTGGGCACCAAATCTGGCCTTTTGGGGTTCTCCCACAGGCCACACCTTTTCCCCTGACTCTGCTGTTTTACCTCTAGCATCTGAAAGCTTCTCCAAAATGCAATTTGGCCCTTGAAACCTTGAAGGCAGCCTTTCCCAACTTGATAGCTGCCTGGAGCATTCTGGGAGTAGTAGTCCAATACCTGTGGGGCCCTGGGCTAGGGAAAGCTTTAGTGGCTCCACAATTGCATGAGGATCTCTTTTTGATCTATGTAGTTAGGAGGTCATTTCAAATTTCAGTAGGGAAGCCAGAAAGCAAATGAACATCATGGTTGAAATGTGAAAAGCACTATCCTTTAAAAGCTTTTGTAACTATTATTTTCTTTTTCCATACATCATAGTAACTGGAGAAAAGAATAGACCAGTGCATCTCTCTTTCTCTCCCTTTTTTTAGCAAAGGAATTTGCCCCTTTGGCACATGCAACCTAGTGATGCAGGCCCATTTAATTTACTCCAGCAGATGCTGAGGGTTAAACTTCCACCACCAGAATCACTTCCTTGGATTTCTGAGTGATCCTGCAGCTGGGCCCGAATGTGAGAGCGCCTACAACAATCTCTCAGCATTGCAAATATGTCCATCAACCCAAAGGGTTTGGGGACTCTGATTTAGGGGCTCATCCACAGACTTCTTTTTCAAGCTGAAATGGCATTTCTTGCTTTATTTTTGGCAGGCCCGGGTTCAAGGAGACAGGGCTGCCACCTCATCGCTTCACCGCACAGAATCTTTCCAAACTGTTTGCATGCTGAATTTGGATGAAGCTCTCTGGCAGGCTGCTCAGCTGGGCCTTTGGCCATCTTAGTCACCACGGAATGAGACATCTAAGAATGAAACCTTTTAACACTGTAAATCATGTGGATCTCCTTTAGGTGACAGCAGTGGAGCATTAGATCTTGTAGCTCCTTGAAGGCCTATACATGTTTTGAACTTCAAAAATGTTTTGGACTGCAACTCTCAGCAGTTCTGCCCTTTGGCCATGCTAGCTGGGGCTGATGGGTACAGCCCCATCTGGCGGATACCAGCTTGGGGAAGGCTGACATAAAGCACCCAGAGAAAGCATGTGTATCCAGAAGCAAGTCCCAAGTGGTTCAGTGGCGTTTACCTCTACTTAAGAGTGGATAGAGAACTGTAGACTGAGCTTTGTAACAGTGAATGTAAATGAGAATTAGGCTGACTTTTGTTTTTATTAGCATGCTTCCTCTGTTAAAAGTGGCCTGATCAATGCTGTTTTGGAACACGGACAAACAAACACAAGAAATCTGCAGTAAAGCAAACACTTTATACAAACTTAAAATGTTAACTTACACGGTGTTGCGAATGGGAACTTTTCCCATTTTTATTTAGTTATTTATTTTTAAATTTTGCTAGTACACTGGCAGTTTGCATACTGCATACCTTATAATGGCACTCAAAGTGAGTGAATGAGAGAGAGAGAGCCCTAAGCATTTTCCACTGACACAACCATCTGGAAAATATATACATACAGAATATACATGGTATAGGAACAAATTATTTTGCGTGCTTTTGGTGCCCCCTAGTGGAAAAAGATGAAGCCACAACGAACTGCCTCCAACGTTATCTCTGTAAAGTTCCCACATCCAGAGGCCACTACCTTTATTAAGACCAACTGAAATGGCACAAAATAATGGGAAAGATTTCCATTTCTGTAGATGCCTACATCAGGCTGGATGCTAAGTAAAACTGGGGAGGGTGAACAGGTGAGGGAAGTTGATTTTGTAACTGCAGGTTCTGTTGCTCCAGAGGGCAGAACTGATAGGTGGACATTGCAGGGATGCTGAGTTCTGCTAAAAGCTAACTGTGGGCTTCTGTACACAAGGTACATGTGGTACACTCACGGTGGCTTGCAAGAGCTTTACATGACATCGCATTCCTTCAGGACCTCTCTTCATGGTTTATTTTTTTAATATGGTAGAGAGAAATCTGGAATCTATGCATTTTTGCAATTTTGGTGGAAAGACAAAGAAAGTGCCTTCCCCTGGGGACAGGGGAGAGACACATGTACCACAATTCTCAAGGGCTCCAGAAGCAGAAGCCTCAGTAGATGGAGGGGTAAAGGCCTTGTGCAAAGACGCCCTTGGAGAACCATTCTGCAGTGGAGCAGACTGCCTCCAGAGGCAGTGGACTGTCCACTGGTGAAGGTATTTAGGCTGGGACTGGAAGGCCATCTGTCCAGGAGGCTCCAACTGTATCCTACTGAGCTGTGTTTGCATTGAGCATGGGCTTTGAGTTCAGGCTGTGTAAAGGATCTATTTTGGGGGTGGGAATCCATTAGTTTCCCTGGGTTTGGCTCCCCGGACACCAGCCTGTCTTCCTGCAGCTGTGAGTTTGACTTCCTGGCGAATTCACATGAATGCTGCCCAAGTCGACTCTCTCTTCCAAGCATGTGACATGCAGTTTCTGTTTTTGCTGCACATGCTACACAAGAAGGTTGCCAGTTGTGTGACCAGACTTTTGAGAGCATTCCTCTCAGCTCAGCTCATTTCCGAAGTGAGGGCCGAGCATGAGAAGGCCAGTGGACTGAGGAGCACCAGATTCCAGGGCGGATCATCACAATCCTACTTTGCAATCCTTCCAGCTCTGTGAGTCTATGATTTGAGGTGCTTACAGAGAAGGCCTGTATCCTGCCATGGCCTTGCCTCATTTATGGGATCTTAAAGAAGTCCAATTGATAAGTTCTTCCTCTGGGGACTCTCCCATGCTTTCCCACTGCCACTCCATCTGTCCGTCTGTCCATCCTTCCTTCCTTTGCCTTTGCAAAGCACCTTTGCACTGTCTTAAGAGGGCTCTGCTGGATTCTATATTTGTGTGCTGTGTTTCTTGCTTCAGCGGCCCAAGGTACAACCTTCTTTGTGCCAAGTTGAGCCTAATCCAGTGAGGGCCGCAGTCCAATACTGCTTTTCTCAGAAGGAAGCCCCACACTGAGTTTTGTTCAGCATCTTGCCAGGTAAATGTGTATAAGATTGGCACTGAGCCTGCTGCTTCCTCTTTTCATCAATCTTCAGGCTCTGCCAAATGCAAACTTTGACCTGGTTTGGAGGATCCTACCTTGGCTTGAAAAGCCAAGCTATGATAACTTTCTGCCTGTGTGCTCTGCCTAAATATGTCCACTGCCCCCCCTTCCTTCTCAGTCTGCTGTAGTAAGCAAAGAATTATTCATTTAACCATCTTTTCCCATTACATCCCAACCAAACAATTATAGTTACTAAGTTCAGAATAATTCAGAATCTTAAACCATGGTATGCCATTTGTTCAAGCCCCTGGCTTCTTCCCAGTGAAGACAGAATGGGAAACTATGGAGAACCAAAAATTTCCAAGGTTAACTGCAGCATGCTAGGAAGGGAAGAAAAAAGAGGGGGCATGCTTGACTATATGGCCTGTGGCTACCCCATCAGGTCAGGTTTTTTCCTCTCCCCTACTGCCCTGCCTTGCTTCACATCCAGCCTGATGAAAATGTCTTGAGAATTCCCAAGGCTGTGCATTATTTGGTCAGATTTGGCTGGCTGTTATAAAGAGATTTGCCCATCTTTGGATTTTGGAAGGTTCTTTGGTATGTTCAAATATGGTTGTCTCCAAATTTCCTGGAAAGGGAACTATGGGCGCTGGGGGATGAGGGACTGTGAATGAAATCTGTTATCCATTCTTATTTAAAGTTCTGCACCATTACCTATGTGAGCTTTCCTCAACCTGGTCCCCCCCCCCCAGAGAGTTTAGAAAACCCACATCAGCTCCAGCCAGCATGACCAATGGATAGGAATCCTGGGAGCTGCCCAAAACACCTGGATAGCACCAGGATGGGGAAGACTGACTTTCACATTCAGGGAAGAAATGAATCCTGAGCTATAAGCACCTGGAGTCATTTAAGTAATGGTAGCTTGAAACATATTATTTGTATAATATAATTGGTCCTGCCAAGGCATTTGTCTGCAGGTCCCTGATGCAACAAAACTGCTAAAGTGCTAAGCAGGTCTGAGACTGGTCAGTGCCTGGGTGAGAGACCTCCTGGAAATCTGTGCTGTATATCAATTTGAGTTCCATGGGTGAAAGGGAGAAAAAAGTGGGGAATGGGTTAGCCAAAAGTGTCACATGAGCACATGTGTATATATGTGTATTTATCCGGACTGTGTAGCACAACCTAATATGGGTTTACTCAGATGCATGAAAAGAAAGGAGGATCTGTATACTTCACTTTCCACTGCATTCAGATTTTATAATCTCAACTTCTTTCTTTCCCAAAGATGAAGAGCTTTGCAACTTTTAGTAAATCCTTATCAGAAGTGAACTGAAACCAATTTGTTACTCATATGCACCAGCCTAATTCAGTAACTCCAGGTATACCCAGGCAGGAGAAGAACCTGATGAACCTACCTGCCCCATTGCTGTTCAAGATGAGCAGCAAGTCATGTGACCAGGGGCAACCCTAATTCAACACTGGTTATGTGCCTTCAAGTCATCTCCAACTTATGGTGACCCTATGAATTAAAGCCCTCCGACATGCCCTATTCGTGACCGTGCTGATAAATTCCAGGCTGTGGCTTCCTTTATGGGGTCGATCCCTCTCTTATTTGGTCGTCCTTTTCTTCTGCTGAATACAAAAAGATTCAGATGCAGACTTTAAAAAGCAAAGTACTGGAAACCTTGAGCCCGGATAGACCAATCTGTCAATTTCAGTTTCTCTGGCATGCTTAAAATAAATAAATAACTAAATAAAAATCTCAAATTGTTTGTTTCCCACCCATGGAGAGCTTTATGAATGTTGATGAATTTTTATCCAAACTGAACTGAAACGAAACTCTCACTCATCCCCAGATACAGGTCTGACTAGGATGAAGGGGGATTAGTGCCAGGTCATTGTGCAAAAGATTTCAGCCCTAGCAACGGCTGCAAAGCAAGCTGCTGTCCCTTGCATTCTGTCTTTCAAGCATTTGGCTAGAAGCTTTTGCAAGATACGCAATACCTTGTAACAAAGTCTACCACTGACAGCCTTGGCGAATGTTGCACCTTCCGCCTAGATTGCTTCAATATGTCCTATTCCTAACCCATCGGTCCATCCACCTTTCCTGTGCCAATTTTTAGTTTCAGTCTGCTCCAGCCTTTGCATCTGGAAGTAATGATCTTAATATTCTGGTTCTACCCCCAATAAAAGCAATGTCACAAAGAAAGTAGCAATCCTGTAAACTGTGCTATCCCCAGAAGACAAATTTGAGATTGACATCGCCTCGCTAAGTTTGACTCAGATTCATGTAAAAACAAATTTTCCACTGTAGCCCCAGCGGACATACGGAATTGTGGAGGAAGCCGAGCGTGATTTAACAACTGTGTAAGCTTATATCAGTTTCTTGACTTTTAAAGGCAGTGGGGTTAGCAGAATAATGACAAAATATGATGTGCTTCTCTTGGGCAGGACACAGAGCATGAAAAGACTTGCTCTTGTAAGATGCCTCCCCTGACTTTCCCTTCTATTTTTCCCCTTTGGTGGTTTCTGCCAAATAGAAAACAGATGTTTATCACAAACAGCAGCATTCTGTTTGGATACAGGTCTGCTTGTCTCAACGTGGGCACGCAGAGGAACGGTTGCAAGCTGGGCTTGACATTCAACACGTCGAAAGGGAGATGTTCAGGAATATAGGTTCAGGCACAGGGATCATCAAGAGAACTGCAACCCCAAGCAGCAACGTGTGCATTGACCCCTGAAGAAAGCGGGATTAAGAGCTGGCAGCATCAGGCCCCTGTCTAGGCACACGCTCCTATAGGGGATGGACTGCCAAGCCCCAGAGGCCCCTGACTGCATTCCTTGTCTTCCCCCGCTCCAAGGAGACAAGCAGCAGCATGAGTGAGGAGGCGGAGAGAGAGTCTCCATTGGTCTTGCCCTGTTGTGTGCCAAAAGGAAGAAGGCAAGCAGATGGGCAGTGTGTCAGTGGCAAGGAAGTGGGCCACTCAGACAGGGGCCCACTGAGATTATCTTGCCAAAGAGCGCCACAAAACCTGGAGCCAAAACCAAACAAGGACAGAAGACTGGATCAGATCCAAGGCCTTTTGAGACCAGCAGATGGCCAAGTAGATGCCTTCAGCAAGCCCGTCAACAGAATATTAGCACAATAGCCCCTGTCTGCTCATGTGTCCTTAGCAACTGGGAAATTGTAGGTAGCATCACTAGGAGCCCTTGATTTCCTTCTTCCCTATGAACTGGTACTTCTGAAATGTCCAAGTTTGTTACTCCATCTTTTGGTAGCCAATTCCATGGTTTAACAATGTGCTTTGTGAAGAAGTACTTGCTTTTGCACTGACAGAGTGGCCACTATGTATTCCTGCCAGGGAGAAGATATATCACTAAAAACAGAACAAAAGAGGGTATCATATATTTTGCATATTCTAAGATATGTCATCCTAATTTGAATAAAAAGGCTGCTCACCACAGTAAAGTGCATAAGATTCTTACCAGGGGACTGGTTTACCTGGCTCAGCCTGCCGTCCAAGTGCTCTTGAGGAGTCATTCAATGTGCCTTCCTTCCGGTGGTTCTTGGTCTTTAAACTGGACTTGGACTGGACAACCCTTTGGACAGAGGGCCGTAAAGGAGGATGCATCACAGTGTAGATCTCCATGCAGACAGGCCTGGCTTACACTCACACATAGCCCTGGCTGCAGTGTGGAGGACAAAATGAGTCTCTTCTAATGGTGCAATAGGCCTGACATACACCGTGAACAGTGTGAGGTGCTGCAGCTGGTGAGTGGGAAACTTGGCATGGGGGTGCCTTGCTCTATAGTGAGTGAGAGTCACCAAAGAGCTCTTCAGCACAGTGCTTTTGCAAGCTCCCTGCTGCCCAAGTGTAGAAGTGGGACCATGCCGCTGGACTTTTGTTTCCTTTGGAGGACACTGCAAACCTTTTTGCAATGCCTGGGTCACCTACAAATATAACAGTCTTCCCCAGGAAGCCTCACATGTTCACTTTCACCATAAGCAGAAGAGCCTCCTGTTGTCCCCTTTTTTGGAATACTTGAGCCCTTTTCATAATATTAAAAACACCTTTTAGGCCTGCTGCATCTGAGCTTGATTCTCCTTCCTACAGACATTGTTGTTTGAAATGTAATCTTAGATTATTCTTTCTACTGCTTTGAGTTATGCAGGTTTTATAGAATTTCAGGGGCTGCTTGCATTTTCTATTGTGATCTAGGTGGGAATGGCCTGGAAGGTCTCCTATTAGGCATGGAAGACCAACAAGACATTTGCAGAGGACTCCTGGGCACGTCTTCTCAAACATTAGCCCCGCTAAGTTCGGTGAGACTTGCAGCCTTAATGAATCTCTCTCTCTCATTCTCTCTCTCTCTCTCTCACACACACACACTCACATACTCACACACACAGAGTGTTGGCAGACAACATCACAAGGCAAATGTAACACTTGCAAAACTAAGCAAGGTATGACTAACTGAAAAATCTCTTCTTAATTATGGCTGCTTTGTGTATGAGCACATGTGCGCGCGCGTGTGCTTGTGTGTGGAGATCAGTGTGTGTACTGCATTATCATTAGTCAAGCAGGGCTGGTAGCAGCACAGCCATTCTGGATTTCCTGAAAGATGCTAATCTCAATGCAACCCTGGTGAGCTTATATATCAGTCCTGACCTTTATTTAACCTGTGTTCTTGGCACTAAGCAGAGAATTTGACAATGCTGAATCCAAAAGTCCAAACACCCCAAGACATCAGATGGAATCACCAATTTATTTAAACCACAAGGGCTTTAAAAATAATAATAATACTGAGTTTGAGAGGCTTAGATCTGACACAGTTTGGACTGAGGTTTTGCAAGCCTGAAAAACTTGTCTATGAAATGATGTCTCTGTGTACTGTGCTTAACCTCTTTCTGGCAAATTAGTTTGTGACCTGAGAATAGTTAAATAAAACTGTGACGATATCATGAAAAGGTTATATGTTGAGTCCCAGTCGCCCAGTCCTACTTCCTCGGCTTCATAGCATCATTTCCCTGAGATAGTTGCAGGGAAAGTTGCCACATGCCTTACAGGTTACTTTAAAAATGAGTCTCTGTATAGCATAAATTCTGATCCTGCAAGAACAATCACATATCATCCAACAGTATATATGTGATATAAATGATTTTTCTATGATTTATTTATATCATATATGTTTTATATATTTAGGATGCATTCTTATATGCCAGTATCAGAGAATAAATCCTACTGAACTCAGGGGAGATTGCTTCCAAAAAGACATATCCAGGATTGTGTTCTTAAAGTCAGCACCACCAAATTCAATGGACTTACTTCCAAATAACAGCACAAACTACTAAGCGTGTTTATTCACAAGTACCTCTCATTCAGTTCAATGGCACTTAGTCTGAAATAAATGTATGTGATTAAGGTTGCAATGGCTGGGCTTGTTTGGCTTAGGAAAAAGGCAAGTAAGAGGACACATGATAGAGGTGTACAAAATTATGCATGGCATGGAGAAAATTGAAAGGGAGACATTTTTGTTCCACTCTGGCAATATTAGAACTGGGGATCGTCCCATGAAGCTGATTGGTGGGAGAGTCAGCAGAGACAAAACAAATCTTTCTTCACACAGCCCATAGTTACACTATAGAATTCACATCTGTAAGATGTAGTGATGACCACCAGTGTGGAGGCTTTAAAGTGGGTTTGGACAAATTCATGGAAGAGACGGCTTTAAGTGGTTGCCAGTCCCAATAACTTTATGTTACTTCCAGTATCAGAGGCATCATCATCACCATCACCACTATTTATTACATTTCTAGACTCCCATAGCTGAAGCACTCCGAGCAGTTCAGAAGAATCACAGAAACGTACAGTTGGAAAGTCCATAGGATCCAACCCCCTGCTCAATTCAGGACTCAAGTCTCCCATCCAAATTCTAACCAGGCCTGACCCTGCTTAGCTTCCAAGATCAGTCAAGATCAGACGCTTTAGGCTATGTAGGCCTATCTACACTGGTTGCTGAGGAACATGGGCACGAGGGTGTTGATGCACTCAATTGAACACTGGACCAAATGGACCCTTGGTCTCAGCCAACCTGGCCCATCTTATATTCGTACATCTTTTAAACAAACAAACAAAACATTATGTTCCCATGATGGCAGCCATGCAGCACAATCCTTTGCATGGTTAGGCAGGTGTCAGCTGCTCTGTGGATGACTTGTGAGCAAGCATCTTCCCTAGTCCTGTTGCCTAGAAAGTTTAGCAGGACTTTCACCAGAGGCATATAAAGACATACAGCAGCTTTTTTTTTTTTTTTGGGGGGGGGGCAAAATCAGCTCAACCTCACATTCACCTTGCAAATGATCACATCCACCTATCAACCTACCTATCCACCCACTTTCACCTCTCCACTTCTGCTTCTTTGTTTAAAGCACTGCTGCATGCTGACACACATGTCTGCCCTTGCCTCCATTCACATCCAAAGTGGCTCCTCTCAAAAGATAGCTCTCTTGGGGGCCACCTTCTCAGTGGCTGTCTGCCATGCTGGTGGTGGACCTGCCCCCAGTCTGCCCACATTCTCTGTCCCAGCCACAGGCTCTGGGGCAAGCTTTTACAAAGGTGCCATTTTGACCCCCACTCTCCCAGTTTGCTTTTGGAGCTCTCTGTAGGCCCTTTTTGTTTTAACCTCCTTTAATAAGTTGATATCATCAGAGAATCTGGTCACCTCCCTGTTCAACCCTAACGCCAGATGATCTGTGCACCATTTAAAAAGCACACACCCAATACAAAGCCACTGTTTCCATTCCTCTGTCGAGGGAACAGCACCTTTATTCCCATTTTCTGCTGCCTGTTCTGTAGCCAGTTAGCAATCCATAAAAGCCCTTCGCCTCTTCTCCCATGACTGCTCTTTTTGCTCTCGAGGCTTTGATGAGAGAGCCTTCTGGAAGGCAAGTAAACAATGTCTTCCAGATCACCCCATCCACATGCTGGCGGTCGGTTTGAACAGGGGTAGGTAGATTAACAGGCTACTGGTTCCTTTCAGTGTCATGACTTGCCATTCTCCCAGTCTGGCTTCTCTTTCTGCCTACTGGAGATATTGTTTGGGGTTGTGGCCAATGTTGTTTGGCATCCCATTCACAAGGAAGCAAATGATCAGGACAGGCGGACACACACTTATCTGTGTGTTTGTGTATGCCATTCTTCGAGTGACTTTTCCCCCTTTATGCATTAGCTCCATTAATCATCAGCTGTAACGAGGGTGCCTCCACGAAGGGGCTGAGATGCCATCTGAAGACAGCTCTTGCGAAGACAGCAGCATCCCCTCACAAAGAGAGCCTTTTAAGTTAACCCTAAAGATAGTCCACTCATGCTTCATGGAAGTAGCACTACTGAAAGATAAACAAAACTCCCTCCACCCCAGACATTTTTGGTTATGTTTACAGATTAAATCTCAGGATGTGTATATTAGATGTTCTTGTTTCAGGATATTAATGGCAAAATGAACCTGTTTTTGATGTTTAAGTCACATTAATGTCTGATGGACTGTTAAAATGTTAAAGGGTACATCAGCCTTACTGTAGTGTGTGACATATGTTAGTCATACCATACGAGCTTAGGAATTTAGGATTGTTTATAATGAGCATAAGTTGACTGAATTTAAACCCCCAACAGTTTAATCATGTTAAGTTCCACTTCCTCCAAAAGACAGCTTAAAAAAATTAAATGAAACATGAAAAGCGGTTGCACTCCATTTTAACAGTAGTAAAAAACAAGTTACTGTTCCATCAACACACAGACATGCACAGCCTCAGGATACAGATCCAGTCCTTCAGTCCTATGGCTGGGCTAGTGCTGAGCCAAAGTTTCTCAGAACATAGTTTTTAGAACATTTCTGAGACCTTCCTTGACCCTGCTGCAAGAGAGAGAGAGCCACTTGGCTCCCTTTGGACTGAATATTCTCCACAGCTTCAGGATGTTGGCTGCCATTTCCCACATACACCACAGTCCAGAAAAAATGTGGTCTGAGACCTAGTGAAGGATACAAAATGGTGGTCAGCATAGTGGCTGCCACTGTTCCTTGCACCAACGCACACACAATGATATGAGGAGGAGGAGGAGCAGGAGGAACCTGTTCTATTGGTGTAATTAATGGTGCAAACTGGAGAAATTCAGTGAAATGGCATCCCTAGTTTTGTGAGGCCATTGCACACAGTTGTAGGCAGCTAATCCTGAAGGCCTCATCCTTGGACTATCACAGAGGGGGTGTGGGAATAAGCACCTACATTGTTCCTGCAGTTAACTCACCTAGCTAAATAGGCAATGTGGTTTTGCATGGGAAAGCAGTTTTCCCACTCCACTAAGCGAATGGCTATAGGAAAAAAATGCTCAAAATGCCTGTACTGTGTAGTTTTGGTTCTCACACCACAACAAGAATATCACAGAGCTTGAGAAGATACAGAAGATTGCAACAAAAATGATCAAGGGGATGCAGCAGCTATCCCCATCCTCCAGATGTCTTGGACTTTACACCCCATCAGTCCCAGCTAGCATGCCTTATGGTCAGGAATGATGAGAAGTGTAGTCCAAAATATCTGGCTGGGAAAGGCTAGGCTATGACAGATCGAGGAAAAGTCAAAATCTTTGGGGCTTTTTCAGGAAGACAAGAAGGAAATAAGGAGAGACATAACAGGGGGATAAAATTATGCATAGTGTAGAAACATTGGATATGAAAAGCGGGGAGTAGCTCTTTCATAATACTATAACCTGATGTTATCCGAGAAGCTAATGGTAGGAAGTTCTAGGAAACTCAGGGCAGCCTAGATGAAATCCTAGGTAAACTATGGAATATACCACCACAAGATGGAGTGAGAGCTGCCAATTTAGTTAGCTGTAACAGAGATTAGACAAATTCACGGAAGGTTACAGTGCCTGTGGCCGCTAGTTATGATGGCTATACACGTTTGCTTCAGTTGCTGTTGCTCTGTGTTTTAAAGGCATGGTGTTGTATAAAACTGTTTGAAATCATTTTTATTCTTCCCTGCCTTGAGAATGTGCTGGCTGAAAGGTGGTATAAGAATAGTTTAACTAAAAGTGGGTTGGATGCAGATTTAGGCACGTACAGGGTTGGTGGATGCAGGCTTCATTAATCAGTAAAAAAGACCCTCAACTCTGAAAACACTATGGATTGCTAAGATTCCTCCTCTGTTTTATTCCATCTTGTTTCTTTCCAAAGAAAATCTTTTAAGGAAGAAAAAGTAGAGCCGCAGCTGCATAATGTATTCTGACAGGGAGTGCTAGGAGCTGTCCATCTGGAAACATCTCATGTCTGCTGAGAATGCACCCATGAGCAGGAAAACAAAAGACGCCCCAAACGCTACAGCCAGAAATACATATTGTTGATGTGCACACACATTCACACTTGTGCTTCAACATACATGCTGAAACACAAATTTAATATAAGCAGCAAAAGTTTTGAGGAGGAGAAGGGATGAATAACACCTACAAATTCTGTTCTTTAAGCCATACAAGTGATATTAATTCATCCTGTTTAACCAAATAGGTAAATATATACTGTGTACACGCACACACACTTATGCATACCAGCAGATATTAGTAACACCATGCAAAGAAATACTTTAAAAATACTTTTCTAAATGCTTTCCTCAGACTAAATGTGTACCAACGGATTTTGCCATTTATTTTTAAAAGTGTATGGTATCAATTAAAGCAATCAGTTCTCAAGCCCATGGAAAGAATGTTAATAGTAATTTGTCCAGTAATGTCAAGAACACTTTGGTTGACCCCTACGAGCCAAACATGAAATCTTCATCAGACAAGTGCAGCTCCAGGGAGATTTGGATGCCATTTTACAACGTGACAGGAGTTTCAATGAAGCCAGGCACTGGAATTCCCCTTGTCCTTCAGAACAGCCTGTGCATTTTCAATTTAAAATAAACATGAAGCCACCAAATCCAACTTCTCCACCGAAATCATTGAAGAAAGTCGAGCAAAATACAGGGGCAAGGGAGGATATTTGGTAGATTATATGTCCCTTCCACACAGAAATGAGGCTCGTGTCCGTGCATGTTGTACTCACAAGAATAGCAGGTATTTGGGACAGGGAATGAATCTTCTGAGAGTACAGATGATTCGGTGGTGGAAAAAGACTGGAATAGTATGGGAATACAAATACTGTAAGAATTCATCATGCTTATTCATGACAGAATGCCTCGTCAGTGGATTCATCAAGAAGCGTCGCGTATTTCAGAACGGCTGCCAGAATGTTCAGATTGGGATTCAGAATTGGCGGAACCACAATATTCACCCCAAATTCCATGCTTTTTTATTTTATGTTTGGCAGCAAGTCTAGAGGACTAAACAACTGTGTAGATGCTGAACACTGTTCAATAGCCTCCACCCTTAAAAAAAAAAAAGAAAGAAAGAAAGCAAGAAAAAAAACCCTTACAAAGCTGATCTATAGGCCCAGAAATTTTTAAAAGCTGGGTTAGAATGGGGATGAGGGAGCTGAGACAAAATGGGTGGCCATTATCTTCTTATGCTTCTGGTGAATTGGGAACGGGCTGTAAACAAAAACAAAAATGTGTACCCATTCAGAGTGAGGGCAGGAAACATCCTCTCTTTGAATTAGCTCTGCACTGCAGTTACATAGTCAGATTTGATTGGCTATATGATATTGTCAGGCAGCATCACACTTTATGGTATATTGTTGTTAAAATGACTGAAGGAACCACCAACTGGGTAGCAAACTGACCTTGAACTGGAGTGAAAGGTGAAAGCAAAGAGGAGATGGGGCAGTGGTTGGGAAGACATTCCTTCTCCAATATATATATATATATATATATATATATATATATTTCAGTGAAAATGTTGACATGCAAAAACTGGATACAGCTGCAGATGGGAGGTTCTGAGCAACAAACAGCAAACATATTTATTTTATACATTCAATCTTATTCACAAGAGTAACTCTTTAGGATTGTAGTCACATAGAAAACTCACCATTTGAAATTAGGCTTGCATTAAATATTAACATTTCCAGTGTTAGTAGAAAGAGGAAATCAGTTATTGAAAGTAGAACATCAGAAGCAAGTCTCCCATGGTACTTAATTTAACGTGGTATTTAGTTATGGAAGTGAAAGAAAACTCTTGTTTCACTCATGCATTTATGCTGTGCCATGAACTGCAGCACCCCCTAGAAGTTACATAGTAGTAAAGCAGGCATGGGGTGCTCGGTTCTCAACGCTGCGATTAAACTGAAATCAGATACAGCAGAGATTAACAGTCTTGTGCAGAGAAATGCTCCTTCTCTCGCTCTCATTCTCCCTCTCCAGTAGGCTGCTAGAGGAGGGGTAACAGCTCTTGCCAGAAGTTTGAAGTGATTGATTTCAGAGGGCCTTTAATATCAGCCCCAATGACTACAGGTTGCCCATCCCAATGTCAGTATTTCTCTGCTTTGCCTTGCCTTGCATTCCACTCCTCCCAAATTTGAATTTAGCAAAGAGCATTCATTCTGCAGTTGGAACACATGCAGCTTGTTTGGCCTTCAGTGGCTTCAGTCCACATGGATTTTTCCCCTTGCCATACTGTGTGTATGCATTGATAAACACTGCAGGGATGATGGACAGGAAAGAGGCAAATTTGATGTCATTGCATGCATGCATGCAGGAAGATTGTTCTGTGCAGTGTTTACAGATGTGCATGTACACCCCTTCACCTTGGTAAAACACAACACAAAAATCATCATCATGCAACTCTACAGACAATGCGATCAGGCGCAGGTTGTTATTGCTACAGTCTTTCATCAGTGTGCACTTATGTGTGGTAATAGGCAGAAGATATGGAGGAACTGAAAGCTTCAGCAAACTACACATATACAATAGCATGGTGTACAGAGGAGGAGGAGGAGGAGGAGGAGGAGGAGAAAAAAGTCCAGATTCCTCAACGCATTAACTCCACTTCAAAAACATGTCTGGTTCATTTGAAACTTCAAAATCTGGGAGAAATTTGGATGAGGAGGCCTTACGAAGCATCCCTTGATCCTGCCAAATCAGGAACCATACTGTGAGCAAGATTAGATCTGATGCTGCAGTCAGATATGGTGGCCTAAAGTGACATCACTGAGAGTGAGTGAAGGCAACCAGCAGAGCAGCTAAGGAGTTTTAGGCCTTGGGTTCTGTGGGCTTAAGAGGACCCCTTCATGCAGCCATGGGCATTACTTCCATTGTGAAGCACAGGAGAAATGTTTCTCTTCTCTGCTTATGCTTGGCTGCCCTGCTTTACAGCTGATTCTACATCTTGAACAAATAACAGCAACAAAACTGTTTGCCAGCCCTGATGTTGAAAAAAATTCTGCTTGTGCGCAGTTTTTCCTCTATTGAGTTAATTCATGTTGCCATCATAACTACAGGAACAAACGAGTTTGCTTCTGCTGCCCTGCAGCTCTTGGCATTTGGGCCACTGCTTGGCTGCTGGGCCCTGGCCTTTGGTGCCAAGGTCCAGCCCCAGCTGCACCAGTGAGGGCAACTGACAGCAAATAAAAAAGACATCGTTTTTGTAAGGGGTCAAGAGATCAGTTTTCCTCCCCTGCCTCAGCAAAGTTTCCTCTTGTTCTGTGGGGCTGACCCGGCACATATTCATTAGGCCATCTGGGATTGTCATCCAAGCACCACAGCAGTGCTTTCACTGAGCAGGCGGAGAGAGTTCAGCTGAGTGTGGGAGCTTTCTGCCCCCTCCAGCAAGCCTGGAAGGACTTTTTCAGTTGGCTTGCGACTGGCTAATAAGAATCACCTTCACATTGCTAGTGGGCTTTGGTTATAACACCTATCCAGTGTCAGGTGGCTCCTCCCTGTGTCTGCTTGGCATTGCTGCTTTCTGAGGTTCTGATCTATTGAAAACTATGCCTCAGTATGTCATTGTTGCTGATATACTTATACCCATGCTTTTTCTTCTAGCTAGGACTTACAAGGTTCTCAACCATTTTATCCTCACAACAAAAGCCCTGTGAAGTAGTGAGGTTGAGAGTGAGTGAGTGACTGTCCCAAACTCAATTAGGAGCTAAATAGGTACTAGAACCTGGATCTCCTAAGTCCCAATCCAGGACTCTTAGCTGCTATGCCACACTGGCTTTCTCAAGTCTATGCAGCTTTGCTGTTTTGCCATGGAAAGTTCCAGTATGGGTGAAGCTGTTGTAATGGTACAAGCTAAGGACACTGGTATCCACACAAGCCCATAGAGCCTGGCCATGGTAAGAAAAGTTGCATGATCCTTCTGCAGATTCCTTCCCAGTTCTCCTAAGTATCTGGGAAGCATGAGCAACCTTGCTAGGTGTGTGACATTTCTTTCTTTTTGTGAGCAACAATATGCACTCCTCTTCAGTAAGAGGTACGAATTCATGTAGGGCAGTGGCACACCACATGATCATCATGGAGAACAACAGGAAAAATGAGGAAGATGCTGAGGAATGCACAGATTTATTCATTCATTCATTTATTTATTTCACTTATACGCTGCCCCATAGACCAAAGCCTCTCTGGGAAGTTTACAGAGTTAAAAAGTATATAAATAAGCAATAAAATCACCATATTTCATAAAATCAATAAACCAATACAATGACAACACCCCACAGATACTATGATCAAATTAACACATGGCACAGCAACAATAATGCTAAAACAATATTAAAACTAAAATTACCTATTAAAATATCTGGAAAATAACAAGTTTTTCACCTGATGCCAAAAAGAAGAGAGGTGGCACCAGGCATAGCTCTTTGGGTGCATACAAATGCATGTGTTGAGGCAATTTATTTTTCTTCTTCTTTTAGCTACTTCCCTTTTCCACCCCTTCAGTTCCCCGTTAAGAAATCCATTAGTCCAAATATGATTAAGGATCATTCAATCATTCTTTCAATTCTGAAGACTAGCCCCATGGCTGAACTTGGTCAAAGTGTACAGAATTTGCAGCAACCCAGGCTACACAGGTGAATCAGGCCCAAATCTGAGCCACAAAGCACTTGGCTTCCCTTCATTGGAACGGTGGCTTTGCCATTCTAATGCAGCTTTTGATTTATTATTGATTGATTGCTACATTTATAGCCAGCCTTTCTTCGTCTCGTAAGGAGTGTATGAAACTCCACATTTTATCCCCACAATAAGACAAGAGTGTGGGACTAGAACCTGGAACTCCTGACAAGCAACCCAGCACTCTAACAACTACCTCAGAACTTCCTGCATACCAGCAAGATCCACCAATTCTGTCTGTTGACAGAAGATTCATGCTAATAAAGTGCTGGGGACAACCATTTATAATTGGCAAGAGTTGGAAGACTCCACACTTGCAAGAACTACTTTGTTTTTTGGTTAATTTGTTTTTGCCACACCTGGCATACGGAGTCCGGCACACATAGATATAATGAATTCCAAGTCCAGGTATTTTCTTTTCAATACTACTGAAACTGGCCTCTATCCTGCACTACAAAAATGCACTCCTGGTTACCTACATTCCACCATGAGATGATGAATGCTATTCCATTCCGTTCTGTTCCATTCTGTTCTGTTGGCTGTTATTAAGCAACTGGAAGTCAGAAATCCTTGCTGAATGGCAGCCTAGCACAATTCACCCAAAGATCTACCAGTAGATCCAAGTCTACTTTCTGCTTGCTCCCCTGAACTGCAGATATCTGAGTACATCAATACCATAGAAGCCTTGCATTCACGCAGTAGATTGACTCACATCTGTCCAGAGAGATTAGCAGTGCCTCTGTCCCTTCTACTGCAGGAACCATTATTTGAATTCTGCACTTAATCACATTCCTAGCACACCTAGTAATACCTGGTGTGAACATCGGTGGTAACATATCATCTCTGGCATCCAGGGCTTGTGAGCTGCATCTGCAATCAGCTGCTGAAGTATTTGCACATTGACCAAGTCAAAATCTTTTGGTTCTTTTGTATCGACTAAATAGAAAACAGGATGGAATTTCATTGTCATAAAACAATACAGTAAAAATGGAGTTCCATCATGGAAATTGCTGGGCTTTTTGTTAACACAACCCAGAAGAACTCATGTCTTTTGCCTCGCGGGTGTGGTGTTAAGAACAGAACAAAACTTGGGAGTTTGGATATGTGAGATGTGCGAGGTCCCTTAGGGGGAACAGCTAGAACTGATGGAAGCACAACTGGTAATGTTTTCCAGAGCTTGAAAAGCCGCATCCAACTGCAAGACTTAAAGCCTTTCAACAAGATTCCTGCTTAGGTGAGCCAAGCCTGGTGTGCAGTTGTGGCAGCTCTGGAAAAAAGTCTTTTCTATTTGTTTCACTGAGGAAGGCTTCAGTCCAGAGGGCTGAGTCACCGGGTTCCTCAACCTGAAGCTACCAGACCTGCACTGAGTCCCCATCCGGCAGTTTATACCGAGGGGGTGTGTGCTGTATGCCTGTCTCCGGCAAGCATGGGGAGATTGCTGTCAGGGGTAGTGCTAGGCACAGAAAGAGCAAGGCCCATAGAAAGAAAAATCCACAAATCCTCATCTGCTAATTTGATATGCCCTTATCTCTCTCTGTGTGTGCACCTTTAAAGGACCTTGTGTCCTAAGGAAACACATTCCTGAAAGGGGACATATGGAGAGGTGACAGGAGAGCATTTGATTGAGAATTTGAAGCAAGAAACTTTAGGCAGAATAATTCAAGGGAGGCAGCAGGAGGAGTTGCACATATGGGCGAAAAGGAATACTGGATGTAACCGAGATGATCAGGGGCCCTGGACCTTTATTTCAGCAAGGGAGGCAGATGGTTTTCCACAGATTCAGAGCTCCAGAGGAAATATTCAGGGCTCCATTGCTGGTGTGCCATGCTCAACACTGCCTCTGGTGGCAATTACTTCTTGTGCTCATGGGCAAACAGCCTTTCCACAGTGACCTCCCTGGTGACCATCAGCTGAAGTGCTTCCAGTCAGGCTGCCTGAAGGGAGCTCAGTGAGGTCTGTGGATTGTCCTGCAGCGGCTGCCCACTTTAGGCTGGCTGCCTGTGAATTGCCAAAGCACCACCAAAATGAGAACAAAAGAGCACCAATCTGCATAACAATTGCATATGCTACTCTAGACGTGCACACACACATTTAGACATTCTTATTCTTATTGAAATTGAAATACAGCGCACCTCACCACAAAGTGGGCACCAACTCTGGGCCTTACTCAGTCTGCTCTCCAGGACCTGCTGATAAGCAATGTCAAAGACCAGGTTTCTTTCAGATGGTTTCCTATCTTTAAACCAGACTTGGCCTGGACATTTCTGTTATGTGAGACATTATAATCAATTTACAACCAACCAATGAGTTTCAATCATGGAGAATAGGTGAAAAAATAGAATAAAATAATACCATGCCTGATGTCAGTCATGCAATATTTTGACAAGAATACATTTTTCAAGTCCACCTGATGTGCCTTTCCATTTATGTTCCAGAGACAATTTTAGTCCTTCATGTGTCTCAGTCCAGCTTCTTCACTTGCCCCATGTGTTCAACTAGATACATCAACACAGACTTCTGACCCTGAAGTTACATTGTCTGGCTGCAGGGCATATTTCTTGCACAACATTAGCTGGAGGTATAAACTGGTCAAGGGCAACTTTTGATAAAAGGAGATTTGACTACATTGTGTTTTAAGAGTTAAGACTCTGACTTGGTTGCCCCCCCCCCACCCCCCCAAAAAAAGACAAAACAAGAAAATGTCTTGTGGTGCCTAAAAGCCAACACATTTATTCTGGTATAAACTTTTGCATACTATAGTCCATTTCATCAAATATAAGGAGTATTATGGAGAGTTTCCGGTGGTAGAGAAGAATTGATCAGAAGGGAATTAAATTATTGTATTAATGGTGATAATCACATGATTCTCCATGTGCTCTTTCACAGTGCAGTTGAAGCTGATAACTGGTGCAGCTATGACGTAGAAATTAGAACTAGGAAAAGTACTCATGGATTCTTCCACTGAGTTGCAAAGACTAGACAAGGCTAACACCTCCTTTTACTGAAGGTCTATTATCCTCAGGAATGCTGCTCCCCACTACCATGTTTGATCCCCTATTTCTCCAGCTCCACTTGTTCTAAGCAATGAGCACCATAGGAACCAACATAGCATTCATCTCCAAGTTTTTCCGATGCCTCTTAACCTTAGTCCTCAACTGCAATCACATGAGGGACAACAGGACATGTGCACTTGCTCTTAGAATGAGCATACTCACCTCCATTCACCCCATCCATCACATACTATTTAAGGGGGAAACATTTTCATCCAAAGCTTGCTGGCTGCATCAATGGGCTCTCTGACCACACAGAACCAGAACATCCAGATTTAGAAGAGGCTCCTCACTGCAGATGTTCACCCTACAGTACGGGGTGCCAGACTTCTCCCAGCCCAAGGACCAAATTCTGTTTCAGAGAACCTCTCAGGGGGCACATTCAAGTGGTGTGCAGGGCTGAAGGCAAATAGGCCCAGGCAAAAATACCAATACATACCAGCATACGAGGTGTGACACAAAAATAACCGGATTAGTAATAAAAAATATTTATTGATGAATTACAGCATGCTGAACATTGTCACCTTCTATATATTACCCCTCCCAAGCTCTATACTGCTCCATATGTATTTTCCATTGATTGAAACAGTGCTGGAAGTCTTCTTGCGTGAGGCTCTTCAAAAGGCTTGCCATTTTTGTCTTCACTTTATTCACTGACGCATAACGTGTTCCCTTCAGGTCACTTTTGATTTTCAGGCACAAGTAAAAATCACAGGGAGCTAAATCAGGTGAATAAGGAGGATGACCAAGGACAGGAATGTTTTTTCCACTCAAAAACTGCTTTACGGAAAAAGCATTGTGCGTGGGAGTACCATGTTGATTCGCTGTTAGATTTTTTCCCCGTTATTGTGGCAACACATGTAGTGAGTGTAGTTCAAATACTGACCGGGCTATTCATAGGCTATACCTAGCTGGTTGGCAGTTTGAGTGGGCGTGTAGGACGAGATACAGTTCTATGATGTATGTCTAGCCAACCTCCAGACGATTTTCCAGGAAATCCAGTTATTTCTGTGTCTCACCTCGTATTTTAGCTTTCAGCACTTATACCCAGTAACCAACCCTTAGGAGAAGCATCATAACCTTTTAGAATATAGAAAAACTACATAAAAACTGGAAAGCAACCAAATGATTGGCGGTCAGAGGTTGGGGGTGTGACCATCTGGGAACCCAAGGGCTCTGGATTAGGACCTCAACACCCCTGATGATCTGTCCCAGCATCACTTCATTAGGAAATAAAGAGCTCCCAAAGGGAAGTGAGCACTGGGAGCGCAAGTCCAATGATGGCGGTTCTGAGAAAAGGGCCATTGCGACTGCATCTCCACTCCAACAGGTTCATGGCTACATCAGAGCAGCTCCATGCAAAAATTTGCACAGCCTCGTGTGCAGGACCATTTATATTCCCAGCCTTGCTCGGCAAGCAGCTCCAGCACTGGACATCTCTTGCTCTGATCTTTAGCAAGTTCCCATAAACACCCAGAGACATTTATAAACTCCCCTACACTGCAGCAGCTAATATTTTACATGTCAAGAATATCTTGCACTTCTGCTCTCTCTCTCTCTTTCTCTGGTATACATGGTGACACAACCCAGCTGAGAAGAAAAAAGGAAAACACAAGGACGTTGCCAAGAATGTACTAAGGCTCCACAAAAAGTGTCTTTTAATCAGGGATTGGCTCTGCAACAAATGAAGGAGCTTCTCTTTCCCTTCTAAATGTTTCTTTTGTTTAAATTTCCCTGTGGATACATTCTAAGAGGATTGTTTACTCTTCTGCACTATAGTTCACAAGTGGGGATATATATATATATATGTATATATGTATGTGTATATATATCAGCCAACATTAACTGTATGCTCTGTAAATGGATACTCCTACATGACATTTTTTTTTAAAAAAAAAACCCTCTCTTTACCCCCTAAAAAGCTTTCTCTTACTTGAATTTCTGTCCAGAGTGGTAAACAAAAGCTCCCTCCCCGACTGACTTGCTTTCCTTTTGGCAAGCCCCAGTCACCCTGCGTTTCTCATAGCATCCACGCCAATTGGATCTATTGAGTTATTTCCTTCCTTTGGGGCTCCAGTCATCGCAACCATGCCAGCTGCTCTTCTTCCACCCACATCCACCATCTCATCGTCACCCAGAGGGACTTTGCGCAAACTTGTCTTAACTTACACAGACACACACACGCTGCTAAAAACACCACGCTACTCAGTGCTATCGCGATATGCATCTCTCACAGAGGGACTTTGAGTGACCACGTGACAGAAGGTCTATTGAGAAATAGGAAGTTTGGGACAGCCCGGCACTGATGGGGCTCCTCTCACGGTACTGGATGCTGCTTCTCCACCCATGAGCTATCCGTCTATCTGGAGTGCAGCAGGTGGCCCGTGTTATGTTGACATCCGATGCACAGTTGCACTTCTCTGATGTGCAACAAAGCTGAAGATTTGTGGCAGAGCAGCTTCGACTCTCAAGAAGCATTTGGCTGCCACAGGACTGCAGCTGTCTGTGAGTCTGGAGTCCGTTCAGGGGAGTGTGTGAGCCAAACTACATGTTAGGCTAATTGCACAGCATTTAGACGAAGGTCAGTGGTGTATTTACTCCAGTGAAAGCACGTGTGGCTAATTCAGATCAGGACCACCTGGAAGGGAGGATTAAACTTTCCCCCATTGTTGCTCCTAATTCTTCCTTCCTCACAAAACAGGGATGAAAACAATAAAGAAAAACACAACCAGACACCTCTGGAGATATTTTTTCCTTTTGTTAGCACACCCAGAAGAAGCAAGATGTGTGTGGGGGAATTTAATTCAACCCCCCACCACAGTGTGTAGTGGCTCTGATCCAAACTGGGGCTGTACACACTTCAGTTAAAAAAACAAAAACCTAACCCTCCACTATGTGATTAGCATGATTTGTCCTTTGACTCTGTAAATCACTCTTGGAGAAAGCTGTGTTGTCAATGGACTGTTGCATTCTTGCTGACTCTTTGCAGACAGCTGAAGAAGGGGTGAATGCTTGGGGAGGTGAGGGGAGGGGAGCATGTGTCCTACTTTACCATGGACAGCCCTGTATTTGAAGGGCTGCCAGAGGACTGTCCTCTACTTTGAAGATATCCCGTTTGCAAGGGCTGTGTGGCCCAGACCTGGTTTAAAGATAAAAAATGTTGGAAGGAAGGACGGGACCTTGAATCCGCCAAACAACAATTAGGAGGACAGTGACAGAGGACAGGATACGAAGTTTTTTTAAAAGATAAGAGTTATTTCAAAATGTGCTCCCATACATATGAATTAGCATGGGTAATGATGTCCCTTTTTGTCCTATCTTTTGATGAGAGTCACACTAGTCATTAGTGGTTACCCTAATGGGCAGGTATGTGACCACCTCCTATGTGGGTGAGTGGGGGTGGGATTGTTCTGATTCTACAGAATTAAAGGGAAACCTACTTCTTAAAAAAATAGCTTTGGCTCCTGCAACAGTTATAACGTTCTTCCCCCAGAGAGCTTTTTTTACTTGAACGATTGATTGTGTGCTTGTTATTCCTCACTTACTGTGGGAAGGAGAGTGTGTGGTGTTCGCACAAAGCTGTGATCCTCCAGTTTCACTTGTTACTGTTTTTAAGAACACTTCCTGGGGATTTTTAGATTAGAGAAAATGCGGTATTATTACTAAAAATGTAACAGAATGCATTCTCTTCTCCTGTAATTATGTTATTCCACTGTACCTCAGTATCACCTAGGCACAATTTATATAGCAGAAAAGCAGGAGAGGAAAGCTATTTTTGTGCACAGGTCTAACCTTAATTCTCCAACAAAAGTGAAACTAGGTTAAGAAGATTAACAACCTTGTGCAGAAAGCTCCAAAGTGCTGACAGAATTGTGTCCAGGAGATGCTGACACCACTGTTCAGTTGCTGAAGTGAATTCAGTGTGGCTTTGCTGAGGGCCCTGACTGCAAACCCAGTCCCATCTCTTCAGCTCAAGATGCTGGAGAAGACTTTCTGAGCAGTGGTGGCCAGGGCCAAGCTTGCAAAACAAGCCAACCTACTGGCACTAGCTTAAAGTGCCTATGGGCAGGAACTTAGACTTAGGAGTGGCATTTCAGCCCCTTAGAATGGGGGAAGGTGCATTAAAGCTGGGGAACGACCACATCCAGTCCAGCAGCAGGCAATGTTTTGGCCATTTTGAAAATGTGACTTCCTGCCCTGCATAATTGTAAAATGGCAGCCACGAGAAAGGACAAATAACCTGCCCCAAAGCTTAAATACAAAGCACAGTTGAGGCCTGAGCCCCAACATACTAAAAAACTCCCTTGAAGTTGAACACACTGTTTTCGGCACCAAGAAAAGCCCACCCAGGTTCCAGTGCTGAGCAGAGAACTGGGCCTGGGTGAATTGGACTGATGGCAGCACAGGCAGTGGGTTCTCCTGGATGCTCAGGTGGTTGGCAATTGCTTGATGACACCCGCCTGCCCATTCGATCATCCTAGAAGGTGGATGGAATGAAACATGAATGCAGAACTTGAGATGGACAGATCAGTATATTTCAGATCAGTAGGAATGTGTGCAGAACTGGGCTGGGCAGGGGGGGGGCGTGTAAAAATCCAATGGATTTTTCAACTTGCCCCTTTAAAGCTGGGAAATTTTGTGGAAAAATCAGTCCTCCTTTAGTCCTTTACAATTTGTGTAAATTTGCACAAGTTCAGACCTTCTATTAGCCATCAGAAAATTCTGAGTTAGATTAGCTGTTAGAAAATTCAAGCTGGTCAAGCTGAAATACGTGCATAGGAAACCAAGAGGGATGTGCCAAGCCTCTCTGAAACATAATTTGCACCTGTCTGTTGGACTTCTTCCAGTTCTTGTCCCATTCTAAGGAAACAAGCTGAGTCCAGAAGAAGCCCATAAATCCTCATGGACCCATGGTTGTGCAACCAACAGCCTTCCCCATCCATGATTCCCGAAGGCCGACCTTTTCCCTCACTTGCGGCAACAGCATACAGGGAAAAGGAATACAGCACACCGGCACACTCGCCGCTATTCCCAATAGCCGGCCTTCTCCCCCACTTGCTGCTACTGGCGGCAACGTGTGGGGAAAAGGGTGCAAGGAGCAGGTGCACTGACCGCCATTGCCAGAGGCTAACGTTCATGGAAGAACGGTGCTGCCTGTTTAGAACGTGGGGCTTGTTTCCTGGTAAGTGCCCCATGAACCATGGCTGTGCTCACCAGGAACCTGGACTCTGGGCCGCCGGAAAGAGTCCAGGAAGCTGAAAACCAGGGAATCAACAGATTTTCCACTCAGAGCAGATTCCTTGCACATCCCTAATATGAAGTGATTTTTAGATGCTTCCATGCTTCTCACGTGAAATGCTACAGCAAGAACAAGTCAAATCTTACAAGTCTGCCCCAATTTGTGCTAATCACAGTGCGCTAAAATAAGGATTTGTGCAAACTGTGGTAGAGATACGTAGTTCTCAACAGATTTGCACCAAGATTTCTAACAATTTCACAGAAGCCACACACACACACACACACACACCACTCAACTCAGCCCACTTTTGGCGTTCAGGTCTGAAATATACTGAAAGTCCTTCAGGCATTTTTTCAGTGTTGCACATTCCTAACTCCAGTCTTCGTCATTTTGCAGGTCTTCAGTTATAAGTCCATTCCAGTTCATTTCCAAATCAGTTTGGCAGTTTAACTTGCACATGCACACACACAGAAATAGAGATTTACAGTAGTAAAATAGATTTTCACAAAATACACATTTCTACTTTTATCCTAAAATAGGTATTTTTCATTCATTTTAACTAAATATTTAAATTTCTGGTTCTTTTGTTTTTTGTTTGTTTTTTGAGGTGAGAACTGAATTGCAAAATCCAGAGAAGTTGAAAACCAAAGGATAACCACCTGCATGCCAATACATGTACGAGCTGGTCCAGAGCTGGTCCAGCGCTGGTCAGGTCAGTTTGCTTAAAAAGGCAGACTGAACAAAATCTTTAAGCATCCTTATACCATAATTACTTTAAAAGAAAGTTATTTTATTTTATTATGTTTCTCTTGTACTTCCTATAAGACTGACTACAAATAATGTGATGGAACCAGCAGAGTAGGGTTGGTTAGCTCTTTACACTTCTCTGATGTAAACCAGACACATGGCAATGTGATGTTTATGCCCTTTTCCTAAAACAATGTTTATCTGAAAGCCAAACGCACAACTGAAATTGCACTGTTCTGGCATGCTTGGGCATGCTGAGAGGAAGCACTGGGCGAATAGCCTGTTAGAGCTGCATGAGAAAGCCTTGCTTTTGGCTTTCAATCCATGAATTGATTCAAAATTACAATGAACAAGCAGAGCCAGTAAGGAAAACAATAAGTTAGGTATACCCGGGTCGGAGTCGACAACAACCTTCCAATAGCTTTGTAAAACTGTGTAATACTTCACAGAGGTCTGTTCAAGATCAAGTCTGTTTCCAGACAGATGATAGCTATTCCCTCCTCTCTTCTGCTTCAATTTAGAGGTAAAGGGGCTAAAAGTGTCTGCTGTGAAGTCCTAGTACAAGCTCACAACCCGTAGAGTTTTCTTGCAGTTTTTAACTCTTTCTCAATTGTGTTTTTACTCTGGCAACTGCTAACACCTGTAAATTCATTCATTCATTCATTCATTCATTCATTCATTCATTCATTCATGCAATTTGTATGCCACCTCACTGGCCATAAAATCCATTACAACATGATAGAATATAGAACACCCATGACAATACACAATCTGTGCCAATAATGCTAAAATCATAAAACTATCAAAATTCAAGAAAAGCAAGATATACAAAAATAAATGCAATATATAAACATGGGGTGGCTAGCACTTTTGCACATTACCACAGTGCTATAATCTTGGCAACAAGTGCAACATTGAGGGCACTCTGGGAACAAATAACTTCCATGCCAGCCAAACCACCCCCATAAAACAAAATTTAAGGACCTTGCTGTAGAGGGGTAAATGCATCACCACAGCATTTCTACAAGCAAAGAACGTTCAGGCTTTTGGTTACAACTGACAGCTTGCACTTTGACAGCTGTCAGAAGTAACCAAATAGGGGGGAAATCTTACCTGCTGCCTCTGAGGGTCACTGCCAGGGCAGGTACCTGATGGACTTCCCTAGCAGACATTCCTCCCCCACTCCATGTGAAGCTCCCCATTCTTGCACCTGCACAACCGAAAATATTTGCAGAAGCCCACAAACAGGTAAAAAGTTTTACAAAATAAATAAATTTTCACAAATAGTTGTGAACATTTCAGGGTGTTCATTTTTTTAAAGTTCTTGGCAACCATGGGTAGCCCCTCCATCACTGGAGCACTTTGAAGGAACTTCTCATAGCTGTCAAAATGGGAATTGGGAACGACACATTCAATGTACATGTGAAGATGCACGTTTTTAAAGGACTATTATAAGTTATATAAAAATGCTGTACATCTCACCATAGTGTGGAAGATTGTGACCAGGTGACCTCTGTTCTTGCCTGCTCAGGTGGCAGTTCAGGTGCTGACTGGTGACAGGAAACAGCCTTTATAACTCTCTGTCTTAAACTGGAACTGAACAGTGCACCCTTCAAACATCAGGTCCTGGTGGGCTGCCATACAAGAACAGTGGACCATGTTTGGCTCAGGCTTGGCCATCCGTATGGATGGATACGGCTGTGAAGAAAGAGAAGATCTGCTACTTGACACATACTAGTTACACTTCAGAAGGGCACTTGTCCCTGGAAAGCTGCCCCATCCTTCTCTTTCTGCAGTTAAACATCAAGGACTTCATCTTATTAGAAAGCTCATATTTAAAGGAAAGGAGCCAGTGTTTTTCTTAGCCATTTCTTCAGACATAGAGGATAAAATACCATCTCTCTCTCTCTCTCTCTCTCTCTCAATCTCAATCTCAATCTCAATCTCTCTCTCTCTCTCTCTCTTCCTTCCTTCCTTCCTTCCTCCCTTCCTTCCTTCCTCCCTTCCTTCCTTTCCTCAGCTGAATATGCTCAACAACTGGCAGCTCTTAAATTTAGACAGCCTTGGGCTAAATGTGAGAATAAGCTGCAAATTAAGCATCCCTTGACAGATGGAAGTTTCCAAAGTGAGAAAGACCAGACCCAACCCTTAGCACTGTGCTGACAAGTGAAGGATTACACCATCTCTGGGAGTGTGAACTGCATGCTCTAAGTGCCTCATCACAAGGGAAGGACCCATGAGCTCGGATCATGCTCAGCTCCCTCCTCCAACAGGTGATTTATCACCAGCAATGAGGCACACTCCAGTCAAAATATTGAGCACATCTAACACCACAAAGGCTTCAGATGTCCGTCTCTTTACTGAGGAAGTTGCTGCCTTTTTAACCTTTGCCAGTGCTAGAAATCTGGGCTTTTCTTGCACATAGTGACATCACCATTTCATTTAAAGAGGTTTGATTTTAATTGTGACTGCATCTTAGGACACAGGAGTCTTAAATAAATTAATCCTCAATGAACTGGTCTTCAGTCAATCAATATGAGCAATATCTATGCTTTCAGAACACTGATGTGTTCAGGGCAGGACTTTGGGGAAGATGACTGGCACTCCCCTCAGGACATTCTGCAAGAGGGCCCAACATACAGCACACCACTTCCTGGAGCATGCGACCTAATAAACTTTGTAATCTAAAGAGGGTGAGCCCATCAGATCATTTCCAGAGTCTGAAATTACTTACCTGCACTGCTGATTTAGAGGACAGTCTATCTGGAGGATGGACAGAGAACTGTCCTCTATTTAGAGGGCGCCCTCTGTTTGCAAGGCTGCCTAGTTCAACTCCAGCAGCATCCAAAACAGTAACATCTGGCAAAACAGCAGTTAAAGCCATATCCAAAACCAGAGCTGGGTCTTGATGCTGCCCATTAACAGCACCTGGCAACATTCTGCTTTTCTATTAAAATTTGCCATAATTCTTCCTACATTGATTTCTGCACATCTAAATTATCCCATGCTGTTTTTTCCTTTTTGATGATTCATAAATGGCTGCTTGTCACAGGGCACCTAGATTAGATGGTCAAAATATGTCATCTTATGCTGCAGGGAAGATTTCAGTACACAGCAGAGCACAAGGATCAGTGGCTAATGGCAAGAAATGAGGCACAGTTTGAATAGTGTTGCTAGCCTGGAACGGTTGTCTTTTAGCACAGATTGTGCTTTTTGCTCCCAGCCCTATGCTACTAGTGCAGGTGCAGGAGTGACCTGCCTGCATCCTCCAAGAAGGATGAAAAGAGTTGAGCTTTTCAAGACTCACTTATACTTCTCCCTGTCCCCGACACTAACCCGTCCACATGCACACATACGTACACATCCACCCATGCATTGCCCCCAGAACTGGAAAGAGGCCAAAAGGGTGGAAAGAAAACCCGAAGAAAGGGTTGCTCCGGCATGCAAGCAAACTTCAGCACCCTCTCGCACAGTGGTCCTGCAAACCCAGATCCACACCTAGGAAAGACTGTATTTGCCAGTGCAAATGCCCTTCTAGGCCTAACCCAGTGAGTCCTTTAGAATGCTAATATTACTGTAAAGTGTAATCTCCCAGGGCAATCACATCACACAACATGCAACCAAGCCTTTCCCAGGTTCTTCTTGCTATAGAAACCTGGGGTGGACTCTAATAATACCCATAATTAATAGTAGCAAAAATAATAACAATAATTAATAGCAACTTGGGCAGGAAAGGGAATCCTCACTAACACTCCACTCTGTTAGTTCTGGGAAGATGAGAAAGGCAGCTGTGGCTGCCAGGAGCTGGGCAAGTTATAGAAGAAAGAACTGTGTATTGAGAAAGTAGGACTCGGCCAGTTTCACTTTATGATTTCAACAGGCATTATTAGTAACCTTATTTTAGTTATTAGTAGTAACTCGTATTTCAATCTCTCTCCCTTTCACTCTGTTTGTGTGCGTGTGCACAAGGTTCTCCGACCTGCACACAGGCCTCAAGATCCCAGTGCTTAGTACAGTGACAGGGGGCTGTTTGCATTGCAGGATACAGGCAGCAGATGTCATCTTCGATGGGAAGTGAACATCAGGAACAAGCTTTTGAGAAATGTAGTTAATTGCATTATTTCACCAAACAAACAAGCAACACCCAAGTCCTGCTTCATGCATTCTCCCAGACTAACTCCCAGTGGGTAGGCCCGCTGCAAAGCTGAACACCCTTCCACATCCTCCAGCATTCGAATGCTCCAGCTGAAAAGTCGGATGAGTAGGGGGTGTTTGCTGCCACACGGCCACAAGGCACCCCATTCTGGTTTTAGAAATGTCCCGCTATCCCAGCGTATCAGCACTGAGAGCTCTGGGTGTGGTGTCATAACATGTTTATAGAGCTGTGAAGTTTCAGGCTCCCCTTTCTAGTGTTGTAAGGAGAAATTAGAAACAGAAATAGAAGCTGAATGCTCATTTTTATAACTCTCTGTCTGAATATATACAGATGAATGTGCAATATAAAAACAATGATCTCCTTCCTTTTCTACTCCTCTACATAAGCAAGATCAATTTGTCTTGTTATATGGAGTATTGGACCAGGCCAACAATCTGGGCTAAATTATGCTGTACTTTATGGAAGCCAATTAATTGGGGCGGGTGGGGGTTATGTGGAATTCATTCTTCTGAACCCTCTGCACCACAGTCTACTGGCATTGTGCATTAATGGCTTCACCTTGCCACCAGTTACTGCCGTTCCTGCAGATGTTTCATTAGTGCAGAAAATGGCAAGCGTTGCTTAATAACATCTGTGGTTCATTAGCTGCAACTGGTGTGCCCAGATTCTGGTGAGGTAGAGAGGCTTGGACCACAAGTGCTGCCCATGGGGAGATCTACACTAGGGATTTCTGCCACCTTGCAAAGTCTGATTCACTGGTGTGTCACTGGATGCACACCTCAAACATCGCCCCCATGCTATTTCTGCCACTCCCTCCCACATTTCCTTTGACCAGTTATAGGATGACTCTCGTAAATGTTGGGCTTTTTCCATGGTGCATATTCCAGTGTGTGCTAAATCTGTGGTACTGAAGGAAGTGGTGAGTGGCTAAGAAACAAGGGAAGCAAACGATATGTGTAAAAGCAAGCTACACATCTAAGCAAAGAGTTCAAAGGGTAATGTAATGAATAGTATCTGCCACAGCCTGCATAGCTAATGCCTTCATTTACATGGTCATACGATATATGAAGTGGGAGGTGGGGACAGGAAATATGTAAGAGGTGGATGGAGTGAATGTAACTCCTGTGTATCCCAGCCCTTGAGGAGAAAAGGGGAAGGGTTATGCGACCACGGAAAGGAATAAAAAGACATGAGTTGGGAGGGAACTTTTTTGGGAAGGACATGGAGTGTCACTTTGGTCTTTCTCTCTTTGTTGCAATAAAGAGATCTTGACCTCACTCTGCGAGTATTCCTATTTTGTAAAAAGCAGGTTCTAAGACGAAATTTTTGTAACAGTACCGTTTGGGAGTGGTGGGGCAGGATGGTCTCAGTGCAGTGGTAGGCAAGGGAGAGTGACACTGGAACAAACAAGTTTCCTATGGAGCTTTTGAAAAAAGAAACCAAACCCATCCTGTATTTACTAATGGGCACATGCTCTGGGTGAGGAACAACTAGCTGTAAATACCCCATATATATATGTCCACTTAGAACTTAATCACATTGCCTTCAATGGTGCTTAGTCATGCAAAGTAGGCGGGTTGCTTTGGCTATCCAAGTGTCACGAATTACTTAAAAAAAAAAACTCTACTCCCTCACACCAACAAACCTGCATATAGTTTCAATGGCTCTGAAAAACAAAGAAATGACATTTACAGACCCATTTCCTTCCACACATCCATTTTGCAGCTCCTCCTACTTCTGCAATTGCAGTTGTATGTGACACAAGATTATGTTTTCAGCACCGTGGAAGTTGTGCTGTATCCATTTGGATGTGCCCCAACAGTGGTAAAGGTGTTTTGCATATATGCCAGGGCAGCACTCCCTGATGTATAGAATAGACTCTTTTCCCACCTTTTCTATGCTTCTAGTCTCGGAGCCATTAATCACAACCCGGCAATCTACTGTAAATCAGGTTTGCTGAGTGAAACCAAGATTATTAGCCCTTAGTTTGTGTCAGAGCACTTTCTGGAAAGTGTTTGTACAGTGCAGTTTAATCATTTTTGCATTGGAAAAGAGAGAAGTTTAAAAGAATATGCTGCGGTTGATGCACCTTTGCACCTTTTTGAAGATAATTTGCTGGTCACCAGCTAGAGACAGGATGCTTAAGAAGTAAGAGAGAGTTCAATTTAGTTGAAATGATGGTAGCAACATTTTCAGAAGGGAGGAAGTTAGAGTAAAGATGCATTTTGTTTAGACAGAATAAAGACCATCAATGCTTAGGGTTGTAGGCCTTTTCCTGTCTACATTTGCATAGAAATGTATCCTGAGTAGCCTAATTGAAACTAGATTGTCTTATAATAACTAATGAGTTATGTGCTAATAAGTAATATAACTAATATAACTAATAAAGCATGTGCTTCCCAAGTGCAGTATTATTCATAAGCCTGTTATAGAACTTGATAAAAGTAAGAACTTATAAAAGTAAGATTTATCTAATAGGTGAAATTCCTGCCTTCGGTTCTGACTGTACTTCTTTTTGGTAGGAGAGGGGACAGAGTCCTTGCTAGCAATTTAATATAAGTCTAACTCTTCTCTTTTGGTTTCTGTATCAAGTATGAAAGATGTGTGTGAATGAATTCTTGTAATAAAAATAATTTTATTCTGAACAGTGGGTTCTTTAAATAATCTCTCTCTCTCCCCCTCCCCGTGTGTGTGTGTGTGTGTGTGTGTGTGAACTGAACATTTCTTTGCTCTGTCAAGATAGCCACACTTCCTAATCCACATCAATTCTCAAATTCTAATGTCCATCAATACCCTTTTTCCCATTGGAGAATTTCACTGCAAAGTGTAGAGAGGTATGGATTTTGAAGGATAAATAGCAGTTTGAAAGTGCAAAATTAGATTAGTTCCATTTTTAATGACCAGAAGGGTCACATTCGCAGGACGAATTTTATACATATACTTGGAAGTAGTGTATTTTAAGGATATTTTTTTTTTAATTCAATGAGACTTACTCCCAGGAAAGTGTGCACAAAATCGCAGCTTTAGTACTGCTTCAGACACCATATGAAAGTGCCTTAGAAGCATTATATTGCTACTTATTTTGAGGTGCAAAAAAGAAACTGCAACAGAGGTTCTAACACATACACGCATGCGCGCGTGCGCACACGCGCGCGCACACACACACACACACACACACTTTTGTGTTATTTAATCTTGATGATTTGTAAAAGGCAGTCTTTGAATCTGGCCTAACTGTTGCCCAACTGGACCTCCACACAAACAGGAAGAAGAACCTCGAAACTGCTTTTCTGGTCAGAGTCAGTGAATAAGGAGCAGGGAACAAGAAAAACAACAGCAGATGCAGTGGAAATCTTAGAAGGAAACAATGGCACGAGATCAAATAACTTGTTCTTGTTGAATTGAAGGGGCTCTTCTAATGTACCATCTTCCTCTATGAGAGCATTTTTCAAAAGACAAGATGAATGGAAGTGTTTTACACACACACACACACACACACACACAGTTTCATGGATGCTATAGACTGCCATAATGCAGCTTTCAACAAAGTTACTACTTGAGCATAGAACAACAGTGAGCACCAGAAAACATAGCAGTCTACATTAAACCTGAGCTGAAATTTCTCAGAAGGCATTTTTTGAAAAAATGTCTGGTTCCCTATCAGCAGCTAGGTAAATGCCATCTTGTAAAATTTTCACTGTATATGTTTTCTCAGCAAGAACCTACCTGTACACTATATTCATCACCTCAGGCAATCTTCCAGGTGTCTCTTCCAAGGGAAACTTGGAAGGTGGCAATGAGGAAGAGAGTCTTCTTGGTGGTGACCACCCTCTTTATAGAATGACCTCCTCAATGAAGCCCACCTGGCACCAGCATTTTAATTTTTTGATGCCACATTAAGATCACCTTCTCTCAGGAATTTGGTGAGGTTTTAATCAGATCTTGAATTTGTGCTGGTGTTGATTGCACGAATTTGTTTTACCTCTCTGTGTATGTGTGCTTTGTATATGTACAGTTTTATACTTTTTAAGGTTTTAATATTGGTAAAATGCCCGGAAATCTTTGGCAACTAGGAAGTATAAAAAGGTATTAATTGAAAATGAGATGAAATTGATATTTACCTATTTTGTGCGTACTGGCCACAACCCCCCCCCCCCCCCCGCCCCCACACACACACCCCATGTCCCAGAACAACTGTAGGTCTGGAACACTGTGGAGGATGCTAAATGGTGGCCACGCTGCTGCCACTAGCAGGAGCCAAACAAACAAAAATACTTAGAGAGAAAGAAGGAGGCAGTGCGGATTCTCCCTGGTGAGCCCCCAGGTTGGGCAACCATTACAGAATTTCTCCTCCTCCTGGAAACAGACAATAAATTGGCCCCAAGGTTTCTCTGCCCACAAACACTGTGGGGGATTTTGAGCGGCCGCTCCAGTGTAACCAATGGGCCTCCAGGAAAGGATTCTGGCCCAGACAATTTAGTCTGCCAATTCCACAGATTACTCTACAAAAACCTTTAAGTTTGAGCAATGCTGCCTAACATGAAACCATAAAAGGCACCAGTTGTATCAAAGAACAGTGTGTCAGTGGCCACTCTCTTTTTTACTAGCCTCTTTTGACAAGGCTTCACTATGGAAATCTACTTTCCCAAATGAACCATTATGAGCTCTGACCTCTTATGAACTTGTGTGATGTGACCATAAAATATGTTACAACTTAATAGAGCCTCATATGATTCCAAAGAGCAGGGCTACACGGTCAACCACTTAAAAGAAATTGGTGCTGCCTGCCCCATTTATAGACAAAATATGGACAACACATATGACCAAGTAACTACATCTTGTCCTGTTTCAGATTGTTAAGCACTCGGTATTCTCTCCAGGAAATTAATAAGTTTATGAAGCAGCTGTTCCATCTACTGGGTTTAAAAAATAATACTGCTGTTATAAACCGCAGATTACTATTTTTGAGGGGCGTAATCCCCTTAAAATTGGCCTTTCCAGTTTTTAATGAGAGAGCCTGTCATGCCATGTTGGTGCATCTGAGAATCGAGGCTTAACAATATGTTCAATTTTGGACCATAGAAAGACATGTGAAATTGATAATTGTTTATACCTTTAGTCATTCATTATTGAAACATGCTGTGTTGGAAAACACAGCACTGATGGCTGCCGCTGTCCAGCTCACTCATCACTCAAGGAAGATGGACATCACAAAGGACGCGGTCCTTTAAATGTGTCCCATTCTCACTGGGAGAGGAAAAATGGCCAAGTCAGTGACTTGTGGCTTTCAAAGGCACATGCCATAACTTGAAAAGGACTTGATTCATTTATAAATGCACTTATGATCAGCCTGATTTCTGTTTCTGACTTGCCTGAGTCCGCTGTCTCTGCTGTAGCAGCATGACCAGACAGCTAAAAATAGAGTTTGCCTTCCAGTGCAGTAGATCTACGAGAAGAATGCTGGATAAAAGGCACAGCAGAAAGAGGACAGGAGACCTTGAACTCATGCCAGCGTATCTCACATGCTCATGCCTTACTTTCATCTGCTGACGGACACACATCCACCATTCTCTTGCCTAGTGGCATGAATACACAGTGACCCCTTACATGGATTCGTGCACACAGAGGCACCAACTCACAATACACACCCTTTCACACACAAGAAACCCAGCCACATGCTCGCGCTCTCTCTCTCTCTCTCTCTCTCGCTCTCGCTCTCGCTCTCGCTCTGTCACGATGCTACACCCTACAAGCACACAAATCCCAATCTCCTGTTTGCATAAGTACATGTGCTCTTTGCAAATCAACTTTTCTCTATCTTTCCCTCCTTCACACACACACACCTATCATCCACTTCTCACAGGCACACATATCCTTCTCAGTTCTTGCAGACATACAAGAAGGTTCATGCCTTCTCACTAGTCTCCAAACAGAGGACTGTCCTCTATAAAGTCAGCTAATCTAGTGGTCACAAAACAGCTTCCTGTTCACGAAAGGAAACTCTCTGTATCAAAAGCAGGGGTTCCAGAGGGAGACCCTGTCATCCAGGTGCTTTGTATGGATCGTGGCCAGGGTGTTGGCATCTTCAGGCAGCTGCTGAGGGCCTTGGGCTGCATCCAAATTTGCTGTGGCCTAAAATGGCAGTTGCAGCTGCACCCACACAAAACTCTTCTCAGCACCAGGCAAAAGGAAATAAATGGTGGTGCCTGGGCAGCTGTTCCTGGGGCCCCTTTGCACTTCAGCTGACATATTATCATTCTGGAGCATGTACTGGGGGAGGATGCAAATGGTTAGTGCCAGCAGCAGCCAGCACTGCCAGCTAAGGGATGGCTTTGCTGATACCCATAAGATATTATCAATGCATAAATGTCTTACCATCACCATCCAATTTCCAAATGCAGCAGAAATCTTTATAATGCCATAAAGCTCTGTTAATGAGGGGCTGCGCTGTGGCAAGGGAGGAACTACCTGGGGCAGCCGTTGAGGGCCTTGCCAGCCCCTCTGCCAGTCCTGACTGAAGCTGCTGAACCCCATCCATGTGTTGGACTGTACATAGCACCGCGGTGAAGGTTTGGCCCTGGCACACACACGTGTGTAACAGAGGGAGGGGGGAAAGAGAATGTGTTGGGAGACCAATAAAATCCCTGGAAACGTCCCATCCTACCTTCGAAGCAAGTTTCAAAGGCCAAATCCAGACTTAGTCATACTGATTTCAGTGGTTTCAAGCTAGTTGTCGCTCATTTAAGCCTTACTAATTTCAGTAGATCTACTTTAACTATGCCTAAATTTGGATCCAAGTCCCTGTTAGCTTCAGCAATAACATTTTTATATAATTTGAAAAATCACCACAGCACCAGAATAAAAGCAGACGGCTTGGCAGATGATGATGATAATAATAACAATAATGTAATGCACGAAGAGAATGCCCACTGGTTTCTGTTTCTTTTAAACCTACAGCAGCTCTGGTATCCTGCTGAGGCTCCATCTGTGGCACATAAAACCAAGTGAAAAATAGAGAGCGATTTCATCAGTAACGATTGAGGCACAGGGCATTTCCTGAGGATTAATGGCTGCTCGGGAGTGGCTGAGGCCTGCACGGCAACTGCCAGCCATTAGCTGTCCATTAATCCCCAAGAAATGTTCTGCACCAGGATAACTATTACTATTATAGGCTTAAAGGAAATAAGTGCATTATAAGTATTTTTGTTGACTATGGGGGCTTTTACTGATGATTTGGGGACATTTCTGAATAATAAATGCCTTCTGCATCGGTGAGGAGGGATTACCTGAATCCTTTTCAATGGCGGGCCGACTTGTATACATTTTGCACGAGGAGTATTCATGGCTGCATCTTAGTTTTAAAACAGGAGGAGCAGTAGTGTCCTTTCCCAGGGGCTGTGCCAGCTACATTTTGGCTTTTGTAAAGTCAAAAACAGGCTTATCCATGGGAGGTAATCTTGAATGCTGATTTAGCCATCAGTCTTCCCAATCCTCAGGCAGGATGTCATCTTCAACCAGGCGCATACCTGCTTCCGCATGAACCTTCCTGCAATCTAAGATCTTCCTGCGAGAGCCTCTTTCAGACCCCCCTGCCCCGTCAGCTCCACAGTCAGGGGTATAGACAGCTGCTCAAAGCCCAGTCTTTCCTGCAGTGGCTCCAATAGTGCATCCCCACCCATTAGTGAAGGAAGCCCTTCCCTCATCTCCAATCTCTCCTAGTGATAACAAGGGGAAAGCCCACAGAGGCAAAGGATGGGGTGAGAAGGCTGTGTATTGCACTGAGGGGATGAGAATGAACGTGTGAGAATGTGAATGCGTGTGTGAATGTCTACATGTGCATTGGTACACGTTCAACAGCACACATGGTGCCTGGCACCCTGGCAGACTTCTGATTGTGGTCCTTAGAGCTAGAAAAAGCTGTGCATGCTTAGGTGTATTGGCAATCTATCCATATTTTGGCTACTGGCCATTATAGAAGTGTGATGAATGAATTAGTGAATGAAGGAAACATGCAGTCCTATGCCCCACCACTCAGACTTTGCATTTATCCTATGCCTCGTGTCAGGTTTTTATCCAATTAACCATTTTGGCCATCTAGCTACAGTGCCAGGGAGGTGGGGGGAAGGAGGCTGGGAAGCCAATAGGTATCAATCCAAGTCCACAACCCCAGCCTGCCTCAGCTTAACGCTTTGGCCCTCTCCACAGCCAGTTGCAACCTTGGGAGGGCAACTTGTGTGATTCTTTCTGCCCCAGCTGTGAGGTCAGCTTGGTGGAAAGTCAGTCTTCAGAGTCCGGGCTCCCAGATCACAAGACCTCTATAATCCTATGCCTTCCAGATGCTTCAGGAGGCCATAGGACTATGTGTGGAAGCTTTATGCAGAGTAGCTCAGTATGCTTAAGTCTCCTAAGCATCCTGCTGCACAATTATCAATCATTGGATAAAGTGTAACTATCCTGTACCACCACCTACAGAATTCTGTAGACCTTTCCACCCATGATAGACACTATCCTAATTCCTGGATGCACTCAGCTTGATGAAATGGATGAAACTATCAGCAGAATTTAACATGTTCTGTTTCGTATCAGACTTATTTGATCCATACACAATAAGACTACTGTTAACATTTCACTCATGGCAGGATGAGACTCAGATTTCCACCATGTTATACTTCCCTGACCAATTTCAGAAGAATGCATGTTTCCTGTAAACTGATTAGAAATTGCAATAAGGATCAGAAGCGTGTGTGGGTGCATGTTCATATACAAAATCAATGCTACCTTTCCAAATAACATACGCACACTTTGAATAAAGCACACCCCCACTGCTTCAAATCATACAGAGTTCCCCCTTCCTGATTTAGCTAACCCAGTTTAGGTAACAGATGTCTATTCTTCTTATCAGCATGTACAATCGACTGATTTGTAAGAGGAAACGTACACATCCAGCGATGAATGTAAATCTAGACAGCAATGGTAGCTCCACATTCTTGCTCTAGACATTTTCCATTTTGACAACCTACGAGGGAGCATATAAAACCTGCAAAGGAAATGCAAGACATCTGTAACAAACCCAGTGAACATGCTATTGATTTGTTTCCCTTGCTGGTGTGGTCCTGGTATTGGACTGCTTTCTCTAGAGAAATGAGTTAAATAAACAAGTCCAGTAGAGAACATGAAATTCCACTTCCATTCATCTTCTTGATTTTGCAAGCATCACATTCTGCAAACCCCATGCCAGCAAAGCTCTTGGATCAGGCCTGGAATTCTTCTGGATCCTTAAGGGAGGAGATATCAGAGCTGGCCAAGAATCTAAGTGGAAACTGATGACAGAAACTGACATTAATCAGCTCCACAGTATGTTCTGCCCAGCAGGTTTCTTCTAATAAATCAAAGCCCTTGAAATCTAAAGGGCATTTAACCATTAGTGAGCAACTGTGCTTTGTGGTCTGGAGTTGATACATATGATTAATTTAATATTTAATTTAAAAATACAAGCACTCTATTTATACAGTGCCCATGTGCATATTAGGTGCGTGAATATACATATATAAACAGCCAGATTCTTTGCTTGCACCACTTTCAGCCTAGCTTGAAATGAGGGACAAGTTTAGCAATATGTGTGAGGTTGTTAAAACCTTTCTATGGTTTGTCACCTTGGTTGGAGAGCCGACTTCTGTTTTTAAATGTGCTTCCTTTCTGGACAGCCATAAGCAAGTGTTTCTCCCTGGTTTGTTGGCACTACAATGTGCTCGTCGTCAGTGTGTGAGTCAGTTGTCAGCTCAGCAGTAAAACTGGGTTCCAATCCACATCAGCTGCAAAGAGTCAACAGCAGCCAATAGTCACAATGGCCTTTCCCTTGCACACCTGTGCCATTGTTCAGTGATGGCAAAGAGGTGTCCTTGGACAGGGTGGCTTTGTGGTTTCTCTAGATGACCCTGGGCAGCTTTGCACTCTTTGCCTCATCATGCCCTGAGACAACAAGCAGCTCTAAATGGACCTCCCCTCGTGACAGAGCCCTGCAAATGACAAAGGCATCCTTTACAACCAATCGGTCACAGAGCAACTTGTACTGAGCCATAGGTGCTATATCAGGAGGGAAATGCATTTCTAGTTCCGTAGGATCTCCCTGTGCTTATTACCTGGCTGCCTCCAGATGTTCTGGAATATGCCTTCCATCAGCACCAGCCATCATGGCCAATGGCCAGGGGTTATCGGAACTGTTATCTAAAACATCTGCAGGGCACAAGTTTGGGAAAGGCTGATTTAGAGTGTTTTCAAGTGTTCAAAGTGCCTCACATGCATGATACGCTTACCCACGCTGCAACAACCCTGTAAGGTCACTCAGAATTATTATCTCTCATGTTGCAAATGGGGTGAGGCTGAGGCTGATACTGAGAGAGGGGCCTGCACCTGGTGAGTCCATGATCGAGCTGAGATTTGAACCAGTGACTCCCTGATTTGTAACCCAGCCTTTTTGACACTTTGTCATAGACCTGCATGTGTCTCTGTATCCAAAAGCAGCTGATGGGTATGATACTGCCCATGCCACAAGCAAGAAATAACTGATATATGCCCTAAATCTGAGCTTAGTCCAGCTCATACTGGATATACATCTTCTAGATGCTCTGATGAATCTCAGACAGGCATAAACAGCTTCACTAGAATCCGAGCCTATTAATGATTCTACCTAGAAGGGTAGTCAGTTCAGGTGACCCATTTTTCTGGCACACCATCCTTTTTTTCAATCAACCCAGCATGAGATCAGTGTGATCATATACGTTTTACATATGGATTATATGAGAAGTTCAACATGTAATCAACCCCATGGGCCACAGACATTCTTTTTGCCTCATTGCCTTTCTCTGTGAACATGCATCATGCTTGAAGAAGAAGAAAAAGGAGAATTAAAATACAAACAGAAGGCCAAAGTAATAAAAAGAAAGTGACATTTAAATGCATGGGATTTTCTGCTGAGAAATGGCATTAATATTTGCAGATGTTCATTGAGAAATCAAATAGCATCCAGATACTTAAACCTTTTTAACGTACTCAGAAACAACATGCAGCTTTGCATTTCTAAAGCACTCTTGCAAGGCCATTTTCCCCTAATGCATATGAGCCTAGTAGGACACCAATTAGTTCACTGTTGTTCATATTTTAGTGGGATTCTATACTTCTATGAAACTTCAGCTGCGCTGAAATGGCTAAAATCACAGGAGAGCAGATGCCCTGAAATATCCTTCCACATATGCAGTCTTCAATCTGTGCTTATCAAGGAAAGGAAATGTTTTTGAACTACAGCTCCCATTATTCCTCACTACTGGGTTTGCTGGCCAGGGATGATGGAACTTGCACTCCAACATCATCTGGAGGACCCACCCTTGGTGTCTAGGGAAGCTGCCACTTGATAAGGCACCCCACTTTCTGAGCATTCTTGTCACACTTGCCAGGACCAAGGGCTAGAAGCCCGGACTCAATTATGCAGGTAGGATTGGGCTTGGCTCATCAAGGCTGGAGCCCCAAGGGACAGAGAACAAATTCCTCTTCCACCTCAGTGCTATTCTGAAATACTGCCCTTCACATTCCCCCCATGTACATGGCTCCCATTTATTCCGGTGGGGAAATGAAGCTCTACTTGCGGGGCTAGTGCTGGGGTGGGAGCAAAAGCTATCCATTGCTCCTGACATGGGAATGGGCAGCTAGCAGTGAGAGGGAGATGGGACAGGGGTGGGAGAGGAATTGAGAGGTGGAATTGGGGAAACAAACAGAGCCTTTTGTCCCTCCCATCAAACGAGGCAGGGCAGTTGTGTGTGTATTTATGAGTTCGTCTGCAGAGTCCCCTCACACTTTATCCTCAATAAGAAATGGAATCCAGCTAGGATGAGGCTATGGAAGCTCTTTAAGCCTGAGGGCCCAGTGCCATTTTGGAAAATTGGGAGGGGGGCACATTCCAGTGCTGGGTAGGACCAGAGGCAAAAGGAAAAGGGCCATAATGCCAGGAATAGCTTAGGCTATTGGGTGGTATGGAAATATAGCAAATAAATAACATGAACATATTCCAGTATGGTGTTGCTTAAAATACGCTACTAACAGAGGATTAGGGGAAGCATTTCCACCCTTCAGAATAAAGGGGGAAACAACACCAAATCTGGAGAAGTACCCAATGTTTATGCTTGGAGGAAAGGGGTACAGCCAGGGCAAAGGCCCATGGCATCTTGAGGAACCTCAGGGGACTCCCAAGCCTGAAGTTCAGCAGACCTGAGGTAGGGATATGCATGTGAGGACTGAAGCAAGAGCTGATTGTGTGGCTACTACAGGATTCTGCAGAGCTCCATCAAATGTAGGCAGAGCTGACCCTAACCCACAAACACCAGGCTGTTAGGAGAGTTTGCCCACCCTGTAAGCCTGGGTTACTTTTTTCACACAATGAATTGTTGTGCTTTTTTCCTCAAATGAGAAGGAAAACATTAAGAACTCTATCTAAAAATAGCCTTTCAGCACAGGGTAAATTTATCTATAATCCCAACAGTAGGTGTCATAGATTTCAGTATGCTACTATGCATAGAATATTTCATGTGAAGCAGAAAGGAGGGTTTTTTTTTCTTTTTTGGAGATATTGAAGAATTCATGAGGGGTTAGATTGAATGGCCTTGTTGGAATCTGTGGCTATAGTAGTCATGGATTTTGTAAGATGACAGACACACAATCATTATGTTATTAGCAGTGGTACACTTCATTCACTTAAGATTCTGGACAGTGTTCCCCTCCACTCTCCTAGGTGAAAATATGTCTTATTCCACTTCCTGCAACTTGTGATAAACCAGCCATGCTGTGTTTGGGTGTATTCCTGTCATTAGAAGAAGCAAGTCATGGCACCATTGTCAATAAATCATGCTTGCCCATGAATTGAACTGCGCATTGAAGTGCAAAGCAATATTCACTATTACATCTAATAATCTGGCAAAGTATCCCACAATGTCAATCCATTAATACAATTTCCATTATACTAGGATAAGGAACTTATAGCCCAATGCCGAGTGCATTAGCTGGCATAATGGGATTCCCAGATTACATGGACCTGAGATTCAAGACCAATACAAGGAGCTTGTTTAGCATTGGACATTGGATCAGAATTAATATTTAGTATCCTGCTTTTAACTGTATCCACTCAAACACATGGTTACTCTGAAATTATTCAGACAGTTAATACAATCAAGGAGCTATAGATACATTTTGAAATTTAAAAACAGAGCTCACCAGTTTGGCTTTCCAATACAATCTGCAGAAATCCAATCTCCTTGTTACAGCCTGCTTTTGTGAAGGAATGCTTTCCACATTTCTAATTTAGGACAAAGTTTGCTGCATGTATCACAAGAATACAGAAGCCCCAGACATACTCCTGGAATAATGTACATTCATTGCTCTCTGTAGCCCTCACAAAGAACTGTAGGCCCATATTTTTGACATTGCTCCAGGCTGCAACAAAAGTGGATTTCCCAACTGGTACAGAAGTAGCAGAATGAGTCTCTGTAGCCCACAGCTCAAAGCCTTCCTCTGACATAAGGGGTCACCTTCGCAGAGCACAGGAACAGAGGAACAATCATGTTTTCAGAGCTGAAACACTGTACATCTGGAAGAGATATTGGCATCTCTTCTCAACCTGCAAGAGCAGAGCCAGCTTTTTGATATAATATTTCCTGTAGTGATGCAACAGTCAGACTTCTGAACACCTAACAGATGTGTCCAGTGTTACAGGACTGTATCTTGTTGCTATCTGCTTTGCACATGATTTAGTGGCATGTGCCTTCATTCATTTCAGCTTTGAAAAATTATTTCTAGAAGAAAGTATTTTATTTCTTTGGGATTGGATCAAGGGAGAGCGTGTGTAGGAAAACTTTGGAAGATGACCCAGCTTCTCATCGGCTGAAGATAGAGCCTTTTTCAGAGCTCTAAACAGGTTGCATGGAGAGCACCCATGGACATATGTCGCATGAGTAAGCCCCACTGATTGCACCTGCCAATCTCTCCCTTCCCTTCCCTTCCCTTCCCAACTCCCACTACCACTTATACAGAGGCAGAACTGCTCTTGACTGGAGGAGGGGGCTGCATGCTTGCCCAGCTCTGACTGGCATGGAATGGCTGCCAACTTATCCATCCCAAGATGCCATGTTCGACATAGGGCATTGTCTTTTGGAAGAGATAAGATGGTGGTGAGCTGGGGTCCATCGGCGCTCTACCGGGGAGCAGCTGCAGTTTGCTGGAAGTAGTGTGTGGGGAAGGGATGACACCAGAGAGAGTGGTGAGACGGGTGGGTAGTGCTGAGCCTACTGGGGTCTACAGGGATGCATGGGCACCAGGAGCTGCCACAGGCCTGGTCTATTATTTGACTTCTCTGGTATTCCAACCCATGGGCACAGAGCAGCCAACAACCATTGTTTCCGAATGGGAATGGTCCTATCCTCTTGGGCCTCCCAAATTGGAGGCCGCTGAATGCTTTGGGACAGTTCTTCATAATCCAGAGCATTAGAAAGGGGTTTTTCTATGCTGCATAAGGTAATAATGCAACCAGTCATGGGCATACATGCCCAGAGTGGATGCTAGCCTTCCACAGGGCTAGGGTGCCTGTCTCCAGTTTGGAGGAAGGCAGATGCTCCAGCAAGGTTGCAGCAATGGGCAAAACGGTGCCTGCAAAATAAAGGTCCAGTTCAAGAAGCAAAGGGATACTTTTCTCTTTCCTTGCTCAGGTTTCTCCCAGAAGCTCACAACTAATCTGCATATTTAATTGCTCACACAAATTTATACCTTAGTGTCAAGACAGTCATCAATGTTGAACTATTGCTGCAGGCAAGTTCATGTAAATCTGCAGTATTCTTCTTTCTAAAACTTTTAATTGGTGTTTCTTTTCGTGAGGGCAATGATCTGGGAATTACAGCAACTGCACCCAGCAGTTCTGTGCCTGGTCGAGTAGTAAGGGATCCAGGGCTGCGACAGAAGCTCTCCACTCGCATAGCACATGGACGAGTCCCTCTCATCGCCTGATGATTTTCCTCTGAATGACTCCCAGGTGAATGTGCAGGCTGCCTTTGTTGAAGTACACATTTGAGATGATGTGGAGTGATGGTAACAGCTCTGGGGTGTTTGATCTCTACTGGCTGTTTCACACATGCAACTCATCACTGTCAATCATAATTAAAAAAGCATGCGTGTGAGCTCACCTTTTATCATGATGCCAATAGATTTGGCATACAGTGACTTCCTGCAGTCATTTTGAAGTCGAAAAAATAATAAAATGAAGATGTGTAAACGATTCAAGTAATAGGGACTGCAACATATAGGCAGGCCTTAGTGTTTCATTCACATCAGTGCTGTGCCAAAGATTTTTTTCACATTTTAACCATTTGTATTCGGTTGGATAGAAAAGAAATTGCCTTTGAAATGTAATTCAGAGGGGAAGAAAATTTGGGAGAAATTCTCATGTCTTGAGTTTGAAGTTCTTGCACTTCCCTTAGATTAGAGGTAGCTGGGCAGTGCACTCAAGCATCCCTTTTTATTCTACAGTCATCTCCTGCAGCAGCCTGTAGCCACCCTGGCTTCCCACATGTCAATTAAAATCCAGTACAGTTAGTTCTTCCATAGGGCTTCTTTGGTTCAGGAAGTGCAGGCAGCCTGGGAGACTTGTCATAGAAAGAACACACACCCCACAGCACTCTTGGCTGCCTTGCGGTAATTAAATAAGCTCAAGACTGCCACAAAAAAGAAGGGACCAAGGTATGGAAAAAGAAATGTGCATATGAAACAACAAAGCAGATGTTAGCAATGGGGTGCCCCATGTGTAATTTGATTGGCAAGAACATAATACAACCCTAGAAAATATAAATAGCACATTTGTTGAATGCTGAATGATCTAATGCAGGGGTGCTGCATCTCTTTTAGCTTGACAGTTGAATTAAGTTTTGGAGAAGCTCTTGGGGGCTGCATTCCAGTGATGGTTGAGGCCAAAAGAGATGAAGCGAAAACACAAAACTATCAGCATATCTCTGGTTAACCATGTAAGGAAGTCTTCAGAAAGGCATTCTAACCTTATGGAATGGTGTCGGTGGGGAGTGGGGCCGTCTGAGGAATCATAGAGTGCTGGGGGAGGCCAAAGTTAGCCAGCAGGTTTGCAGATCAAAGTGACCCTCAGTTTCACTCTAACCCTGGTTTAATGACCCTCAGTTCCCAATCTGAATCATCCAGTGCCATCAGGGAAGGTGCTTCCTCCCTTTACCTCATAAGCATGATCCCCGGCCTTCTGCAAAGATGGAAATGCACACAGGGATACCTACAAGGGCTCTGTCCCTTCAAGGGATCTACTGAGTCCTTTTCCCCAGCTCTGTCCTCTCCCAAGCATCACTTGAACAAGCATGGTGGCCACTGTGGGGCCATTACTGTAAGCAGAAGGCTCTCAGACACTTCAGCTCTCAGAAGGAGCATGGGCAAGCAAGGATGAGTGGCTCTGCTTGTGATCTTTCATGCTTCCAGTGCAATAAAGGGGATTATGAAGTGGCCCTCCACATCTCTGCATCTGCAAAGTAAAATGCAGGGTGCATCAAACCATATGCTCTGAAATCAAAGAAATATTTGCACACACTCATGCTTAGCAAACCTGCTGATACAGAAAGGCACTAATGAAAACCACAGAAAGGCACTAATGAAAACCACACAGCCATGATTCATGGGATATTTCAGACTTGGATGTGCTACATTTGTAAGTTCCATTCATTAGTTCCACACTTATCTGTACACCAGACGAAACCTCACATTCCTAGGAAGCAAGTACCATTGAAATCAAAGGGATTTGTTTTCAAGAAAGAAACTCTATTGAGAATCACAAGCGTTTCAGCTAGTTAACATGTATAGCCAAACACATATGGGGCTAGGTAGCTTGATAGGAAGACCAATAGATTTTCAAAAGAAGACTGTGACGCACTTTCAATCATAATTTAAGAATATTCAGGTGGGAATCCTATGCTTGTTTGTTTATTTATTTATTAGATTTATATCCCGCTTTGTTTTTCTTACAAAAGCGGCTCATATCATTCTTCTCCTGCTCTCAGTCTTATCCCCACAACTACCCTGTGAGGTAAGTTGGTCTGAGTCTATGACTGTCACAGAGTCACCCAGTTTGGCTCCATGGCCAGGCAGGGACTAGAACCCTGATCTCCTGAGTCCCAGTCCGGCACTCTTAAGCACTACACCACTCTGGCTCTTCACTTTGGGAAAAAATTGCATGGGATTATACAGTAAATTGCGCATGTATTAGTTGTTTATGTGAAGGTGATTTGCACAGATCTTTCCTTCTATTCCAAATATTGTACAACTTTTGACAATCTAGCAAACAGTGCATATTAGGAATAAAAATTAACTTGGTAGTTGAGCACTGAGGTCAGTCTAGACTAGCATTGTTCAGGTTCACTGCAGGAAAACAGGCACAATACAAACATAATAAATGTGTGGCTCACACATGGATCTGAACCCTAAAGATGCCATCCCAAGCAGATTGGCTTTGATAACCCATCTTCCACATTATGGTTTTTGGAACGGTAGTCCATTTCTGGATTTTCATGCTCTCACTCATGTGGGCTTCCAAATTGTATGTCAGGGGGAGGGATGAGCTGCTGCTGGGAGGAAGTTTTCTTTCTAGCTCAGCCTCATTCCAAAAAATTGAAATTTCTTTACTTCTTCCCAGATTCCCCCTATCTCCTGTAGACAGACACAGACACCAAACCTTCAGCTTTCACTTTCCACAGATTATAAAGCAGCCTCAGGACCAAGAAGGAACCATTTTCTGCATTGTGGGGGTTGTTTGCAAGCACAGTTGGTGGCCATAACACTATTTTCCCACTCTTTTATTCAGTAGCAGGCACACTGTTGCTCTAGTAATGGGGAAAGTCGATCCGCATAGCATGTGGTTATCAATTCTCCACCTGTCCTGATAGGCATTTAGTTAACTTGAGTAAAGAGTGCAAAAATTTCTCAGGAGGCATGTGGGGTGGGGACAGACTCCCACTTAGCCCTGCTTTCAAATAAGCAAGTTCTTGATTATAGCCCATTCACACACTCTCTCATCTCATTGGAGAAGGGATACTAACCAGGCTACAGCGAAGAGTTAACCTGTGGTAGCTCCCATATTAAATCTTAAGAACAACATGCAGAGTGAGCTCCACAAGGTGTATGGAGATAAAGAATTGGAGCAAACCTCATGAATAAAATCAGATAAAACACATCTAGGCTAGCAAACATTTAATGCAACGGTTTCAGCTACAACAGCAAAAGGGCTCTTGCCTGAAATGCTGCAATAATGCAGTAACAAAGAGCTGCATTTCAGCTGTGAGCAGCCTACAAACTTACAGATCTGTCAGGGTGCAGTCCTGTGGTTTTCAACATTGTCTGGGAGGCCCCAAGATCACTCATAGTCCCAGCAGTCACAGAACCGAGACCCCAAAGCCTAAGCCCGTACCCTGACATCCTTCAGGACTGTGCCAGCTGCCTCCCCAGAGTTTGCTAGTGCACCTCATGGGGAGCGAGAAGGCTGAGGCCAAGCCTTAGCACCAGCTCCTATCCATGCTCTCCAGCACTTCATGCAGATGGCTGAAAATGGCCACCCAGATAAAATCAGGCTGTCGTTGTGGAAATCACCACTGCTTCGCCTCATTCAGGGGAAAAGATGCACAGAATTTGGAGGCTTCAAAGGTGAATCAAAGGTGGGGGAATAGGATGGCACCCTAAGTTATGTTATTGAATACTGATTATAAGTTGTGATCTATGGATTGGTTTAAAGATGTTGCTATATGCATCATGCTAAATATTACACTGCCATCCAGAGTAAATACCTGTATATGACAGTCATTAATGGATTAGCGTGATTCCTGCTTAAGCTGAGCAAAACCAAGTGTGGATATAACAAAGTATTGCATGTTCCATCCTAGAGGAGTAACTATATTTGGTCTGTGGCATCAGCCTGCTTCTCCCAAAAGTTGGAGACTTCCCTTAAAAGGACATGGTGTGATTGTTGTTGTTGTTGGCAGCATGATTGGCCATTTCTTATAAATAGAAACATGGTAATCTGCTTACCCTTGCTCAGTGGTACATGGAGGGGTGGCATTTAGTCTTGATGAATAAATTGGCTGTGCAAATGGCTCTGCCTGATGGCCAAACACAATCAGATTTATTTATGGAGGGACACTTCATGCTTATTTCTTACATCAGTGGTAGTTCTTCAGTACAGTTTTTCTCAAATCAACACAGATGCTTTTGGAAGGGTTCATTCCTCTGTGATTTTATCTTTATTATGAATGGTGTGAAGATACGTCATGGAGGGTGGGTTGCTCCACCTCAGTTTCTTTGGATTTAAGTCTTCATTTCATCTCATTCTTTAAAAAAAATATAACAACGTATTTTCTTAAAGGTGAGCAGCTGGTTTATTGTAGCTATGAGCTTTCACAGGCAACAGCCTGCTACATCAAAACCATCAAGGGGACCTCTGATGAACTAGCTGGTTGTCTACAAAACTTCATGCTGCAGTTAATCCACTGGGAAGTGAATGGCAAAACTAGATTTTAAGGGAGCAGTAGCAGCTGAATCAGCACCATGTCACCATATCCAACCGCCTTCAACATGAATTCTTCCATGTATCCTAAAATAACACTCAGAGCAGCTCCTACCCTTTTACTTCTGTTACTAGAATTTTCATTTATATGCTCTCGAGTCCACTGTGAAACATCAGAATTGTTGATGGAAACCATTTTCAAAGCTAATAATGTGGAGTAAGCAAGAAAATATAGAAAATGTGGTATAAAATAAATAGCCCTAGGGTAAAATAAAGATCACACATCCCTAGCGAGGCTTGCTCAAACAACCCTGTTGTTTGTTTGCCTCTCTGGTCACCCTTATTATTGCTATATCTGAAATTCTTGTCAATTAATTTTATTAGGCTGGAAGAAACTGGCAGTGATGCTTAGAGAATGCTCTGCTGACATCTGGTGGAAGAATATTGCCACTTGTACCTATTCAGGGGAGCTAAAATGCTTTGTGACCATACTTGAAAAACTGTGCACAGTTCTCTTCCCACTTTCAAAAAGGATGTGGGAAGAATTTTTTTCAAAAATCTGGGAAAAATGCAAAAAGGAAGCCCCACAAGGTTCACAGTGCTGGAGCAACTCCCCTATGAAGAAAGCTCACAATGTGTGGGGCTCTGTGGCTTGGGGGAGGCGGGGAGGCAAATCAAGATGGGGAACGTGAAAGAGGTGAATAGGGAGACTTTTCTTCTGAGACTCATATAATACTAGAAATGGTGGAAGATTCGGGATAGACAAAGGAAGTCCTGCTTCATTACCACAAAATGGAATGGTGGCCTCTGACCGCAATGGCTGTGAAAGGGGATTACAGACCTGTGAAGGAGGAGATGCTCTGTGGCTGGCAATCATGACAGCGTCGCATCAGCACTACTGTCAGAGGCTGTTGCTGGGCAGTATGCATGGGAGCTACTTTTGCCCTCATGTCCTGCTTGGATGCTACCCATAGACATCTGGTTGCACACCATGAGAACAGAAAGGCGGATCAGATGGACCTTCGGCACAGAAAATCCACTCATTGGAGAACAGAGAGAAGAGCTTTTAGGATAGAGTCAGTAGCTATTTTTCAAGAAGTTAGGTTAAGTTTACACAGCGTGCAATACATCCTCTTCTTAATTAAAGTGGTAACTCTGAAGAAGCTGGAACCTTTGCACAACTATTTTGGTTTTAAATTTAAGACAAAACATCAGCAATGGGTATAGAGGTTTTTGACACACTTGGCTTATTGAGCTCCTGAGAGAATTTCAAGCTTTACAGCAGAAATCTGAAGAATGTTGGGTTTAGAATTTCCCAGGGTTTCCATTAAGATCCAACACACGTGTACATAAAAGCCATGTGCAAAGACCCACGTCCACAGAGTGAGAGTGAGGGAGAATGTTTAGGCCCTTGTGATTACATTCCTTGCATCTCTCTGCTGGATGGCCCAGCAACCTACCATCCTGATCAATAAAGGATGTTCTAGTTCATCCCTTTAAGTTAGGGAGCCTTGCTATGGCATGGCAGAAAGCAGTGAGTCTACCTTTTCTCCATCCTGTAGGTCCTGGATAGGCAGAAGGTAGTTTTCCATATGATTTGAACTTCAGCTATCCCAAAACACCTTTCAGCATAGCCAGTGACCAGGAATACTGGAAGCTGAAGCCCAAAACAGCTAGAAGTCTATTTTTTGATGCAGATTGCCTTCAGAATTAGATGGAATTGCATGACACTCTAGCTCATAGGATGTTCCCACCCCACACTGCTGTTATAAGAATAACATAACCTAGACATTCACATGAGCAGGTTATCACATGGTGTACCTTTTTGCATGGAAGACTATCTGTTGGGTGGTTGGAAGATACAGTTTCTCCATTAGGCGATGTGTAGTACTGCCTCACTGAGCATTTGAAACAGGTAATAGGAAGTAGTTATAAGGTCAGAACACAACTGTTGTAGCTGAAATGCTATTTGTTCAATATTTATTTAATAAATTGCTGGTCCCCCTTTCCATAAACCTCATGAACCAGGAAAAGTAAGAAAGTAAGAGAGAAGAATTCTCCTATTCCTTCAAACAGGAATAGCATGTTATGCCTAGTCTCTAATTTTTATAGCAGGTATGAGCAGTGTTCATAAGAACCTACCTGGGCTCTCAGTTTCCTCAATACAAGCCTCTTTCTTCCCTCCAGTGCTCAGCAACCTTGCAGTTAATTAGGAGATCCCCTTAGTGGACTAACAGAGTGTGTACCATGAAGACACTAGCCCTTTAAACTAATAGAAAGGCTGACTCTATTCACAGTCTGCTTATCTTTGTCATTCAGTTCAGAGTCCAAAATTGCCCAACATCACAGTCTTCCAGTATCCTTAGAATGCACTTGGCTCTGCAAAGGCCAAACCAGGCAATTGCTACTGGCAATTGCTCTTGTGCCTCAGACCATTACAGGCAACAAGGCCCCAGCAAGAGGAGAAGATGGTGCATTGGCTGCTCACATCTCAAATGGATGTGCTATGCCGCTTCCTCATCTGTGGCTTCCCTCAAGCTGGCCCAGGATCCCAGAAGTGGGTCTGCTTGCAATAAATAATAAAAGATTTGAAAGAGCAACAGTGTCTGAATTTGAAATAAAGTAATGGATGAGTGTATGGCTTGCCCTGGCTTTCTTGTCTGTGTCTGGAGCTCCATGGCTCTGCAATCCTTTTTTGAGAACACACCTTCTTTTTGTATGATCCCTGTGGGCTGAATCTGTTGAATGTATGGTCCTCTTTGGCATCCGGGGTTTCCACCAGGCTAGAGAACGGCGAATAGATAATAGGGCGCTCTTGCACTTTTGCTTTCAAAAGTCACAATGCCTTGGGGCTGCTTCAAGGCTCATTCCTGCACTGTTGCATATTGGAGTTCACCTTACCAGTTACTTTGAAAGATGCTGCTTTTCATGCAACTGGAATTAAACTGTCACTTGCTAAATAAAGGTTTGTTGCACCTCAGCTGTTGTATACTGCTTGGAAAGCTTTGGCTATTGGGTAGTCTAATTAATTAATAAATAAGAAGTTAATTACCTGCCTTCAATAAAATTCAACCTATGGTCATTATTTTTAGTTAAGCACATACCTTAGGCTTGCATAAATTAGCATATGCAAATATGTACATTTCTTTGTCCTATGGACCTGACCCTATTTTTTTGTTTGCTAGCGCAGCCTCTTATACAAAGTACAGCCTCTCTGTGAAATGCCATCTAGTTGAATGTGTTAACTTATACTGCACGAGCTGCCTTCTGACAGAAGGTTGTTTACTGATGCTAGCCTTCTGATATACAGAACTGTTCCACTGAAAGGAAGTAGCGGATAGCCTCTTGCAGTCTTGGTTTGGGAGGGCCTCCCTGGGTGAACCCGCCTCCTTACCACCATGGCCACCAACACCTCCTCTTCCTTCTCCTCATCTTCATCATCATGGAAATTGCTTGCTTGCTTACTGCCTCTTCCATTGGCTCTGTTGCCTTGGCCAGAATAAGCGGAAGGTGAGCCAGCAGGTAGCAACAGGGTTAGGGTTAGGGGAGAAAGCCCAGGGAGCTCCTGTCTGGGGGCCACTGTTGAGCCATAACCCACAGCAGGTGCCCACCCAGGCCTACCTTGTCACTGCCACAATCAATATGATCAATAGGATACTGCCCACTGTAGCTAAGGTCACCCTGCAAACTCCCCAGGAAAAGGAAGAAGGAGCTAGAAAGCTTTTCTGGCTGCCTGGGCAATCATGCAGTTTAAGCAAAGTCTATGCACTAGTAACTCCTCACAAGAACGCTTCTTCCGTCACTGGTTTACTCTCTTTGTCTTCCGTCTGAAATGGCCCGTTGGTCGCTGCCCACTGTGCAGCTTCTCAGAGAGTGTGTGGGGGGTATTGCAATATCTGAAGGAAGAAAGTTGGCGTCCTCTTTCCCAACAGCAAGAAACCATATTGCAACACTAAACTGCAGGAAGGAGAGGGGATTGCCTCTATTATTTTATGGAACCACATTTAAAACAAAGATTTTGCCCCCCTCCCCTTTCAGTTAGAAGATTCTAAAATTAAATATAAATGAAACTACAGGTTTTAGAGTTTCGTTTTGTTGTTTAACAACTAAACAAAATTACACTGGATTATGTAATATACCCCCTAAGTCATGTGTAAACAACAGCCTAGCAAAGTTATTGCTTCTTATATGCAGTTGATTGAAAGCTGTGCAAAAAGTTGGAGAACAATGCAATTGTAAGAATGGTAACAGAGAGAAAACCCATGCGGCACCGAACTTAGCACAACAATCAGACAGTAAGGAATCTGAGCTATTTGTAGTGTAGAGGTGGAAGTGAAAAGGCTACATTTATTTATACAGCTCTTTTTAATTTAAAAAGCTCTATGTTGTGTCAATCATAACATTAGATACTGCAGCAGTAATTGTTACAAAGTCTGTAATTGAGAGACATCAGCTGAGATTAGGTCAAGACAAGCAGTGTTTGCAGACAAAAGTCTGACTCTTGTTTCAATGACAAGTTAAATAACACTCCAGCTTGAGGCAAATAAAAAACATAAGATTTCTTACCTGAATTGGGAAAAGAATGTTGACAGTGAGCAGCATTAAGAAACATTATAGGTGGCATTGTTCAAACAGCTGGAGAAATGGAAAGAAGCGGGTGATGGATAGATCAAGGCTCTCGGAAGTGACGATGGGGGCTTGATAATGAAGGATGCAAGGGGGAGGTTCACCCGGAGTTTGCGAAATAACAGATACTTGCTATGAGAGCCGAGAGGTAGAAAGTTCCGAGAATGGTTGTCAAACAAGACAAGACATCTTAGAAAATCAGCCAGCAAAAACAATCCTTTTTTGAAAGGCTGCCTTAACAGTATTTCAGAGGCCTCGCTTCAGATATTACATTACCATTTCTTTTGACTCATTCCTAAGCCCCTTCTAAATATGTATGACAGTCCAGCTCAGGTTCAAAAGTGGGGAATCATGTCCTAAACCAGGTAAGCAAGATTTTCAGGACATGGTATATTTAGCAATGTGAGAAACCTTCCTGGGCACCACCACAAAATGGCTGTCATAGGAGGCATGGTAAGAGATAAACAGCCTTCTCAAAAGACTGAGTGCAAGGCAGGAGTGGGGGACTGAGCCCCAATATATCGAACACATCCTTTAAGCCTGCAGTGTTTGGCATCAACAGAAAGCCATTTCACAGCTGCCCAAGCTACTGGTAAGAACATGTGCAGATTAGAAAGAACTGGGAAGGACAGGGCCAAAAAGGTTTGTGAGAGACAGCTGTGCCCGCCAACACCACATTGCCCACCCTTGTTTTAAATGCAGACTTCCCTGCAGTATTTTGGTCTTTGAGGCAGATATCAGAGGAAACAACATGTTGCAATTCCCTTCCTCCTTTGAGCACTGTGGAATTCTGTCCTTCCGAACATGAGCATTTTCATTTTTACTTGATCTTAACATTCATCAGCATTGTCATGATGTAACCTGTCACAAAGATAGAGTGTCAAATAAGCGAGTTGAACCAGATATTCTTTCATTTAGACCATTATGGACTTTGAAAATGTAAGCAAGCAAACATTTCAGCCACTGTGGGGTGGATGCTGAATGTTACACAGAATTGTGGAAAGTTACATAGAGCAGTCTTTCCCAAGCTTCTGCCTTCCAGACATGTTTGGACTGCAACACCCAGATTTCCCAGTCAATGGCCCTACTGGATGGGAATTCTGGGAGTTGTGGTCCAAATGCCTCTGAAGGCCGCCATGTTAGGGAAGGCTCACATAGGGAACCCTGTCTTAGAGGCCTAAAGTCAAGAGAGGCTGGTTCAAAGTTGGTATCAGTAGCAGAAGTGGGGACAAAAATTAAGAATATTTCCAAAAGGCCATGCCGTGTGCTTGGGGGAATTAGGTCCCCCAAACCCATGTTAGCCTTGTGCTTGCTATCCAAATGGGTCGAAGAACAAATGACATATATCAAGGATAGGATTCAGCACATTGTCAGTCACTTTGAGCTGTGTATCAAAATGTTTATGCTTTTCACAGTTGAGCAAGCATATGCAAAATAAATAAACTGCATCACTACTGTAAAAGCTGGACCTTGAAAGCAAGCCACTGTTCACAGTGCTGCTCTTATAGCAGCGGTGTAGCTGAGCCAGAGCTCAAGGGATGCAGCACTGGTCCTTTTTACTGGCAGGGATGCTGATGTCATCTCAGCTTAGCTGCAATCTTTACAGCATCTCTGGAGAAATGCATTTCCCCACCAACAATATATTGTCCCCTGATATAGTACAAATTAGTGTGGGAGAGCTCGGTGATGCAATCAGGATAGTAACTACGCCCCATGAGTTTTGCCAAAGAGCTGCCACTAGTGAAGATGCGAACTGCTACAGCTGATTTGTTGTTGCAGACCAAAAGAGTGGGCTGCCTTTTTTGACTCTCCCTGGGAAGGTGACCAGGGGGACTGTCTTGATGATCTCTTGCACTATTTATGAGGCTCCAGTGAGTTCTGTAGATCCTGAACCAGCCTGTCCACCTGCCATTATGGTTCATGGCCTCTGGCCACCTCAGAAGGATAAGCCAGGATTGGAGGCAATAAGTTTCAACATCCAAGCCACTGCTTCAGACTGTGTAATACAATCTTCCACTGGAGCTAGTGATGGCCTACAGGATGCCACCCCTTTCTCTAGGGTTAAAATCAGTCTTCTTTGTGAAGTCTTTAGCCTAATTCTTTACCTTCATGTCCAGCTGAAACACAAACTGTCTGAATGCAGTATTGGAGTGTGTGTATGAGTGAAGTATGGGGCCAGCCCTACCAGTAGGCAGAGTTAGGCAACTGCCCCAAGCAGCTGATTCCAGGTGCCACAAAAGGGATAAAGATGTGCTGTTATCGTATTCTTACAGAGGCATTTGAAGGCTTTGTTGGGGAAGGGGGGAGGCTCAGATGCCAAAATAGCTTACCTGTCCTTGGGTACTATGCACCTTGACAAGAGGGCAGGGCAGGTAGCATTGACTCTTCTTCTGCAGGCAGCAAAAGTTCTGTTTCCAACTTCTGAACTGCAGGATTTGAGAGAAAAACCAATCTACCAAACTCCCATGGAACACAAAAACACTACATTGATACTTCTTGCAAATAAAGATATCATTTTCCCTTGTTCTAGTCAGTAAATGATAGAAAACACATTATTACTTGCCACAGAATTCAATTATGAGAGAATTTTGGGAAACTTTTGATTATTTTCCTGTATTCTTTCCAAGTCAAAATGTTGTATCCTTCACAAATAGTTCCCCCTTCCTGAATTGGTGTGAATCTCAAGGGCACATTAAATAAAATGCTCCTAGTTGTAAAACAGATGGGGAAGTATTTTAGAAGGTGCCAGGTTTATTTATGGAAGCATGAAATTGAATTTAGTAGGTGAATTTTGCCAGTATGAAATGCAAACTCTCAAAACAGGAAGTGGATTTTATTGCGTATTTATTTTATTACTGGATCAGCTGCCCAGGACTGCAGTATCCTTCCTCTCAGGAATTATTTGCTTTCCAGCTCTGAACCACAACATCTTGACCATCAGATGCATGTAACATCTGCTGCCAGAACTTCAACTATAAGCATATGCTTCACTGTCTATCTTAGCTGATCTTCTGCAGATTTATATGAAAAAAACTTTGTGTTCTAGATAGATTTCTTGATTTAAAACAAGGAAAACTGATCTGCCTGAGCCAAGGGAAAGAATATTTTCTTTAGCTTTCAATCGTTCTAATTAAATTGCATCTCACATAGGGTAAAACTGCCTATGCAAAAGACTTTATGGATAATGTAGATGAACTGAGTTCGTCATTGACTTCTCAGTACCTGTAATCACACGGCCAGGCACAGCAGGTGCAGATTGTTACAGGAGAAGGTGCAAGGCAGAAGAAAACCAAACATTTCATGCTGTCAAGGGACCAGAGTATTCTCACTTTTTAAACTTGGGATTAAAATACTCATCCTGAGCTTGAACTGGAACTCTTCTGTATGATGCTTTTCAGAACAGAACAGCTTCATGGAAATCAAACACATGGCAAACCTTAGACATTAGGAAAGGGCCAACATGTAGGACTGGAGCAAGTTTTTGAGGAAACTTTCAATCCACTGTACACATGCTGTGGCATAAGCTGCATTTCAATCCGATGGAACTTCTTCTAAGTAAACTTGGAGGTCTCTGTTAAGACCAGCTGTAATATAAGGTGGCATGAAGCAGTGACCTCAGGTAGCTGATTTCGGATGTTATTAAAAGGCAACAGATGGTTAGTTCTTTAAGTGCTCTGCCCTTTGGCTTCCCTGCATCATCTGAGATGCCATTCCCAGCACCTTGTGTGCTATGCTACAGCTCTCCCTGTTTTTTTCTCCAAAAAACAGCTACCAAAATTATTTCTACATAGAATCTTTATTGCGTGCTTGTCATTGATGGAGCCTTTAGATGATACTGTGATAATCCAGTTTTGCTTCTGTTTGTAACTTCTACATGTTTTTGCTTGTTTTTGTCTTTTAAGAGCAGACGAATAGGGTATTGTTTCTGATGGCCAAAGAAAGTGTGAGGCTCCTTTTAGGTATTTGTGCTATTCTACTATACCATGGTGCCATCTAGAGGTTATGCAGCAGAAAACTGGGAAAATAAACATTCCTTTAGTAGTGCTCAAATCTCAGTTCTGTGATGGAATTGTGTGTAGATTGAATAGATTAACAGGCTAGTATAGAAACCACCAAAACTCTAGACTTCATTTTGTTTCTTGTCCAGATCCTCTAAGAGTACAATCCTATAAGTGTTTAGACAGAAGAAATACTGGCTGGAGAATGCTGGGAGTTGTAGTACTTGCACCCTAAGTGGTTTTGGAAATCACAGTGGGTGAGAGGCATAATGAAAAAATAAGGGACGGGGTCACAAAAAAGAAGTTTGGCCATGATCCTGCCCATGATCAGGGCAAAGGTGCACTGTAATGCCTAATTTTCTGACCAGAAGCTGGATCCTGTGTCAATTTCAAGCATAGCATTAGTTGCATCTGGGGGCACTGTATGACCTTAAGTAAAGTGCTTCTGGCAAGAAAGGGACACCTGATGAACAACAACCATGGGAAATAGGTTGTGGCTGGCCCAGAATCTCCAGTGAGCTACAGGGCTGAGCAAGGACTAGCACCTGGATTGCCTGAGTCCCAGTCCCATGCTCTTAACCACTACACCACACTGGCTCTCATCGGATAAGCGCATGCATGCCCACACATACACCTCTTGGCTCCTCTTCCTCTTGGTTTTCCCAGTAATGGGATCCTACTTATTTTATCCTCACAGCACTCCTGCAAAGTAAGTTAGGCTGAGAAAAAGGGAGTGCCACATGAGTACTTCATAGCTGAGTGCAGATTTGATCCTGGAACGACTGCATTCTAGTCTGACATCACTCTTTATCTGTGCAGGTAGCTGTAATGTTCTCTCGCCAAATCACAAAAGGTCACAAAAAGTACCTGTCAGCAAAGAACTATGGAATGGATTTTACAACATCTACTATGTCCCTGGTAAAGCGCTTTTCATTTTGTTTTTTCCCCAAGAAGGCTTCTGACACATAAGTGACTCTGGTGTTGAATGCTGTTTTAATCCTGTTATTGTTGTTTTTATTTTAATGCATTTAATTATTACTTGAATCAAGGTTTGTGATAGTAAGCCTCCTTGAGTTTCATTTTTTCTTGGTAGAAAAACAGGGCACAAATCAAATTAGCCAATCAATCAACCACTTGTAAGCTCTGAAACACCCTTACCCATTCCATGATGGAGAGTTTTTTCCATCTTTGAAGAAATACTCAGAAATGTGATACCTGCCCTTTTGCCTGAACCATGGTGAATAAAGAGGTGGGAAAATTCAGAGTATATGTGTGGTTTTTTTTTCTTTAAATCAAATTTGCATCAGCTGTGTCTCCTTTTTGTGTTTGCTTTCCATTAAAATGTTAATAAAGTTGTCGACAAGAAATCTTTATAGAAACAGCTAATTTTAGGCAACTAGCATCAGAGACAATATGTTTCACTTCAGGTGGCTGGTGTTATCACTGGCATTACAGACTCCTTAAGTGTAACACTAGAAACCACGCAGTGCAACTCTTCAGCTGGCCTCTTATGCTCCCCCTTCTGGGGGTCCTCCCCACAACTGATTGCTCTTGCATTTTCCTTTCCCCACTCCCTAGTTATCTTGTGCCTGATGAGTGACAGTTCCCTTGACTCCCCAGCTTCCTAGGCTTCCTGGATAGTTCAGGTCACAGCAGGTGGCTCACGGTCACAAAGAGCAAGGTGATGTTAGAGGGCACTGTTGAGAGTGGACAGGGAGAGGGAAAGGGAGAGAGGAAGAGAGAGATGCGAAGGACCATATTTGAGATGAAGGGGACCTGACAGTGGCCCTCAGAACAATGTTCAGGTAAAACCCATGTGATGCATTTTCGTTTTCTGAGGAGCAAAAGATTTGTCCTGCTCTTCAGTCTGTTCCGCATTGAAAGAAGAGGTGAGAAGTCTTATAAAGTATCCCCATAAACAGGAGCGACTCATCTTCAGAAGACTGTTTCATGTAGATACAGCCTATAAAAGTCCTCCTCCTCCTCCACTATCCAACTACCTTAAAAAAGGCTTTGGGAAGAGTCCTATTCATCTTAGATTAGTAACTCTAACTTCTGACATGTCAGGAAGCATTAAACACATTTTGGACTCATGTTTCTATGCAGTGTGATAGTTTAGGTTTGATAAAGCACACAGTATCTTGCAAATCTGGAATTTCACTCAAGCACTGGAGGAAGATTCCTTTTTAGTTCCTGCCAAAAATTCTTCAGCAGCTCACTATAGATGGTCTTAAAAGGTTCTGTGTTTTTAAAGAAACTCTTTCAACCGATTCTGAAGTTCTGCTTTATGTTTCATTTCCCTTTGAACTTATTACCACTTCACAATGTCTTAGGACATTACAGCATACTTATTAAAAGAAAACATTTTCATGGCACACAGAAGCAATTTTTCACAAGTTCGATAGATGAAATAACAAGTTCAACAAATACAAATTATATTACATGGATCTGAAAACAGGAAATTCAACTGAAAAAGGAAAGATAAGCAAATATATATGCAATTTGTAAATCTTTGAATTTCTTGGTGGAACACATATATCTATTAGTGCAGAACATACACAGTTCTGTCCATTGAATAACAGAGAGAAGAAATTCACACAAGGGTTAGTCTGGTTAGTGAATCCTTCATCTGTTTGAGGAGGTAGACAAGTGAGTGACAGTTTATTCTACATTTTCTTGTATTTTTAAAAAATATTTCAGTATGCAATGTTTTATTGTACTTAATATTTTTTCTTCCTATGCTTCTTTCTAAAGATACACATACTTCACTTAGCTTTTATTATCTATTGCTTGGAGCACTTGGTAGATGGAGGGCGGGGTTCATAAATCCTACTAAAACTAGTCAATAAATATTGTAGCCAGGAATTTTGAGACGCAGCAAATGAATGAGCACATGATAACAAGTGCTACCAGTTGGTGGGTCTCTTCCAGGTTCTACCTTGGATTCAAAGGAACAGTGAAAGAAAAAATGACTTCCAAGATCCCTTCTACCAGCAGGATGCCTGGACAGTAGCAAGAGGGCCAGTAAGCCTAGGAAAATCATAGGACCAGGCCAGTGCACCGTGCCGCCTCTGCTAGGGCCGACTGCTGCTGCATCTTCCCTATGGCACACAGCCTCTCTGGCACAGTGGTTAGAGTGCTAGACTGGGATTTGGGAGAACCAGGTCCTAGTCCCCATTTGGCCATGAAGCTCACTGGCTTTGGGCCAGTCACTGGCTCGCAGCCTCATCTATTTCAGAGTTGTTATATGGATAAAAAGGAAAGGAGGAGGGCTGCCTTGGGCTCCCTGCAGGAAAACAGATGGGCTGTAACTGCAGTAATATACATACATACAAGGTCAAAAAAGGAAGAGGGTTGCATACGTATTGCAGAGCAAGCTGCAATGGGCCTAGTTCATTCTTTAAGTCTGACTTCTGATTGAACCCTTAGAGGTTTGCCTTGAAATAAAAATATTGGGAATTATGTTCTTTTAAAAATTCTATAGCACTCCTTCATTATCAAAGGCAATCCCAGGGCAGTGTATACATATTTATACAAACAATTTGATATAGCAAAACAAAAATTTATATGACTGAAAGGAAGACTAGTCCTCAAAAAAAGATCAGACTTGGTGGCATCAAAACTCACATCCACTGCTCTGCATTAAGCAGCCATGTCTATCCAGGCCTTCACCCGGGGGGAATAAGTGGGGCTGAGCACCCTAATTTTGCCTGCCCTGCAAAGTTTTTCACAAAGGAATAATTTAAAAACAATCTGTACAAGGTTATCTTTGAAAACTTTGCCCACTGGATAAACTGCCCCCTATCTTTTTGGCACCCCCCCCCCCAGGCCAACTTTTAGGTGGCCTGCTGAGCTGTGTCCATCCCAGTAGAGAAAATATGCAATCTTGTACTTTTATACCTAACCTTTGGGATTACAGCTCCAAATGAATGCTTTTGACTTAGACAACTTACTAAGAAACAAAATATCTAGATGATGATGGAAGAGGAAGAGGTGTCAGCAACTGTACGGAGGGAAATGAGAGACGGCAGGGCCATTCTTCTCACCTCGGCATTTTGTTTCCCTCTTCCTACTCCCTCTTTTTTTCCATTGTGTGCCATCTCTTTTTAGATTGCAAGCTTGCAAGTAGGAACAGTCTAGTTCAACTGGTCATATATGAGCCTCTCCGGGAGTCTTCTTGACACACTGTTGCATAAAGATACTTCAAAGAATAAGTAAATAATATTCTGCTTTTATTTAAAGTCCACAGAGAAGCATATAGCATAGCTACACAACTTTAGCATATCATCGATAAGAATGAAAGCGCAACAAACAATTGTTTGTTTGTTTGTTTGTTTGTTTATTAAAACATTTCTATGCCGCCCCATTCGCCGAAGCCTCGGGGTGGCTCACAACATAAAATTAAAATATAATACATGCAACGAATAACAATATAAAATATTGATCAACACTTTAAAAAATGTGATTGGTTGACCTTTACCTAAAGCTCTCCTGAGATGCTGAATAAATTGTCTGCCTCTCTTATTTCCCTTCTATAAAATGGGAACACGGCCTTTCCTTTCCCCATTTGTTTAGTTTGATTGATTTGTCTGAATATTGATATTGTGGGTTCAGTGGAATTGTCCATAGCCACTTAACTATTCATTCTGCTCCCACCTTGCTCCCAGCCAGAGAGATCATATGCAAAAGCTGGAGACTGCATCACAAGTGGCTGGAGATGCCACATAAAACAAGAGATCTTAAGCATTTCTTAGGCAAAAGTCACTGCAGTATGGAAAACAGTTCTCACCACATTTCCCAAGCTCACAGTACAGTATAAAAATGCCCTGCTCTGGTGGCAGTATCCAGTTCAATACTCATGCTAGCATAAGCGAACTTGAGTATAATGCCAAGAGCATTTGCTGGTGCAACAGGTTTCCCAGGGAAACCTGTCATGCCCAAAAATGCTGCTGGAGTTGAGCTGGAGCTTATTCATGCGAGCACAACATCAGGGGCATCCTTCTGTCTCCTTTCCCAAGCAGGTAGTGGGTTTCTAACTAAAAGGCTTTCTTATGTTAAAGCTGACCAGCCAGGCTGGCTTTAAAGTACAAAGCGTATTGCAGAAGTCAGCAATGAAAGAAGTTAAGTTAGAGTACCAGCCATTAGAGAAAAGCAGCTCAATGATAAGAAGTTGATTCCAAACCTCTACTCCAAACGAAAAATGAAATGACCACACCATGCCTTCAAGGTGGATCCCCTGCTTCAGGGCCAACTGCTTAGACCTTCTAACCCTTCTCAGCTGGTCTGCCCTATTTAGCTGACATTGTACCCTGGGATTAACGATACTTCGTCTGCCCTCCTCCCAGCAGCATTCTCACTAAGCTTTTCCACAGCATTTGAAGCGAACCTATTCTCAACAAGCACCTGGCTCTGCTGGGCCCACCAGCCTTGGCCTTTCCGCTGTGTGGTGCAGCTCTTCCTCCTCTTCTGACTCAGAAGCTCTTCCCACATCCCTAGAAGGCTCTTGTGTAGCACCAATGAGTCCAAACTCTACACTTAATGTAATGAATTGGATACTGCCCATTGATCCCACTGAGTATTCTTAATCTCACAAATTTAGACAAAGCCTACCATATTACAATCACCAAGCGAGCAGCATGAACAGCTGCTCGACAGAAACCATACGGTGACACATCCTGTGTATGGGCTGCAGATGCAATGTTCATAAGAGAGAAGGACACAGGCCATGGGTTCCCCAAACACCCCTGCAAGTACAAGACATCTTCTAAGTTTATACATGCATACACATTTATCAAAAGTTTTTATCCTTCCACTCTTTGGACTGTATTATACATTGGCAATGCCAGTGATTTATGTTATACATTGTTTTAAAAATTTCTAAAAATCAAAAGTACTGTTATTCTTAGAACCATGCAATGTAACATTTGAAAGTTTCTGCTGCTCAAGCAGTGTAACAAGCCTCCTTTTTCAGGGAGGAAAGCGTGATTGATGAAGCCAAAATATGTGAGGTTATTTGTCTGTTAGCCTTCTGTGCTCAGTAAAATCCTGACCTTGACTTAGGGAAGCAGCAATTTATATGCTCGACATCCATACCTTTAACAAGAAGTTCTTCAGGCAGTTCAGAGCATAAAGGAAAAATACAATTAGAAAACAATACAAGGAATGTGCAGCTTTCAGCAACATTGGGTCATTTTTTTAAAAAAAGAGCTGAAACAATGTTTAAAGGAGCCTGTGCCTTTAATTTGCCTTCTTAAAATTACCCAGCTCAGAGGATATGGCCATTATGATAAAATTAATGTTATCTTCTATATGCCTCTGACTGATCTTTTTAAAAAGCTTGCAAAGAAGTAGATATTTGGGACAGTATTCAATGCCACTGCTGCACCCCCTGCTAAGTATCCAGAAACCACGGCTGGTGTAACAGGAAGCTGGAGTTCCTTTCTGCTAGCTTTGCTGGCCTGTTTCATTCCAGAAATAAGCATTTTGACTCATTGCTATTTGTTTTCAGAAGTGCTACCTTCTCATTGAGCCAGCATTGGTTTACATGGAGCACTGATGCTGCCCTATGATTAAACTGGATTACACAGTGTAAGGAACCTGGTGGAAGCCAGGTGGTCCTCTCTCACGCTGTTAGATGCAGCCAACAAACTGTTGGAAGTGAGAAGGAAGGCGGCCTTGGGCAATCGTTCCCACGGACTGCTGACTGCATGCCAGACAGTTTGGAACTGGAAAGTGAAGCGCATTTCAGTGCGACTGGGGAGGAAGGGCTAGGTCAAGATTCTGGGATGCAGGAGGAAGAGGAGTCGATTATCTCAAGACCAGGCGCTTCGCCAAGCCAGGCAGTGGGAACAGTCAAGATGTACAGTGAGTGGGAAGGGTCTCTGAGGATGAGAAATTCTCAGATACAGGCCAGGCCCCTCCTGCCATCAACCCTGTGACAAGGCGTCAGCAGGGGCAGGAGGCCCACTGAATGAGCAGCGTGAGGAGAGGAGTCACTGATCACCTTCTCCTCTATGGATTTCTCCAATCCCCTTTTAAAGGCATCCATATTGGTGCCCATCAATACTTCCCATGGCACAGAATTCCATCTTAAATAATGCATCATGCAAAGAAATATTTCCTTTTATCTCTCCTGTATCTCCCACCAATCAGCTTCATGTTCTGGTTTTAGGAGTTCCAGTATTATTGGAGAGGGAGAAAAATTATTATTATTATTATTATTATTATAACATTTCTATGCCGCCCCTTGCCGAAACCTCGGGGCGGCTTACAACATGATAAAATACATTGAAAATGTCTCCCTTGTTACATTCTCTACACCATGCATAATTTTAAACACCTCTGTCATGCCTCCCCTTACTCACCATTTTTTCCTAAGCTCAACAATCCCAGTTGTTGTAACTGTTCCTCATAGGGGACTTGCTGCATTTCCTGATCTCCTAATAGTTGCCCTTCTTAGCACTTTTCAGAACTCAATAATGTCCCTTTATAGGTACAGCAAGCAAAACTGTACATAATATTTTGCATGTGGTTGCACCAAATATTTGTATAAGGAGACTATGATCTTGGCAGTTTTATTTTCAGTTCTTTTCCTAATTATGCCTAACATGGAGCTTCCCTTTTCTGCAGCAACTGCACACTGAGCTGTCATTTTCATCAACCTTAATCTAACCTCAAGATTGCTTTCTTGTTCAGTAACTACTAGTTCAAATCCCATCAACCCATTTAAGTTGGGACTTTTTGCCCCAACATATATTACTTTACAGTTGCTAACACAGAAGTCCACTTGACACTTTGGTTCCCGTTTTCCCAGATTGGAGAAATCCCCTTGGGGCTCCACACAATTCTGTTTAGTTTTAACCACCCTAAAAAGTTTGATGTCATCAGCAAACTTGGCCCCTTTCCTGCTCACTCCTAATTCCAGATCATTCACGAATAGGTTGAAAACCTTTGGTCCTAATACAGACCCCCGTGGAACGCCACAGTTTGCATCCTTGCACCACGATAAATTACTATTTGTTCCCACTCTCTGCTTTTGCTCTTTAAGTTTAATATGTTCGATTTTGAGAAACTACAGACAAAAACAATGTCCTCTTCTAAGATTTCTCAGTCCCACAACTGCTTCCTGTGTCATCCACACTGGAAAACACAACTTGTCATGGTGTCAGGACCAAAACCATTTGGTGCGACTGGCCGAGTTAGACTTTCTACTAACTTCCCAAAAGTTCTTCTTTGGCAGCTGGCTGTTGCCGGGAGGAGAGTATCTCTTTCTTGCTCTGTCTTGCCAAAGAGGCATCCCCAGCCTGGCACCCATGAAGCAATAGTGGCATCATGGGAGAATCTGCTGCAGTGTGTAGGCTCCAACCCCTGGGAGCTGCCACCAGAATGCTGTGCCAACCAGCCGCTTCTCGCCTCCACCTGGGAGGGGCTTCACTTAGACACGCATGGTGGTGAGACATCTCCTTCACACACAGTGTCCAGCTGCTTCCACTTTGCTTTTGCATGAGCTTGGATCGGGTACCCCTCTCCTGCTCAAGCAGGCCCCTCTGGAGCAGAAAGGGGAGGGTGCCTGGATCCTTGTCCTCTCTGCCATGTCTTTGGGGCATAAGCCCCATTTGAGCAGCAAAGACTGTTGGACAGCCGTCAAAGTAAAGAAGCCTCATTCCTGACTGTGGTGCTTTCTGGGATACTGCCTGAAGCACTGACAGGGAAGAAAATGGCAGATGGAAAGAGTTACCCTGATAACCCTGATTGTCTATTAGGCACATTCACACATGAAAAACACTCATGGTGGAAACCACACAGAACTGCTTGCTGTGATGTGTGAACCTGGCCAGCATTTTCCTCAGGAGTGGGAAACCTCATGACAGCAGCCAAATCCAACCCACCTATGATTCCAGCTTGGTCCTCCAAAGTCTCCCAGAAAACTGTGCCTCTTTCCCGACCCCAGCTTTGTTCCCAAACCAGAAATCAGTTGGTGGCTTCCCATCTTTTGTGCAGTGTTTCCCATTTCAGACTACTTAAATGCCTCTCCTAAGGTAGATTTACTGGCAGTATTATTATTATTATTATTATTATTATTATTATAGCATTTCTATGCCGCCCCTTGCCGAAACCTCGGGGCGGCTTACAACATGATAAAATACATTGAAATACAATAGTACATAATAAATTACCATTAAATATAAAAATACAAAAAATACATTGATTTACAAAAATAAAATTAAAATTATCAGTATAAAATAAAAATATAGGAGGAGAAAGAGAAGGAAGAAGAAGTTGCCCTGGCCAGATCATATGTTTTAACAATTGAAATGATGTTTAAATAAAAAGGTCTTTACCTGGCGCCGAAAAACCAGTAATGACGGTGCCAGGCGGACCTCTTTGGGGAGTGAATTCCATAGGTTGGGCGCCACCGCAGAGAAAGCCCTCCTCCAGGTACTTACTCTCCTAATTTCTTTCATGGAGGATTCCCGGAGAAGGGACTCTCCCGCAGATCTCAAAGGGCGGTCGGGCATATACGGACATAAGCGCTCGTTCAGGTAGCCAGGACCCAAGCCGTTTAGGGCTTTGTAGGTCATAATCAACACCTTGAATTGGGCCCGGGCTTCAATGGGAAGCCAGTGAAGCTGACGGAGGACTGGAGTCATGTGAGCATAACGCCCCGTCCCCGTCAGCAACCTGGCAGCTCTATTTTGCACCAATTGAAGTGTTCGGACTGTCTTCAGGGGAAGCCCCACGTAAAGCGCGTTACAGAAGTCTAGGCGGGAAGTCACCAGCGCGTGTGTCACCGTCGCCAGGCAGTCGTACTCCAGGTAGGGGCGCAGCTGATTAATCAGCCAAAGCTGAAGGAAGGTGTTCCTCGCTACCGCTGTCACCTGAGCTTCCAAAGAAAGCTCCGGGTCGAGGAGTACTCCTAAGCTGCGGACCTTATCCCTAAGAGGGAGTGTTGTTCCATTCAGGACCAGGTCAAATCCACCCTCTCCGAAACCCGATCCGCCAACCAACAGGACCTCCGTCTTGTCTGGGTTGAGTTTCAGTTTATTGGCCCTCATCCATTCCCTTACCTCGGCCAAGCACCGGTTCAGCACAGCCACTGCCTCACCTGGATTAGTGGAGAACGAGAGGTAAAGCTGGGTATCATCAGCGTATTGATGATTCCGCAGCCCACACCTCCTGATGACCTCTCCCAGCGGTTTCATATAGATGTTAAATAGCAGAGGGGATAGAATGGAGCCCTGTGGTACCCCATGGCATAGCTGCCATGACGTAGAGACATGGTCCCCCAGCACTACCTTCTGGAATCGACCGTCGAGATAGGAGCGGAACCACTGCAAAGCAGTGCCTCCAACCCCCAATCCCGCAAGTCTATCCAGAAGGATACCATGGTCGATGGTATCGAAAGCCGCTGAGAGGTCCAGAAGAACCAACAGGGATGTACTCCCCCTGTCCTTCTCCCTGCACAGGTCATCGTACAGGGCGACCAAGGCAGATTCAGTACTGTACCCAGGTCTGAAGCCGGACTGAAAAGGATCCAGATAATCAGTTTCATCCAAGAGTGCTTGGAGTTGTCCCGCCACCACTCGCTCCAACACCTTGCCCAGAAACGGGATGTTGGCCACAGGTCTATAGTTAGTGGCCATCTCTGGATCCAGTGACGCTTTCTTCAGGACCGGTCGTATTACCGCCTCCTTTAAAGGGGCAGGCACTCGACCCTCCCTCAGAGAAGTAAAAGCATTAAGCTAAATTATGCTGGCACTGTGCTTGCTTGCTTGGTCTTTTAACCTACCGCTTTTGCATTCAGCCCCACCCACCACTAGAATACAATCCTCAAGAGCTCTAAAATTCAGATTAGCTCTTAAGGTTGAAAAGGTTCAACAGTCCCAGTCTACTCTGACTGGCAGCAGTGCCATAGGATTGCAGGCAGAGCTTTTTCCCACTCACTATCTGTTCCTTTTAACCATAGATGCTGGGAAATTGAATGTGAGACCTTCAGCACACAAAACATATGCTCTGCCGTGGAATGATGGCTTTATTTGCCAATATGGCATGAGGCTGCTAGAAGGTCTGGATAAAGCCAGCTTGGATAAAGGAACATTCTTCTAACATAACCAAACTTTAATATGCAGATTATGTTCAAAGTACATTACCAGGAGTGGGAAAGGAGCATTATGTCACCTTTTCAACTTTCTTTTAGAAGTTATTGTTAAACGTCAGGATTTTTAGGCAGAAGGCAGGGATTCTAAGAATGATCCTCTCAACAGATTCTTCACCTACACTCTGAACTTAATTTTGCTGCTTTGTAGATATATAAATGAAAAGGTCGTGCTGCTTATTCTGTCAGGTCACACTGCTTATCTTTCCATCTTTATCTAGCCCTTGCACCACCTTTAAAAAGTTAAAATATCACATTTCTGGAAATACATGGTTACCCTTCACTGTACCAAGAAAAAACACAGACGCACACATTCATGAATATTTATTTTTTAAAAATGTAGCAGGAATTGGCAAGGGAGGAAAAAAGTATGATGGTGATGTTTTCTAGCTAAAATGCCTCTCCCTAACTGAAATGGAAAAAAAAAAGCTCAGGACTTTCGAAACCTCTCCCCCAAGGAGAATCCAATACATATTTGTTGATAGTAACAGCAATAATACTATCAAACCAACACTACCTTTCTTTAGGCTTCATGCCTGCCCTTTCACCTTTACTTGCCACTACAATGTATAATCTCAGCTTGGTGGCAAAAGAAACAGACTGTGGCCCAGTGAACACCCCCAATATTTGTGTGATGTCAGCCGGGGTTGTCTTTTCATACCGGACTGTGGGGTGAGGAACTGAATGAATAGCAAGCCTTCACATTCTGGTTCAATGTATATTCAAAGAAATGGTGAGTCACAACTTGATATAACTACATTTCACAGCTGTGTCTTTGTCATTCCTTTCTTTGCAACGTGAATGTCAAATGAATCCCGCAAAGAAAGCATTACACTTTAATGAGTGTCATTTTGGGTGCTGTGGAAAATCAGTTTGATACAGGATGTTTTGTTTCCCCCATGAACCAGAACAGGACTGTCATAAATAAGATTCTCTAGCAGACTTGATTCCGAAAACTGTCTCTAGCCAACTGTGGGAGGGGTGGAAAAATCTACCCCCTAAGCTCACTGTTTGTCATGCACATTTCTCTAAGACATCTGCTAATGGTACCAAATCTTTCTGAGAAAACCCAAAGAGATCCCAAATTATCTCTCTGTGCTCCTTGGATAAACAGAGCAGCTGAGAATGACCCATAAAATGGTGCAGACAACAAAATTTATGAAAGTTAGCTTATTCAGCCTATCCTTCATTTAAAACATCTGGTTCAAGATTGTGCCAGAACGACATTATTGGCTGTCTAGCTAGCAATTACAAGCACACTGTACCTGTACATCAAATATGAACCAGCTGCACCGCACCATTGCTGATTCATCTGGTGAACACGCACCACAGTCCAGTGGTTTGGCCAACTGTTTGATTTACACTGAGTCGAAGTCCAGTAAGCCCCAAAATGCTTCCATTTAGCCATGCTTTGGGACAAGTACACAGAAACAAAAAGAGGCAGAGAATGTATTGATCTGCACCATTACTTCTCTTGAAATACAAAGCAAGTAAAATAGTAAGACACTATGCTAGTTGTGGGGTGATATAATATGGTTGGCTTTCATAGGTTTTTCTTACTGACCCAGGTAGCCCTGCGTCCTATTTTACCGTCAACAGTCTTCTATTTGAAGGGCTTTCAGAGGATTGTTTTCTATTTTGAAGGCAACCTCTCTTTGAAGTGTTGTCCATTCCAAGACTGGTTTAAAGTAAGAGAGCCATCAGAAGAAAAAGCTGGGCCTGGAACCTGCCCATCAAGAGCAGCTGGACAGCAGATTGAACAGGTACACAGCTTACCTGGGCACATCATGCCCCACTGCTGTATTTCTATTATATATTACTTTCTACATTATATAACAATCATATATAAATTCGAATATGCAAACCTTATGCAAACCAGTATCTTCTTGTGTGGTGCTTCATTGCTTAAGTGGCCACACTGTATTTTGTGGACATCCTGCTCCGTGAAGCACAAGTTGGGTTGGCACAAGTTTGTGCACTGGCTTCCATCCATTCACTAAAAGCAACAGGCATGCAGAGCCATCCCCGTGCTCAACCATACCTGTGTATAACTGATGTGGACCACCATCGGATACAGACACACACAGGAACCCCAAGACGTGGGCCTGATCTACAGCCTGCCCCTGCCTAGAACAGAAGTAGGTTCTACACTGATGGAGCCCAGGACCAATGCTATGGGCACATCTTTCTTGAGGTGGGCTCCGTAGAGTAATGGAGGCAGGTCAGGTACCATAAGCCTCCCAATATTTGGTGTAGCCAATGGTGTTGTGGGGATGCTTCCTTGATATGGTGGCCACTTCAGCACAGCTAAAAAGGAGGAAATGCATCATCAAAAAGAAGGCACTAATTTTAATAACATATGTGTTAATTTCCTATGTATAGATGCACATTTATAAATAATTATTACAATTTAAGTAGAAATACTTTACATCCTGCCATAGTGGAGAAGCCTGCAGACAACATGTGTGCTTTCCATGTGTTAATGGCTGATGGGCAACTTGAAGGTCCCTTTTTCCTCCTCTGATGATCCTTTATATCTTAACTGGACTTCAAAGAGAGACACTGTCCAAAAGAGGAGTGTAAAAGAGGGCACATAGCCATCTTGATGGTCCCTAGGCCATGTGGTCTAGGGACCATCTCACTGCCCTCCTTTGGCTTTTGAACATGATTCATCTCTGCACCTGCTCTCAGTCACCTGTCAATGCTGAAGTCTTGCATATAAACTGTACACTCTGTCCTTGATAGGCTCACCACTCGATCGTGCCCGCTGTGTCTCTTTGCTTATACTTGAGATTATGTTCACTAGAACCATTGAGAAGCAGGGATCAGAGCGGGGTATCTATGGAGATGCAAAGAATCTTTCTTCTTTTCTACTTCTCCAATCCCAGTTGCTCTTTGCAACCAACATTTCCTATTTAAACAGGGCATTTGCACAATCATTATGCCCATGTGCATGTAATATCTAGTTTGGCCCACAATAAGTTAAGAAAAGAATTTTATGGACTGAAACCTAGTGCATATAACCAGGATTTCCACTTTCTTGAACAGCATAAAAACCAAGGACAAGGTGCAGTGTTTGTTTAGGATGGCAGAGCACTAGAGAATTATGGTGCTTTTGAAATATTTTTGTTATTATCAAATAAGGAAGCAGAGCATATTGAAGACAATGGGCTGCTACAGTAGGTAGCAAACACAAAGAGAACACAGAGAGCAACTTCTTGGAGCCCCACCAATTCCTCAGGCTGCTTTCAATCCAGCTAAATCACAGCAATCAAACTTGCTACAAATTCTGACACTGAACCCCCAAACTAGATCTGGCTATTGTCAAATTCCAAAGGCAGGGACAGGTGGAGAATTCCAGGCTCTTAAGGAACCTCCATGTTCTTTTATCTGGCCCTTGGCTAGTACTCATTAGTTTTGAAATGAAAAACATGCCAAATAGACCTGCTCATGTAATTAAAGGTGCAACCTTATGCATGTTTATACAGAAAAAAGGCTTCCTTTCTGTATAAACTTGCATAGGCTTGCACTTTAGATAACAAAGGTCCTAGCAACACATTGCTGCAGAAGCATGCAACTTGCTTGTGTTTTATCACTATTCTGACCATGTATAGGTGCAAAACCACAGAGGTAGGAACTTTCCATGCTCAGAGAGTAGGATGCCCAAGATATGACTCTAGAGTCAGCGTTTTTGGTGGGAGCACACAACCCTTTTTCTGCGTCTGTCAAGGCAACAACTTATTTCAAGCACTGGCTCATGTCTTTGTAGAAAGGAGCCTATGTTTTCCCAGGAACAGCGATATGGCATTTTGACAACTGACATCCAAACCAGATCCATGTATTCAAGAGATGCTTGTGTGTACATTTTTGCTCTTGAAGTGCCATTCTAAATCATTGATGTGCAAAACTTTCCACCCTTTGGACAAGCTTTCTACATAGACCTAACTTCTGCAGACAGAAATCAGTGTCTTCCATAAAATCTCTGTACTCCTCAGAGCTTTCTGCAGCTTCTTTGAAAGATGCACATGTTTAATTGGACAAATCTGTTGAGCTTCACCAATGCAACATATTCTTGAGACTACTCTCAAGAACACACCCAAAATCCCCATGGTTGCACATTACATTATATTTGGTTGTAACCAACAAGCTGTCTTACCTGACACCACTGATCTTCTATTAAGAAACTCCTGATAAATATTCATGAATTATTTTTAAATTATTATTGTTATCAAATGCTGAATATGCATCCACACACTGGATTCACATAGCCAAGACTGGAACTCAAATAGCTGAAATACTACCAAGTATTTACGAGTTGTCTGGGTTTTCAAGGTTGATAAATAGTATAATTTAGCCCATTCTTGTATGCTTTCTAGTCCAGAGATGTTGAACCAACCCCATCCCACCCTCACCCCATGACTTAAGACATGCATCCAAGTCTATTTGCATCCTCTTCCAAAAATGTGGAAGTTCACTCATTCCTATTAGATGCATTTAATCAACACAGCATATGAATCACCAACTGGCTTCCAATCAAATGGTGGGTTCAATTTAACAACCTGCATTCCTTACTGGAATCAGTTTACTTCATCAGTCAAGATTACCTAAAAGACTCTGTGGATGGCGGGAAATGAAGAATAGATCTAGACTAATCAGGTTGTGAGCTTGGGGCAACAGGTGATTTTGGTGCAGCACTTAACTTCTGGAAAACCCATCTAGCAGGCATTCACAGCTCCCTGTGCCTTTGTGTGGAAGTGCGCTCTGCGGAGCAATGTTGGCTGTAACCTCCTTTTGACAATAGAATCTCCAGCAGAGAACACAATCCCCTCCCAGGTTCAGGCTAACTACATCCTCAAGAGATGAAGCAGATCCTATAGGTAACTGACACTCTATAAATACCGAACCGACAGGTAATAATGCATCTTTAGCACTTCTGTGTGCAGTACATTTTCCTTATCAAGGAAGTCCTCGAAGGATAAAGTACAAGGCAGAATAATGGGCTCTCCATTCCTGCTAGGATCAACAGAAAGATTCTTCAAAACCAGCTAAAGCTACCCTCCTCCACACCCCACACTACCACTGCTGTGCCTCTTCTTCATGATCTCTGTTGGCTCCTTTCCACTCAGCTGTTATCAGCTTTCCCTTAACAAATAGGCACTTTTAGCAGCCCACATTTCTTTGGCTGTCCCAGTTCTTGGCGGTTTTTCTCACTCCCCAAAGAAATGCCAAATTCTTCTATATCAGGTGTCTTTGCACATATGATTCACTAAGCTGTGTGCTCATAGAAATGTCAGCTTTATATGTATTTATGAATGATAATGTTTTCATTCCCAGTTCGTGGCAAAGGGGTGGCACGTTCCTTCTGACACAAGCTTTAGTAAGACAGATTATAGTCCCAGGCAGCCTAATCATTACAACTAAGGTAAAGTTTCCAAATCAGTGTTTGTATCTGAAAGGGATTTTTCCCTCCTTGAACTGTAGCTCTGCAGAGAATGTTCTTGCACTAAAGACATTTGAATCATATGTTTTATGAACACCTTTTAAATAAAAAGTATGCAATGATACCTCTACACCATTTATTTGCAAAAATCGTAGACAACTACAACTTGAACAAATTCTGACCAGAAAGAAAGGTTGCAAGGCACATTAGGTTTCTTATATTGGGTGTTTCCAGGTGAGGCTTTTAACATGCAGTTGCTTTACCACATTAACAGAAGCCTGGAGGAAGGAGGGTCCAGTTGATATCAACCATTTATAAGCCACTCAGTATTATAAGGACTGCTTAGTGTGTCTTTTTCCATTCTAGAATACAATCTGTAAAGGAGGAAAAGACAGAACAGGCACACAATGTTTTCTGATTGGTCAAACTAGAGGCTGCTTCTAGACAGAGAGCTCACAGGACTTTTCAAGATGAGGCTTTTAACCCACTATCTTACTGTGGCCTCTGGATTCTTTGTGAGATTAAAAGGGGATCCTCTGGACATACTTTTCCCTGGGTTTTTATCCATCTCTGCCAGTTTTGCTACATAACTTCTAGGTGGAACTGTGATAACAGTGGAAATTTACTACAACTATACAACATTTCATTCTGCCATTCCCCCAAAATAGCAGACATTCTGCAGTCCGAAAAGAGCACCCACATGAAAATGCTTGGAAAACATGAGCGAGACCCTGGAGGTTGATGAGTGAGGAACCACATGAATACAATAACTGCCTCATGCAGAAAGGCTCATAGTGCTACCAGGTAGAAGGCATTGCTCAGCTATTCCATCTTTTCACCTGTAATGGATTTCTGCTCTGGTAAGAAGAAAGCTTGAAGGGGTGGCAGGAAATAAAAAGCAATGTCAACTCTAATGTCAACTGTAAAACTCTGTGAACAAAGCAGGGCAATGTTGCAAATTAAAGCCTCATTCTTCACTCTAGAAGCCAGTGCACAGCACAGCACACAAGTAGAGTGAAAACATGATTTCTGTAAGATTGTCTTGAATGTATGCATAGCTCAGCTTTGCTCAGTAAGATTTGTATCTCACACTGATCATTTCTTCTAACACTTTCTGAATCTTTTGTTGCACAGAATATCTGCGAACTAGTGGTTATCTGCAAAAAACCTGACTCATAGGCCTGGTTCAGAACAACAAAATAACACACACTCAAGAGCTGAGTATGGGTTGAGTATGTGCTATCACTGAACTGTGAGTTATTGCTGAAATGTAGGTTCTTGTGTTGTCTGAATTCAGTCATGCTAATCAGCCATGTTTTATTAACCACGAACAACCCATAAAGAGAACCCATCCTTTGTTGTTGGCTTGAGAACTGTGGACTGTTCTTGATTTGTTAGTGAAGCTGGGTTCAGTCAACACTATAACCCATGTTTCAACAACAACCCACAATTCAATAACTATTGTCTGAACCCAGTCATACTTTTGCTCCTGGATCTAAGGATATATAAACAAGGGATATATAAATAAGGGTGTTTTCCTGCCACTTTTTGAATAATTTTGTGTACTCTCACAAATAAGCGTCTTATGATTTGTTTTTAGCTATAATGACTTACACACACATGGTTTTAAATTCATACAATCGCATGGTGAATTATGCCAAAATCCAATAGGCCAGCTGAAACTGACTTATTTGCACAGATACATCACCTGTTACACCATGGAAAACAACAAAGACACCAGGGGAGAAAGCAATACAGGGGAAGGGGAACAGGAGAAGCTTGTCCTAGATTTGACAACTATGATATTTGAGCACATGAGTAATAAAATATTTCTTCCCTGCACATTTTTTGTTTTCTTTTTAAAGTATTCTGTCCTGCTCCAGATCAGTACACTCTAAGCCACTTCAGGTTCTGGCTGTGCCTATATCAGTTCCCAGAAGTTTTCAGACTTGATGCTGGGAAATAAATCAGCTTCAACTCAGCCTGGGTTGCAATAAACTAGTAGTGTAGACAAGGCTCAGGAGACCCATTTCAACAGCATATTTGTAATATACAAACTTCAAGCAGATTTAGGATTTCCAGAAGTCCATTCCAATTTTTATAAACCATTCAATGACACAAAAGGATGTCAGCCGAATAGTAGGCATGCCTTTTCCCTCAGAGGCATCTAAAGTTTCTTTCCTCAACGGAAATCATTTCTCTGCTTTTGATTTTTGAAAGCATTGTTGAACTGTATTGTTACTGAATTGTATTATCATTTTATTATTATATTGTATTTTAATTTTGTAAACCATTCTGATAGCCAAATTAGCTACAGAGGATGGTATATAAATTATGTATAAATAAATAAGAAGTGGAAAGATGAAAGGGGGAAAAACCCCATTTGTTTAGTTGCAAAATAATCAGGACATACTGTGATAAAAATCATTAAGCAGTAGCTGCTCTGCCATCATGGATGCTTACGTTGTATCCTTCACTGTACATCCCACATGGAAGAGAGGGTTGGACATGAGATTATCTCCAAGTTCCCTTCTAACGTTCTGTGGTTCTGTCAAGGAAAGTGGAAAAAATCATTTTAATGAGAATGTTCCTAATTTTTTATTTTTTAAACACAATAAGAACCAAAGTTGATACCCTTCAATATATTTGTACTTCTCCAAATTTTGCAATGGAGTCATCCAATTTTTTTAAAAAAATGTATATTGGGGAAAAATAATGTTAAAAGATGCATTATCTGTTAGGAATAGTGCTTGCAAAAATGTGAATATTTGGTTGAAATGCACAAATTGAAAGACATATGCACAACCGTATTTATGAATGGGTATGCTGGCTGGAAATGGATGATGGATTTAATCCAACACATCTGGAGGATTGGGAAGAAATGACAGAGCTAAAAGGTGGAGTCTAAATAGATTTGGGTTGCCTGGACATGGTACAAAGCAAAATATAATGATTCTTTTCCCTGCTGTAGTTTCAGAAGAGTCACAAACATCCAAAAGAGTCTTTAACAAAACATAACACTTACTCACTTAGATTTTGATAATTTTTATATCAACCATTTTGCACTTCTGATTGTAAACATGGTAAAACAAAGCTTGAGGACACAGGCAAAAATACTCAAAAATGGGCTGTTCAGTTAAACTGAAAATCTAACCATCTCTTGATTAATGCCTAGTCCAATGCATTTATCATGAGAAAGTGCAGTTATTATAAAATAATATGAAACAAAAGCAGCACTTCCAAATATAAGGAAATTCAATTTCATAATAGTTGAATTTATTATCTTTTGTTGAGGCCAAAATATTTATAGCAGCACTGAAAGAGATCCTTCATATGAAATTTGGAGTAGGAAACATGTTTCAGTGACATAAAAACTGACACAAGTAACCACTGGTTTCTATCAAGAAGGAAAAAATAATTCTGTTTGATCCCTTCCCCTCCCCTTAATATATTATGAACAGTTTAACAAACAGTTGAAAGATTTGTTTCAACTCTAGAAGCAATGGACCAGGTACCATTTAAGCCTAAAAGACTTTACTGTTAATTAAAAATCAGCGTAATTTATGGGATATCCAAGACCCTCAGTTGGACATCATTTACTGTGTAGGTCATTCATTGCCCTCTGTTTATCCAAACATTCTTACGAATTACTCGACTGTTAAACTATTTAATGTCAAGCATTGATAGAAGCTAACTGTGTTTCAAGCACACACACTCTCTTGCTAACTTTTAGCTTGCAATTTATCTGCCATAAATATATCAGAATATATTAGAAGCAGAGACTTTATCTCCAAAAAAGCACTAGGGAGTACCTTTTCCTTATTTTGGGAGACAAGAAAAATCATTGGTTTGTTTTCCTTTGAATCTGAGATCTGATTTATTAAGACTTACTTTCAAAGCTTCTGTTTCAAAAGTACTAATTCCCTGAGTTTTTTTTCCATGAATAACTGAGATTTACTTACTCTGTCTCTGGGCACTGATTTATACACACCATGGGCTTTTTCCCCAACTCAGTTGGATATTTTATTTATTTAGGACAAGACACATATTAAGCATTTTTAAAAAAAAAAATGAACTGACTGAAGCCCAAATTAAATTATACTGCTTTGAAGAATGGTCTTCAGGTAAAATTAAGAATGACTGAATTCCAGATCTTTCCTTACATGATTTTGTAAGCAAACATCTCATCACTAAATAGAGGTTTGACATTCAAAACAAACCTAGTGGGAAAAGACTGATGAGCTTTTGCCATTCTAATCTTATTACACAATCTCCCCATAGTATTACTTTGAATGGGTAAAATATTTGGATGATATGAAAAAAGTAAATCAATTACTCATTCTCAGATTTTAATCATGATCTTTGTATATTCTGAGCAACATTCATTTGTTGCATGTATATTTTGGAATAAATTAATTTGTTTGTTCTTAATTTGTTCTCTTTTCCTTTTTGCTTCATACATATATCTTCTAATAAAAGTTATGGGGCAATGGGTTTCACAAACATATATGAGAGCATTTGGTCCATCGCAAATATGATACATTCTGGTACAGTGCAATTGCGGGGGGTGGGGGTTGTGGTGGGGGGAGATAATTTGTAAAGACCAAGACCATCTAAAATAATTGTAGTACACTTTTCTAAGCAACTCCAGGACTAAATCCCCCCATTGCTGTTGTTATTCAGTCGCAAAGTCATGTCCGACTCTTTGCAGCCAGGAAAGCTGAAAGCCAGGAAACCATCTGCAGATCAGCAGTTACAGTAAAGAATATGGGGCCAGTGGAAGAAGGCATGACCATCTAAAGAATCCCAGAGAACCGTATCAGGTCCCCAGACTCAAAACTCTGACCCTGAACTACATAGATGCATGCAACAATGTTATATAGGCCATAAATAAGTACCAAACTTTTATATATTTGTATTCTTGAAGTTACAATGATCCTTCCCCTGCTTCTTTTTAAGTAATGCAAAATGAAGGGCTTTCATCAGCAATCATGTGTGACAATGTAAAAGTGCTCCATGCTTCTTGTATTCATATCAACTACCCCAGCATTTCCCAAACAAAGTCCTCTGGATGTTTTGAACTACAACTCCCAATTTTCCTGACCATTAGCCATACTGGCTGGGGCTGACGACAATTAAAGTCATCATTGTAAGCCGTCCCAAGATGCCGAGGCATATGGGGACAGCATATAAAAGTTTTAAATAAATAAATAAATAAAGTAGTAGAGGGAACAAGACTGGAATAAACTGGTGTGACAATTAATATGGATAAACCAATTAATCACAAAAAACTTAGGTGAAAGTTGGAAGCAGGAATCTGCATCTGTTGCCTATTGCAACTGTTTCCTGTAAGTGTCAAATTCCAGAAGCCCCAAGAGAATAATCCTCCTGTTAAAGACAGTACAATCAGAATATGAAGTATTTGGCCATTTTCCTGCTAACTAATATAGTCAATCACTCTAGGCTGGATTCCTGATCCTCTATGAATACAGCTATATCCAGGGACTACTCTGCACAGCAGCTTTCCCCATCCTGGTGCCCTCCAGGGCTACAACTCCCAGCATTTCCCAATCAGCATGTCCAACACATGCATAGACCATGGAACAAGCCTTCCTGCTATGAAGCATTTAGCTCATCTAATCCCCCTGAGAACAAGCAGAAAGGGCTTCCGTAACAGAGTAAAAGAAAAATGTCTCATAATATATAAAACATGCCTTCCTGAGCAGTCCACACATAAAGGTATGTACAAACATCTCCCCACTATGGTATGTAATCTAAAAACATGCCACTAAGCATTACAAAATATGCATAATTGTGTGGCAGTAATTTTATTCCTCACACTTTTATCTTCATGTGACAAGCTAGATTTCACCTGCCTTCTTTTTCTTTCTCTTGCTTCTCATTCACAGTGCTTCTTGGCACAGACATGCTTTTAGTTACATTAATGGTCTCCCTCTCCCCTCTACCCTGCTCTCATTTTGGTGAATACTTCAAAAACTCTGAAGTACATACACACAATTTTGTTCTCCCATCTCAACTTCCAGAACATCAGGGATCAGCACATTCCAGTAGAAATCTCATAACTCTCCCAACTTAAGTGCAGCCAATGGAGGCAAGGCAAGAAAACATCTCCATCTAGTGGCATTTTCTAAATGTATCTCAGCAAGTACCTACAGTGCCCTTGCTTTACAACAACATTCCCCAGCCTGGTACCCTCCAGATGTGTTGGACTGTAACACCCATCCTTTTCAGCTAGTGTGCCCTCATGTAGAAAAGTTCCCAAAGTGAATAGAATCACAGCCATTGAATTTTTCCTTCCTCTACTTGATACAGTAACACATAAGCAAGTGGAAAAGTTGCTGAGAAAAAAAGTATTGAGGAGTGGGCAGAAATGAGAAAAACTAACCTCTGCAGTCTTCTATGGCACATAAAAATCTAAGTAGTCTGTGTCAACAAAGGAAAACTGTTGTTTCTGAAATGTTCAAAGTATTGGATTGCCTTTCCAGTAAAAGTATTAGTATAAAGCAGCTTCCTATGCCACCCATCCCATTGATGCCCTACAAAATGTTAAAGCCACAATTTCTAAGAAAAGAGGAAATGAGGAAATAATGTATGACTTTCCACAGGAGAGATTCTATCTTAAGATTGTATTATGTTAGCTTCCAGTTGGGACAAGCAATAGGTATACTGTGCACTTTCTATTTGCTAAAAAGTCAGAACTTCACATCTGTGGTGCATGAGTGGCTGGTTTCTGGAGCTTGGTGATCTGTAATACTAGAAATATTAACCCCTTCCAGGAACTAACACAAGGAACTATTTATCAGAAAAATAAAAATGCTTGCTTGAAATAAAGTAGAAGAGCCATTTTAGCTAATGGGTGGGATAGAAATCTAATCAACAAATAAATAGACTTCCACTCCTGTAATGGACTTCCTTTTCTCATCCAGCTCATTTCCATCTGATCTCGCACATTTCCCAGTTTCCCATACCAGATCTCTATGGCATATGGAGAAACAGGGGGATAATCTATTCCACCTCATATGTCTGCTCTGTTCATTTGGTGGGCAGACACCACTTAATTTTACCTAAAGATTTCTATTATATTCATAACTGGAAAAGCTTACTCTTCAACAAAACAATCCATCTCTGAGGTTTTTTTTATATTTGGGATAATGTTTAGAGGGTACCTGCAAGTTCTAAAAGCAAGAGGCTTGAATTCTAAACTGCTCTTCCATCAGCAGAAGGACAGGAGGCAATTTCCACTAATTCTCCCCTCCATCTCCAGGTCCTTACAATATACGCCTTACAACAAATCCCACACCATTTCCAAACATTTCCCAATGAGGTGGGAAAACCCTGTTTCATTCAAAGAAGTTAAGTTCCAAGCCTTAATTTGTACAGTCTTTAGAGTTTCAGAGTTGTACATTTTTATTATTTTTGCCTTTGGTTTTTAGAAGTTAAGATAAATGTCAATAAAATTTAGTCCACAGTCCAGTGTGCCTGAATAAAATGCTTCTAGTTAATTTAAAGAGGCTAACGGCCCAATCTTTAAGAGCTGTCACATTTAGTTTCATTCACCTAAGCAGTTGCTGTTAATCACTCCCCACCCCTGGTTCTCATGCTTTGGCTACTGAAGTTTATTATTTATTATTCAATTTATATTTCTCATTAAAATAGTCCAAGGACTTTCTCTAAGTATGCATTTAGGGAACCATATTAAAGACCTAAACTATATGACTAAAATACATGGTTTAGTAAGCCTAGTGCCTGCCACACAAATATAAGAAAGAAACAAAGAAAGGACAGAGAGAGAATGATCAGGGATGTTGTATGAAATGATGCAGCAAAACACTGATAACATTGCAGTTACACTCTATCAAGGTGGTGTGGTGATGTTGGCACATGTCATGTGGGCAATAATGATGGAGCAAGATGGCAAAGTGGCTAAATAGCAGAAGAAAAAACAAAGAATAAGACATCCTATACTATAGCATGCTATTTTGTTTGTAATTCAAGTCCAAGTTGCTTTCAAAGATCTCAGATATGTACCTGTTTTTGGTTAGTGTACAATGTCATGTTACAGAATAATATAGAGGTAAATCCTTGCCTCAAAGGATTTCCTTTCCAAAGTATATAACTTAAAAAATATTTAACTGTGGCAACATAGAGATCAAAAGAAAATAACATTCAATACAGTAAAGCCGTAAGTGCCCAAAGCTGAAATGCTGCTTCAGGGGCAGAAAGATTTGTTAAGTGTACAAATTATTTCTCCCAAAAATGGAAGTTGTTGAGTTTATTCCAAGCCAACTGGAGTTAAAACTCCCAGTCAGGGTACAATGGGATCTAATCCTTCCCTAGACCTTCTAAAAACCGCCAAACCTCCTTCCCTCCCCCTCTTGTGACTACTGTTGCTGTGGTTCCAGTGGGAAAGAAGTTCGCACACTCCAGCAGCAGTAAGCCAGGGGCCTGGGGAGACAGGAGAGAGATCTTCCTTCTATTGGTGAAGAAGCTAACCTCAGAGGCGGGAAGATGAGAAGGATTTATTTCATTTGTACACCGCAGTGCAGCCGACGTTCTCTGAGGAGTTTACAACAATGTATAAAACAAAAACAAATTCCTCCCCATATCTGAAGAACTCATGAGGATGTAGCTGAGGCAAGCATTGTAAAGAAGTGCGAGGGAGATTCCACACTGACGTTCTTGTTAAACCCTGTGCCGTTTTGAATGAGCAGAGGCATTCTGGTTCCCATCGCCGTATCACTCCCAAAAGGAATAGCCCCGGAAAACTGCACTGGTTAAAGCATGGGTTACAAGTCTTGGCTGACTCTCCCGCAACCGCCCGCTCCACACCGCAGCACCACTAGCACCTTTCCGCTGAGGTAGACAACCATCCCGCCCGCATTTTCCCTTCCCGACTCCACTTCCGCCCTCCTTCAAGTGGCCGTTGCCGTCCTCGTCCCCATGGCAACAGAGGCCTAGTTCCGGTTGCCTCGGCAACCGCCACCGCCCCGGAAAAAGCGCGCAGCGCAAATAGCTTCGCGTCCGGGTTGGGACTGCCATGTGTGGGCGTGTATTGATGCGAATCTGGAAGTGATTGTTATACTTTCACAAATAATTCAAAATAATCAAAGATGAGTGTAATAAACCTCATTTTCAGAGGCATCCGTTTCTGTCTGTAGTAGCAGTGGCATTGTTGTTTCTAGCTGCAGGCACACAGGCTCTGCTTTTTTTGGCAGCTCGATGCCTAAGGAGGGCAATTTACCCTGCCATTGGGAGGGCAGGATATAAAATGGATTATTTATATCTATCCCAGTATGGTTTCAGGATTGGTTTTAGGAGAGAAAAAGACCTGATAGTCCAGGTAAGATGAGTGGGGGAAATGCAACCTTCTTGGACCCTTTGGTAACTTCTCCCATTATCTGTGATAACCTTCTGGATCACTTTTTCAGATTGGGCTTAGGAGGCACAAGACTGGGGTATTTTCAGTCCTTCCAGAGGTGCAGGGGACTTTTGTTTTACCGTATAGCCATTGATCCATCGTGTGGTGTGGAAGGTTCTGTTTTGTCAGCAGGGTTTTTAAAAAATGCACATTGAACTACTGAGGAAGTCCAGAGTTTGGAGCTGTACTGACATCAGTATCTGAATGATATTGTGCTCTTTCTCTTCCAACTGTTTCTCGTAGCACCACCCCAAATATCACAGAATAGTAATCAAGCTTCCGAATAGCCTAGGACTCTTCCTCAGCTTAGTTGGTAAGCAAAGCAAAAACAAGAATACCAGGGGGAGGCAGATGGTGGAATATAAGCAAGTGGATCTTTAAGCTATGTTGTCTGCATGCAGTCACACTATTAAGATGGAATGTGATAAAGGATAGCAGACTTAAATGAATTCTGCTCCAGCCCAGTGGTTCTCAGACATTCCCAGTGGTTCTATCCTCAAGTCCCTCTTTGAGAGAGCTGAAATGACAGGGCCACCAGTCACAAAATAGTAGTTAAGGATTAGAGTCAGTCAGAAATTGGTGGCAGATGAAACTGAAGCTTGGCACTTCCCTTCATCAGTTACTAGAATGATTTTGGAAATGGCAGAATTCTTTGCTAAAGCTATTTCCTAGTCTCAGGGACTACCAGAGTTCTGCTTTCCACAACTGAAGTATAAATTGCCAGCCTTCCCATTTCAGCAGAAGTTGCTGAACTAGAGGTTGTAGAGTGTTTATTTTATATTGGTGTCCTCATCCCCCTCATATGTCTCTCAAAATGTCTAATTTGTACACAACAGCAAGTTTCATTCCTCCATCTTGCTGCTTTTACATTCATTTCCTAGTATAGCAGATTTCCTCTCTTATCTCATTCTTTATTTCCACTTTTAACAAGTTTATTATCAAAAATATCTGCCTTAAAAGTGTGAAATGTGTCTTGTGCAATCATAATACATGGTGTTAAGGAAGAGGGACTGGGCAGTCTGAGATGCTGAGACCCACCTGCAAGTGGCCCTCTCCCTGTCTGCCTAAGACAATGAAGAAACTTGTAACATTGATCCCCTGTTTTGGAAAACACAAAACCCAGCTATTAGCCACATCTTTATCTAACCCATCCTACTACAGTTACAGAATCCTGCACATGTATAGCTAGAAAAGAAATCAAATGTTTGATATGTGCAAAAGATTTGTGCACAAGCAACTTCTACCTGAAAAAAAGCTTGGTGTTTTCTTGCAGTTAAAGAAAACAGCATTGTGTTACTTGGCTGCCATCACCTACTGTAATATTTCCAGCATTTTCATTTACAAAAAAATGCATATTCTAGTTGGGAGCATTGCAATTAAATGGGTGCTTACTTGCAGTTTGGGCAGTCACTGCTTTTGGGAAAGGTTTATACAATCTGTGTAGAAGATAAACTGAAAAAGGGAAGGTGTGTTTATTTGTTTTCCCTTTTTTCTATTTCAAGTGATGTCTCATGTTAATCAAACAGATTAATTTTATGGAGAAAGTTGTTTATTAATGTGCAGCTGTGTTAGAGAGTGCAATTTATTTTATGATAAGAAGGAAGAAATGTGGAGACTAAATTTCCCTACTCAGCTTAATGGAATTACTTGCATTCGTATTATTGATTGGTGACACTAAACATATTTTTCAAACTTCAGAGAAACCACTTCCAGGGCTCTGACATTCAGCCCTACGAGCCTTTCATTCCACCCCTTTGTACCAGTTTCTCAAGGTCTGTCATTGCTGTTTTCCCTCACTTCTGGCTGTTTGTATGAATACCATGGTTTAGCCTGTGACCCAATCCATCACCTATCTGGGTCCATTTCCAACTTTATTTCTAGCTTGCATTTATTTTAAAGGTGTCAGTCATATCATTCGGTATGAATAGCTCCTGTTATTACCTATGGGCCTTCTGATTCTTTCCATTTGTTTTACTAGATGTGACATGACACATCAGCCTTGCTGAAAATAAGGTCAGGGTTTGGTTAGCAACAGCTTGGGAGACCATCCAGGAACATTGTGCGCAGATTTACTTGACAGAATAAGCCATAGTGGTTTCTTGTACAGGGTGCTCTGTCATATTACCCAAACCCAGTTATGTATTTTAACATGATATGTTTGGTTTTTAGAAACCATCATTAGAAACAATGGTTTATTCTATGGTTTCCACATTTCACCATGGTTTTTTGGTCATCCAAACCCAGTATCATGGTTTCCATCAGTATTGTGGTATTCAGGTACCACAGAATCCCCTGGCAGGAGAATTTCAGGCATGGTAGCTGATAGGATATGTGCCAACAGTGGGAGAACTGAGCAAGGAAGATGGAAGCCATGATACCGTATAAACCACTTAATGTGAAGCCCATTCATGCAAAAAACTGTGCACCTTGGAAACCATGCAGAGTTGCTTGTCATGACATGTGAACCCAGCCAGCGAGTGCTCCTTGAGTCCCACAAAAATAGGAATATGAAATAAATAAATGACTATTAAGTATGCATAATAGAAAGACAATTATTTTGCTCCCTTATCATATTTGTATGATATTATTCAATTGCTTGCAGCACTCCAGTATAAAATGGAGAAATCTAGTCTGTGCATGGCCCTGTTTTAATAAGACAATTGGCTGTTTTAATAAGACAATTATTCATTTGCTTTGAATGCTTATATCAGACAGCTTCTGCCCACTTTCAAAAGGAATAGGAATAGTGATAAAAATGACAAATGCAGTTGAGCCATTTTTGATCTCATTTTTTGAAAAGGTGGCACACTAGCTTCAAACTACCATTTGGGCACTGGCAGAGATTCTGTCACTGGCAGCAACACAGGGAAGTCCTTGCCAAGTGGCTCCCTAATTAATCTCTACGATCCACAACAAAACTCCCCTTGCTCTGGATGACACAACCCACTGTGGGTCATCAGGGTGGTTTCTGCCCCTACAATAAGCCACCCTAAAAGGAGTGGTTGATGACCCACTTTGGCCAGTTACCCACCATGGATTGCTGTGTTGTACAAACTAGATCCATGTGTGTTTAAGCTGCTTCTTCCCTGACTGACAGCGTACAACATCTTTATTTCAGGCAGCAGGCCAATTCAAAGATAGCAGATGACTGAAATTACTTTGTCATAAATTACTGAAAACATGTTTCTTCTCCTTTGTGGAATCAGAGAGAAAAACAGATAAAGAAACAGAGCTAGCCTGCATATATATCACATTTCCTGCTGAGGCAGCCTTTTAATAAGTATTGACCTTTGGAAAAAATGGTACTGTGGAATAGAAATGCTCACAAATTGTAAACCAAATGTGTTCCACTGAGGTGGTGGGGACAGTAATTATGGGTGCATAAATACATTTCAACTGTTCCTTTGCAAGAGGAAAAGCAAACGCACTGTTACCACTGTATAGCCAAGGAATTATTTATTGAGAAGAAATGATATTATCTTGAGTTTTGTACAATGCTCCTTTCTCCTTTTGGCATGGAACATTAGTAGCCTCAGGAACAGCAATCCAGTCAGGGATATTGGGGGAGTGGAGGTCTTAGCCTTTCCATCAGTGACCCCAATGGAGAAACCCCACCCTAATGTTCCTTAGCGGGACTTCTGAAGATAGGATGTCAGTGTTCACATATGTGCACATGTGCACAGTATTTAGCACTGCAGCACCACCAACATTGCTTTTACTTCTTAGGGTAAGCAGTCCAGGGATTTCCAAATATTTTGGACAGCACCTCCCATAATCCTTATCATTGGCCATGTTGGATGCAGGTTATGCAAACTAGCCCAAAATTCTGGGAGACACCAGGTTGTCTACCCCTATCTTAGAGAAAGGTTGTACACCTGTGATTCTAAGCCATTTAGAGCTTCATAGGCCAAAACCAGCACTTTGACTTGAGCTCAGAAATGGATGGGGAACCATGAGAGAGAGAGAGAGAGAGAGAGAGAGAGAGAGAGAGAGAGCGAGCGCTCATGTAATAAGTTCATGGATCTCTGATAGAACACTTAAGAATTCTATAACTGTTTCATTGCATAAATATAAGAACATATGACAACATGCAACCCATTATCAAAGAGAATAAACTGTGAAAAATAGATTTAGATTCCTAGAATAATGAAGCCAGTTGAACTCATGATATTTATCAGATTGAAGCAGCAATCCTAGATATACTTAATTGGGAGAAAGTCCCACTGGATTCTGTGGATGGAGTTTGCTTCTAAGTAGATATGAATAGAAGCATACTGTGAATGTTCTATACTGGAATCAAGGGTGCTGTTTTAAATTACAAAAAGGAATATTAAAAAAATTCAGGGCGCGCTCTCTCTCTCTGGGTGAGTGTGTGTATAATACTCAAAATTTCAGGCCAGGGAGCTTCTTCTGATATGGCTTGTTACTGGGCAAGGATACAAAATGCCAGACTGGTGGCGCCTGATCTCAGCTCTCAATTTTTACAACTCTGCAAAATTGGGCAGCTAGACAGTTCTGCTGTAGGAGTGCTGTCTTGGCTCTCACAGTTTTCTGTCCAGGCTTTTCCCTTTCCCAGCCCAACAAGACTTCTCCACTTCCTCTGTGATGAATGCTTCCTTTTCTCTCGTGTTCTGTAGACAAAAGGGTACTGAGAGCAGTGTCTGTGTACCAGTGGCATAAGTGCTTCAAACTCAAATGGAAGAATTATGACAGGAAAAGTCCAGTGAGTCAGACCGGGGGTGGGGAGGCATGAAAAAGAGAACACCGTGTATACTGCCTTTTGCTCCCTGAAGGAATAGATAAATTGCAATACAAATTGATAACAGTTATTAGCTCCTGCTAGAAAGCTGAATTTGGTTACAGATGTCTCCAAAACACCCAGATGATCAGAGGAGTAAGCAATTTGCTGCATTAAATACATTGTGTTCAGTTAATACTCACCATTTAAGTAAGTGTACTGGGCCCCAATCCAGACCAAGAAAATTGTGTGTGGGTAGGAGAGCATGAAACCTTCCCACCACAGTCACCCCTAATTCCCTCCAGCTGTAGGACCTTTAAAAAGGGAAGAAAAACTCCATTGGCAGCAAAGGATGTGTACCCCCCTCCCCCCTTTAGCTGCTGTGATGTGTGGATTTTGTAAGAAGTGGCTGAATGGGAGAATTATAAAAAAATTTTCAATAACAGTCTTGCTATTTGCTTCCCCTCCCACACATACCATCATTATCATCACTTTTATGCCAACAAAACAACACAATGGCCAGTATAAATTAATTTAATGTTTATACTCAAACTATTGGCTAGGGGACATTTCCCCCTTAAAAAGATGCATATTAAGTTGTTGGGTGCTGGGTGGATTGCACAGTTTGAGTGGAAGCTTAAGTGTGCTTTGGCAGCTTAATCAAAGTAACAGGAGATGGCAGCAAAGTACACATCACCTTAACATCTTTGCAAAGGAAGAGAAAAACAAGGCAGCAGTGGTTCATTGCATATTCACACTTCAGTATCACTTTCTACTTACAGTATATCTGTCCTGCTCAGCCTGGGTCAAAACCCAGTCTTGGTCAGAGGATGGGCAATGCCACATCACAAGATCAACTGCAGGCCAAAGTCTGAAGCGTGATGGGACCATTCAGAAACAAGAGGTCAAATGCAGTGAAGCAGTCTAGAAGCAAGCGTAGCCTGAGAGCAAGGCCTTAAACAGGGATCCAGGAATCCACAGCATGAGAGAGTAGTACTGTGCCAAAACAAAATGAACCACAAGTTATTCAATTTGACAGAAAATAAATTTTGAGAGCCAATTTGGAGAAGAGATTAAGAGTCCAGGACTGGGTTCTAGTCCCAGTTAGCCATGGAGCTCACTGGGTGACTTTGGGCCAGTTACAGACTTTCAGTCCAGCCTACCTGACAGGATTGTTGCTGAGGATGAGAATGAAAGGACGAGGGAAGGGGAAAAGACAGGATATCAATATAATAAATAAATAGAAGAAAACTGTAGAAAAAGAGCATGGATTGGTTCAAGGTTCTTGTGTTTACCTTCTGAAGTAACTAAAGAGTGTGTACCAGTGCCCTGTCTTTCATTTTATCATCCTCTCTCTGGCAGCCTGTAGGTTTCTTTGCTTCATGCTTTTCCACGAAACCCTGAGCGAAGTCATCATGCAATAATTTCTGTAATAGAAATTCCTCCATTGTCTATCAGGACGTATAGACAGTATGAGAAGTTGCAAAGCAATAGAGAGAGATACAAAAAATAAAACCGTATCCAGCACCCTTGGCTATCTTGCAGTAATTCAGTAAGCTCAAATAGTTTTTTTTCATGTGGGGGAAAAATCAGGAAGTTGGAGGACTGATTTTGGCAGAGCACTAAAGTAACAGTGTTATGAATATTTGCATTATAGATGTCTCCACAAAGCCAAACGATAATAAAGGGACACAGTAAGCATAGGATATTAGAAGTTTATATAATACAGACATCAGAAATGATAGAACAACTGTCCCAAAATCATAGTCTCGAGTGAGTGCAAAAACGTGGGGTTCAGTTGGAAATCCTAGATCCATTGCCAAGAACTTTTTTTAACCACAATTCAAAAATTAAGTTGCTTCTGGATCGCTTCTCATATTACACCATGTTGCCATTAACCCTTGTGGTGGTTCCTCAGAGATCCTATGGGCATCTGTAGTGCATGTCAAGTTTTAGTACCAGCTTTACTGAATTTTAAATATTTGTTCTACATTTTACAGTTCTACTGGATTGCTTCTATTTTTTAAAATGCCTCCTAGCTTTTATAACAAAAAGCAGTCTATCCATTATAGGTGCATAATAAATAATAAAATTAAGCTGTTGTAAGTGACAGGGCTGTAGATTGGATTCACTGAAAGGCTTCACAGTACATTAAATCACTCACCTTCTGCTACCCAAGTGTGGACCTTCTGCTAATCTGAAAGATCGCGCCACCTGGGAATGCTAGTGCTTAGCTTTGCATAGCTAGCTGCTTATCTGCACTGAGCTCCAGAGAGATTCCTAGTTATAATGAAAATAAAGATGACAGAACATGCAAACAAAAGCAGGCATGAAGAGAGAGACATAATTTGATTTTTTAAATTTGACTTTTTCCTGTGCAAATGCACTGATTGAGGGAAAATTGAGCTTCCCTACAATGTCACAGTTGATATTTAATATGCTGAGCTTATTCAAATGCTCTGTACCCATAGCTGAATGGTGAGATGCATACGAATGCATATATCTGTGTGACAAAACCATGGGGAACACTGTCCAAAATAGCAAAACAAAACAACTTCCCTCTAGTTAACAAAGCACACAATAAGATGATGGGGAGCCTCCAAAAAAGAGACAGAAGAGATAGAAACCCCTAACTTGTAAATACTTTTTATGCTAATGCATTTGTGAAAAAATGTTTTCTTATTACTACAATTCTATTGGTTTGGACATTGTGAAATATTTGCCACATAAAAGATTTTCTTGGTTTCAGTGTAGCTGATTATTTAAATTAAACAAGTCAAGGGGAAATTGAAGACAAATTGCAATATAACATTTTGGGAAAGTAAATGAAGCATTATACTTTAATTTTCATTCATTTTACCAAAACTTTTACAGATTCAAATTAAAGGATTATTGGACTTCAATTTTCAGTCACATAATACTATGATTACTGATATTAATAATTATCAAGCAGTCGTGGCAAATAACATTAAACCAGCCCTTCTTATCAACAGCCCTCAGCTGGAGGGCTTTTTCTGCTGCAGCAGCAACAGCTGTGTAATTTCTCTTTTATCTACATTCATTCCCCTCCAGTAGCTTAGGAGTAAAACAGTTTTAAGTTCCCATAACACAACTTCACTACTAAGGTTGGGAACCCATTGATATGTGAGCAACCAGGCCTGACCTGTTTGAGTGGTGGCCAGCGGCCATGTGCAGATGCACTCTGAAATCACACATCTCTGCTCATGCATCTTTTCTGTTTGTTGTTACTTATATTTTGAAGCTGTTATACCTTGAGTAAAACGCTAAATTGTCGCATTTGTTCAGGAAGCCTTAGTTCAGAGAATCATGGAATAGTAGGGTTGGAAGGGGCCATGAAGGTTGCAGGACACCATGTTACACCATTCCACTCAGATGGCTGTCCAGATTCTTTTTGAATATCTCTAGTATGAGAGAGTCCACGACTTCATTAGGCAACTGGTTCCATTGTCGAATCGCTTTGCCAGTGAGGAAACTTTTCCTGATATCTAGCCTGAACCTGGGTTGTTTTAACTTGAATTGATGTCCTACACTCTGGTATCAACGAGAAGAAATCTTGACCCTCCTCTTTATGACAGCCTTTGAGGTACTTATAGAGGGTTATCATGCCTCCCTCAGTCTTCTCTTTTTAAGGTTGAACATGCCCAGTTCTCTTAGTCTCTCCTTATAAGGCAGTGTTTCCAAACCCTGGATCTTTTTTGTTGCCCTCCTCTGGACACTTTCTAATTTTCCAGCATCTTCCTTAAATCTTAGTGCCCAGAACTGGACACAGTATTCCAGATGAGGTTTCACTAGTGAGGCGTATGGGGGAACTACTACTTCTCATGATTTGGGAGCAATATTTCTATTAATGCATCCCCAAATAGCATTTGCTGTTGTTGCAGCTACATTGCATTGTCGGCTCATATTTAGCCTGTTGTCCACAATAACTCCAAGGTCCTTTTCTTTTTTGGTTCTGTTGAGCCACGTATTCCCCAACTTTTATCAATGCATTTGGTTTCTTTTCCTAGGTGGAGGACTTGGCACTTGTCCCTATTGAAGCTCATTCTGTTGTTTTCAGCCCAGCATTCCTGTTTATCAAGAGTGCCCTGGATCTTCATTCTGTCTTCTAGAGTGTTTGCTTTTCCACCCAAATTTGATTATTTGTCCTTGTACTACCTCATCTAAATCATTAATAAGTTCAACTCCAAGCTGTTGGTTTGGCTCTGCTGGGCCCAAGGGACCACAGAATTCAGCAGAATCTGCATGGTAGATTTAGATGGATGCCCACTGTCAAAAATCTGGTTCTTAAAAGCTCCTCTGGATTTTGCTGAATTGCAGCCAAAATGCAACCTTTCTGCTTGTCCCGATGATAAAAGCAAAGAATATTTCACAACTACTGAGATGCTGAAAGAGCAACAATAGGCAGCACCACAGATGTTGAAATATTAGTGCTGCTTCAAAGAAGATGTTGATCTTGAAATGCACTTCTGAAGCAACGAAAGACAAGCAAAGAAACATGGATGGCTTCTTCCCTGGAAAGATTATGGCTTCTGTGGGGTGAATAAAATGTCTGCACGCTTTCCTCATGATCAACACAGCATGAAACTTCAGCTATGATATGATCTCTTCTCTGATCAGTATTAAAAGGGCTTCTGGAGCAGGTTTATTATGGAGAACTAACTTGCATTTCTTCCATTTCTCCCTCCCTTCCATTCCCCCTCCTTCCTTCATTTTTATTTTTATTTTAGTTGGGCCACCTCTGATGAAGATGAAAGACTCCATGACCCACTCACTGCACTGGATCCGTAGATGCAAATATTCCCTGTTACAGGGGAACAGGCCAGTAACAGTCCACATAGGCTGGAGGGGGATGCTCAGGAATGCTATTCAGACTGCTGTTCACATCCATGAATTCTGAATGCCATTCTTAAAGCATTTATATTGTTTCATTGACAGCTTTCTTATGTCATTTTCTCACCATCAGCATAATTTATACTATCATTATAGGAAGTTCATATTATTTTCAGGCATTGTGCATCAGGAAACTGATTTGTTTTCATTTCTTTCTAAAGTCTGGTCTTTTACACTGGTCTGAATTAACCCTCAGGCCCAGTGGGTTGCAAAGGTGCAAATTCAAGCTCAGATCACCAAAAAAATACAGATCACCTGAAAAATAAATTAAAACAAATATAACATGCAATAAAATGTTGCAGTATAGAGTGCTTCCCTCAAGTCAGTCAATTAGCCCTCTCCCTCCAGTTTTCCATCCCTCTGAAAGGGAGCATCTTGTACTCATGCAGTGTGCTCAGATTGCCATTTTTCGTTGGGCTGCTTTGTGTTCCTTACCTTTGAATGAGTTTCCCCTAAAGATTTTCCCTATAGCTTCTGTATAGCCTGAAGTGCCTGATCCTGCCTAATCTTGGAAGCAAAGCAGGGGCAGGCCCAGTTGAAATCTGGATGAGTAACTTAAATATTGTGAATGGCCCAGGGAGCTTCAATGATGGGTGGTATAGAAATGTGATGATGATGATGATGATGATGATGATGATGATGATGATAATTTGTTCTACTTCAGCAAATCCTGGGATTCCACATGTTTACTGATCCCTCTCTCTTGCTTAGATGCATGCATATGTGTATGCTCATGGACACTACTTTTGCAACATAAAGCACTGGCACATGGAGAACTAAGATTGCTAATAGTATGATGAAATAAGTATTTTCCACCCCCAAATGCACTAATAATAATTTTACAAGATTAAAGCAAGAGAAGCATTCGTAGCTTATCCATATAGCTTTATAAAAGCTTGTATACCCTCATGAAACCACACAGGATACTAAATGACACTGCTTGAACCCATTTTCAAAGAGCACAAGGATAAGACCACTGGTTTAAAGAGATTAATCATGCCCATCTCAGTGCTCGTAATCATAGATTTTTAGAAATGTAGATATATTTTACAAGTGACACATTCCATTTATCAGAAGCAAAACTGTGTGATAAATGGAACCAATGAGGCTGTTTCAAGGAAAGTCTTGATATCTGCTTTGAATACTGAAACTTTGCCAGTAATCTACAGATTTCTACCAGTCAGCTATACCCAGCATTCCTTGCTAGGTGAAGCTGAAACATTTCCAGGCTGGGCTTCAAACAAATAAAAGAAAAATCCACATTATTCAACAGAGACTTCTCTAACCTTGCTGCTATGCCTAAGGGCACTTCCAGAGTCAAGATGAGGCTTTGATGGTGCAATCACCCTACTTCATTCCCAGAATTTGACAAGGGATCCAGACATTATTTTCCATTTATCATTTTGCTATATTTTTCACCACTGTGCCTGATTTTTATTTTTAGCGCAAGAAAAAAAAAACCTGCGAAGGAGAAAAATATAGAATAACTGAACAAAGCCTTTTGCTCAGTAGTGCTTTGTTTGTGTTCAGAAGTATATACCCATCTTAGCTTAGAAACAACTTATACATTCCATGATTAAAGAGAATCCAAATTGAATGATACAATGCAGCACTTTGTATTTAAAAGGCAAGGTCTTTTAGAAGGAGAGGGTTATGGGTGGGCATAGTTTTGGACTTCTTTGTGTGATATTTCAGTCTGTTCCCCCATTTACCATTCTAAAGTTATCTTCAGTGATCATCCCAGTGGCATGAGAAGCAGTGATCAAGGTTGAGCAATATACTCAATGGCTCCAGCCCAGACAGTAAGCAGTCCCAAAACTTGGAAGCAAGACAATATATTGGGATTGCAGCAGTGTAGTGTTTAAATGAGCTCTAGAAAGCAATGCAACGAAGAATGAATAACTCAGCAGCTTAAACAATAGTATTATATAGTATTTCATAGCCAACTTGAGCCTCTTGTATGACAAAATGCAGAGTTTTGTCATACACATATTTTATAAAGGTGTATGAGTAAGTAAAAACAGTCTTACTTGATCATGAAACTGGAACCATACAGTGGTAACAAGTGAGCTGGATAGTCTCTGATTCAAGCTATGAACTGACTGGATAATTTAAATAACTCACTAGCCCAATTCAGAAGTCACATTCCTCAGGCTGAAATTAGTTGAACACCTCTGCTTTACAGGATCATCTTGATGTTGGCTGAGATACTGGCTGGGCTTACATGTAACACAAATCCACAGTTTGTTCTGAACACTGTAAAGCCACCAACCATAGTCTGAATTTCCAGACATAAGATGAGCAAATTCCACCACATAAATCCATAACTTTCCACTTCTATTTCAGTGGTTTAGAACCTCTTCAAGAGGAGCAGTGAGCAAACGAACCGCTGCTCTTGCTGTTAACACAGTGTGATTTGTCAGTGTTCTTTGAACAGCCATAAGCCACAGCACAATTGTGCTTAGTAAACCGGATTCAAAGTCTGCTTTCAGATTCTGGTTTTTGGGCCCCAAACAAATCACAGTTAATGGCAGGCATAGCATCCATCAGTAAAACAAATCATGGGTTACAAAAATGAACTATGCTGACGTTACATCCAACTGTGTTTTCTGTAACACAAAAGTCAGATAAATGCATGTGAAGCATAACTGTTATGATCGTTGTCATCACTAGATAGCTATTTTGCAGTGTTCTTGTTTAAATGACGTTAATTGATGGTGTCGGTCAGGTCTAAGTTTCTTGTTTGATATCCTTGGTGAATTTAGACCTATTGGAACAACATGGCCACCTGTCTATTAAACAGAAATTGGCATTAGTGTCAATAAAAAATACCAAGCCCTCTAAGAAGCCACGAAGTACATATAAGCACCTTTGGAAAGGAAAGGATTAAGCATGAATCAGTCTGGCAAATATCACCTCTTTCAAGGTGGTAAAAAGCGAATTCGCACTGACGGGGATCACCTAGATAGATCAACATCATTCTTATCTCTGCAAAGCTACATCTCTTATAACCACAGAGATAACAATTGGCTCTTTGTACTTCAAATGTGCTTCAGAACTGACTGGCCTGAAAAAAACAATTTAATCCAAACTAAATTACTGCTCCCCTCTTTTATTGGACTGGCACTTTCAAGCCAAAGACCATCCAAATCTTTACTAAGAAGCAGCTTGATAGAGCAGCATGATAGAAAACTCAATGCAGACTTCAGGTAAATTTGCTGGGTCAAACCTCTGAGGGCATTTTCTAAATAGAGTAAGATGACATTATATTTATAGCCTGAAAACTAACATCAGTCTATAGAAGGGGGGAGGGATCGTTGCATTCAGATCTGAAATAGCCTTGATGTTGTTTCTATCTTGGACTTCCTCCATGTGAAATGTTTAGTACTCATCTTTCCTAGTAAAACACATTTTATATTGGCCAGTATTGCCCGTTCTCGCCAGGGAGTGGATTTTGTTTTTCCTCAGCAGGCAACCATTGGAAAAATCCATATTTCAGTAGACTGGAAAGAACCATATTTCAGTGACAGCTTTGCCTGAGTAGAAAGGTCTTCTCATCCAGGTCAGTACTTCTAATGTTCTCTGTTTACCACCTTTTGATTCAGCCCTGCCCCCACATCCCTGCCTATAAATGGCCCCTGAGAATTGGAGAGGTGCTTTTGAGCAACTCTCAGGGGCACTCAGGGGACTGCAGGGGAGAGGAAGAAAAGGGAAGTCCTGCTGCATGGTGGACTTCAACCACACTGGATCCAGACCATAGAGTGACAACAATACAACTCTTTTAAATCTTAGTACCAACTGTAGATATTCCATGTCAACTCCTTGTATATGATTTGCTACATACATTTATTTTCTTCATGCGGCATATCTAAAAGTCTCTCACACACACTTTATTCTAACAATGAAATAGATTATTATGACTAGCTTATCAGCTATAGTCTTGGGTTGATTGTGTATAATCCTCAGGGAGGTTCCATGAGCAGTCCCACAAATTTTATACTTGATGATAGTCAATTTTTCTGACTGCTGGGATAAAAATATGCCACATTTACTATTTTTTAAGGCTGACATCTCTAAGGCATAAATGAGTAACTTGGCCTAGCTTTATGTCACCCCAATTTCATATGTTATGATGGCCTGATAGCCCCTTCCAACTCATACTATTCTATGATATTTGACCCTTTTTCCTCCTGCAAGGAACCTGAGGTGGCTAACCTTGGGTTCCACCTCCACTCCATGTTGTTCTTACAACAACCCTATGAATTAGGCTAGGCTGAAAGCCAGTGGCTGGCCCAAAGTCCTTATTTTCATCTGTGAAGCATTCGGAGGTTAAGTGGTGTTTGCTTAACTCTAGACAGCTTAGAGCTGAGCCACAGAAGATGCCGTCAAGAAATCTCACATACCTCTGTGGTGCACAGTAAATATCTTATATCTTAGGATGTACTTCCCATATTTATTAATCTGTTTGTCAATTTACCAATACAGATGTAGAAGGGACCTCTGGAAGCAGTCCAAAGAAAGATTACCAAAAGGCCAGTGCAATTTCTATAAGAACATGTAAGGTCCAAGAACAGCACTTTGATTCCTGGCCTTAGAACAATTATGTTTTCATTGCCAGGTGTAATTTGGACAGAGGCCTTGTGTGAAATAATAATGGAGTGAGGTACAGATGGCAATTTACATTCCCGAAGTTAAGCTCAAATGAGCTTGCTAAAAGGATGTGGCAGGGCACTGTGGAGTTTATGCACGCTTCGCCTGGAAATCAGTTCCACATGAAAATGTTGGCTGGAAGTTGCTGGATGCTTTGCAAGACATAAATTAGTAGACACACAGTTTTAAAAGATCAAACAGGCTTGGCACATGAAAATTGAGGTTGAACTCCTAACCATGTGAGGCTGAGCTATAGGCACAAAACAAGTGATTAAGCAGGCCATAAATTATTTACTGCATAAGATACAGAGGTACATGACATGATGGAAGTTGTCTGTGCATGGAAAATACTTTGGAGAGCATTGATTTCTTCACATGTTTAATAATTCATCACATTTGAATAAAAATTATCATGGTTTCAGACTAGACATGCTGTTTTAATGCACTCTAGATGGAATGGTTTGGAGAAGCAAGAGTAGGTCTTAATTGTGATTCTTCTTCTGTTATATATTCTCCATTTCTATTATTTATCTTGCACTGGCAGGTGGTGCCAGATGGAGAGCACTGGAACATTAAGATATAGTGCTGATAGACGGATCATGGCAGGGCCCAACATGTGAAATGTGCAGGCAGGCAGATGGATATATATAAAATGTGAGCCTCTCTATCTTCGCTTTGGTATTTCTCAGCCAAAGAACTTTTATGTGTCAGGTATCGGCCACACCTGATAGAATAGTTACTTCTCACAAGCAAAGATTCAGGCAGGTTCCACAACAACCCATTTTTCAGTGGCTGATGGGATGCATGACACCAGTGTAAGGACTGAGCGGGTGGATGCAAGCCACAGTAACATAGAAACCAGTTGATCATCAGTTGGGTAAATTATGATTTTAAAAAGCCATGAACCATGGTAACCATGCAGCTTTGCTCGTTGTTTTGTGTGAACCCAGACAGTGACTTTTAGTTACATTTTGTTCTTGGTTTGTGTTATGAAAGCCTTGGAGGACTTATCAGTTAGGAAGCTAAATGAGTATTTATAGCCTTTTGCAGGCATTCTCAATTTGAGTGTAATAAACATGCGAGAAGGGGAACTGTGCTAGACTCTCTCCCTCCATATATTGCTCTCGGCATGTCACGGGTGACTTTGTGAAGAGGAGGACATTCTCTATCTGCAGACCCCCAATTTTATATCAAAGGGCTTTCTTTTCTAATGAGTTTTGTACCAAACTGCATTTTTATGAAGATAAAAAACCCTGGAAAAGCTAACAGTATGAATTACTTCCTATCAATGGGAATAGCTTCTTATCTTGTCCTTTTACTTTTCCAAAATAATCTCAGATATTCAACTACAATCTCTTTGTCTGAACCCCTGTGAATTTCAGTACAATCAAGTTTCTGAGGGGCTGAACATTTTGTTTAACATGTAGTTGTTGAAAACTAGTTCTTAGAAATTGATTGATGGATTAGATTTGTGTGAAGTCTCTAGAACTAATGTTGGGCCACATATGGGAGCAAGATTGCTCTAATTTATATTCCTTTCATTTCACAGGCTATAGCCAAGAATTACTGATTCACTTAGAGAATCACCTTTTTAAAAGAGCAAGTCTTTCCAGCTCAAGTTGAATATGGTGTTGAGAAATGCTACACTAACAAAGCAAAAACAAAAGAATTGGCTTGTTCCTGCTTCCCCTCCCTTGTCCTTTTTTTAAGAATGAGAGACGAACAAACCAATTGAATCAAACCAGCAGTAATAAAGAAATGGACAGGAAAATAACAAATGCCACATTAAGAACCATCAAGGTGTTAGCTTGCCATTTTGAATTAGCAGATGGCTTTGCACTGTGAACTTACTCAAAGGAATAGCCACTGATCAGTGGTGGGGTGTCTGCTTTACATGCTAAAGACCCCACATTCAATCCTCAGCATCTCCCCAGCTGGGAAAGATTCCTGGGGGAAAAAAATCCTAAATAGATCAAAGGTCTGACTTGCTATAAGGGCACTTCCTATGTTCCTTTGATTTTAATAGCTCATTGTGAAATGGCTCCCCTGGGAGCAGTTTAGACACATGTCTATGAAATAATGTGTTTCCTGGGTACTCTGTGTAGACCTGTATTGGGCCTGTTCTATAAAATTTATACGCCTCCTAGAGATGCCATAGGTAGAGTAGGTGACATATAAATATTTTAAATAAATAAATAAAACTCAAGCCTGCGTCTCTGGCTCATAAAGTGTAGGCTTTGCTGGGCATAAGTGCCATGCTGCCCAAAAGTAATCTTGTTTACCTAATTAACGTAGTTATTGTTCTCTGGTCTTGGGAAGGATGGACAAAGGACTGCGCACCCAGCTGTGTTCAGCCTGCAATCCCATCTTACTGGACCAGTTAGCAAGCTTATGCTTGGTGTTACAATTAGCTTAGTGTTGTACGCTTAGTTTAATTGGCTTATGATGCTGCATCCTATCATGTAGGCACATAGATTAGGAACATTTGGCCTGGGAAACTTCCACTGTTATGGCTGGAGACAGGCTAACAAGGATGGGAAACTTCATGGGCTATGGAGTCCAATGACGGGGAGCTGCTTATGGTGTACATTTTGCCTTGCTAATGAAGTAAACGAGTAGTTTCACGCTGCTTAGTCACTGTACCTGTGTGACAGCCAGCTGCTTTCCCATGAGTAGTCTATAGAAGCTGGCCACTGTGCCTTATGTCCTGGTTCAGACACTCACATCCCCGAGGGGGCGTCACTAACCTTCCATTTCAGCTGATTGCCCAGCCAACTAGTCCACAATGAGTGTTGTGAGTGACTTGCTACTAACCCCTTTTGAAAAGCTAGCTAGTAAATTGCTTACTGCATCTATAAAGTTTCCCTTTAGGTAAACCTGGATCACTCATACCAATTCCTTGGCATCACTCAGAACTTTAGGCCGTGGCTGCGACAACACAAGACCATACTGAATTGTTTCTGTTGTATCGGCAGGATCTTTTCTTAGAAGGAGAGGCAGCTTTGCACAAGCTGAGCCTGGGCACAGGGCACTGAAGCTGCACAAGTTTTCCTTCACATGGAGAGAAATAAGCCTACAGTGTTTAACTGATATATCGACAAAATGCTTTTGCATCATTTAAAATAGTGTGCTCAATTAATTCAGCAGAACATATTTTCAAATATGAATTTTATTTAGAAGATGTATATATGGCTTCATATTCCAATATGCAGACTCCAGAGCAGGAAACATTAAAAGAATGAAACAATATATTAAAAACAGGATCAATAAACCCATGGGTGGTTAGTCCAGGAGAGTTTTGGGGGAAAGGAGCTGAAAATAATCTACAATACCTCTGGAGGTAGGCACTTGCCTGAACTCCACGGTCAGGATGTTTCAAAGAAACGGAACCACTGCATGGAAGGCTGTTCTCCAGGTGGAGTCCAGTTGGAGCATCCATATGTAACCACCAAAGACAGAGGGCAAAAGAGAAGATTCTATCTCAATTTAGATGCTTTTGATAGAAAAATACTTAGGTATTTTCAATAGATATCTTTCTTTTAAAATTGTCAGTGCAACTTAAAGAGGATTTCTTCCTTTTCCTACTTATTCTGAGTAGATGATGCCTGCTGAAATACTGCATGTATCATACAAAAAGCAAAGGGATGCATTTTTTTTTCCTCACAGCTGAGGCCAAACCATCCATTATCTGTGTCAAGAATCTACAACTTTATTCATTTACTGTAGAGTAGGTGCAGGAGAGCTGATCCTGATCATGAAAGCCTCTCTAGCATTCACATTAGGATTGAAAAATGAATTGGAACCCTGTACCTACCACAGGGCAGGTGTGGTCCTGCATTGCTTTTTATTAAAGGAGCTTTAGGGCTTTTTACATGAGGCATTTAGTCTGCACTTATTATTCCTACTCATGGCATTGTCCAAACATTGTACTTTTCAAACATTTCTGAAAAAAAAATTTAGAGTGAGGGAAGAGTAAGTAAATATTATCTAGAAATAAACAAATGAACCAGAATGAGACACTTCTGAATTTTCACAATTTTTCTATAGTGTAGTGCCACGCAATGACTTCCTTGTGCTTGTGTAACAGAATATATAGCACAGCAGAAAAAGAAAGAAAAAGCCTGGGGAAACAGGCATATGTAAAGGGTTAATCTTAATCCTGCAAAAAAAAATCCAGAAGCAGAAACCTTTGCAAAGCGGTGGGTTAAAAGCCTCCAGTAAGAAAGCCCTTACTATTGTGCTGTTTTGTATGTTTTATTACTGTACCAGTTTTTATTATATGAGTTTTATTGCTAGGAGGGCTAGCAATAGAAATAAAGGCAGCCAAGAAATATTTTAAATGAATAATGGATAGAATTAGCATGAAAATGAACAGGAGACATAGCTACTACCCAGAAATATATTTTCTGTTTTGTCCCCTCATGTTTGGTCAGAAGCAAAGTATATAGTTGATCAATTAATGATTGATCATACATTAAATGTCCTCCAGAACAGTCTTACACTACAACTCCCACCACCTCACCATGGTTGGGGATGATGGATGTTGTAGTCTTAATTCTTCTGGAAGGTACCATAGGAAGGCTGCTCTAAGGCATCCTTGGCTGGATAAGTGTGTGAACAGGCCTGGATCTAGCGAAAATAGGTGCATCTTTTTCCACTGCAACACCTAAATACAAGGTAAAACACTGCAGCTAAGCAATCTACGTACATTATAGTACTTGGCAAAAGAATGAAATCACAAGATATCCATATAACATGACAACATTGTTAATTAATATGTTGATTGTAGAGATTACTGCCCTTAATGCTACCTCTGTAAAGAAAAAATGAGATTTGTTGCAATTTGCCGCGATGGATTTACCAAATGCTTATACATGCACATGACTTTTGGTTGCCCATTTTATGCACTTGCCTGTATGGAAGCTGTAGGACCACATTATTGTTTTCTTTTCACCCTGTTGCTACAGCCTATGGGCTTCTCTCCCTGAGGCATTTATTGTGTGCCTGTGATTCTTCACACACAGTAGTTTCCAGGTCCTTAACACAGCCCATCATTCTTCAGGGCATCTCTTTTGCAGACATTTACTCTGCTTTTCTTATAGTTAGGAAGTTATTATTCCCTTGTCTCATAACAAATTATTAGGAAATACCTGTGTAACTTTGCAATTCTGCTCTATCACAGCACCACCTTGTGAAATGGAATAGATAGAAAGAGAGAGAGAAAGCCTGCTGACACACACATGCATGCACACACACGCACACTCACACCTCAAAAGTCACATGTAAGGGAACCAATCTTAATTCCCCCAGAGAGAATGGAGGAAGCAGCCTTGGAAAAGGCAGAGGGAGGATAAACTACTTAGTAGAATTATGCTAAAAAAGGAAAGTTTTTTTCATATGACCTCCTCCAATTTGCAGAATATCAATGAGATTGATAGGATTAATTGTTTAATTAATTAAAGTGGCCCCTCCAAATACAAGAAAGGAGACTGTTGCCCTAATCTCCTTTGACAATGTCATGATGCCATTTATCAGTATGGTGCCAATCTTTAGTGAGAATTTTAACAAGAAGAATTGGTGCCTGTTTATTACAATTCCCAGAATGTTCCTATAAATGTCACCAAGACAATAACTGCATCCATCCATGGATTCATAAGTCATATAAAAACACATAAGCTAGCTCTAATATATATAAATTTACTTGGGTGAAGTCTCCAAAGATTTATAGATTTGAGTTTTCTGTTATATAACCAGAATGTGCAGTGGTGATGCATTACCCCACTACATCAATATAATAATCCCCCTTTGATCTCTGCAAGGCCTTAAATAAATGTTCACATTTCTGGAAACTGGCTTGTATTATGCCATTCATTTGCCAGTGGAAAATGAATCAAGAGTAGTTCCGTTCTGCATCACTGCGCCTAATGTTCTTTCCACAGCAATTCATGTGACTGGAAAGGTGAACTTGGGTGTTCCCTTAGATATGCAGGCCCTTCCTTTAAGGGCAGAGTGCCATATGCAGAGTAGCAAAGCCACAAGTCAGTGAATTGCAATGTTGTCATGGGAAATTAGTGCGGCGGTAGCTCCTGTTCTGCAGGGGACAGGCAGTGGTTGAAAGGTGCCCTCTGTTCCAGGGGCTGACCAGGCCAAGTCTGCTTTAAAAATAAAAGCCATCGGGCGGGAGCACTGGGCCCTTGAAGTCAACACTAGAACTGCTACTGAGCAGAAGGGACCTAGGCAGCCTGTCACAGCCTTCCCTGCCATGGTGAAATAAGGGCAGAGGCTGCAGCTCACTGGTACTTCTCATGCTTCACACATATCAGCCGGCATCTCCAGCTAGGGCTGAGAAAAAGTCTGCAGGAAACCCTGGAGAGCTGCTAGGCAGCAGCAACAATATTGCCTTACATGTGTGAATGATCCGACCTTGTATAAAAGAGCTTCATTTCTTCCATTTCAATGATAGTCATTGTCTCGGAACTTGCATTTGTCTCAGATTGGCTTATGTAGCTTCATACGTATAAAGCTACACATGCAAAACAGTGTCTTCTTTTCTCCTCCTTTTATAGAGAAGAGAAACAACACCATTGTCTGGTATCTGGCAAGCCCTTGCAAGCCAGAATGTTAAACAGATGTGCCAGTTTGACTCAGCCTTGCTTTTCTGCAAGAATGCAGAGATGCATATTGGGTCCCAGACTGATTCCAGGACCATTGAAAATGTCTGGTTCCAACCTTCAAAGCCTTAAACTTCAGGATATTTGAAGGAGAAACTGAAAGAACTGGGCACATTTAGCCCAGAGAAGAAAAGACTAAGAAGAGATGTGATGGCGCTTTTCAAATACCTGAAATATTTGTCATGAATAACTTGGAATCCTGCATTAAGCAGGGGGTTGGACTCAATGGCCTTGTGGGCCACTTCCAACTCTACTGATCTATGTTTCTGTGGTGCTGCCTCCTACATGTGTACCATTGTTCAGACTTTACTTTCTTCCTTGCTATCCATTCAGTAGCATCCCTTCCTAAAGAAGCCTGCTTGGGTAGCGACTTGGCAAATTTAGGAATATAAAGACTATTTTGTATTTGGTTGACAGAAGAGGACGGAGAACCGCTCTTCATTCTTGATATGTATTGGAGTAGATCTTCACGTGTATTGGAATGTGGAGTGACAAGGAAAAAAAACAGATTGATGAGAAAAGATTATTTATTTATAAAATTTGTATGCCGTCCAATTACTAACGTCTCTGGGTGGCTAACAGCATAAATAAATTGATGACCAACTCTGGCTGCAAATTAATAAAATACGATAATATTCAATATTAAAACATATTAAAATATTGATTAAATAAAAAGGTCTTAACCTGGCTCCGAAAAGCATATAATGAAGGCGCCAGGCGGACCTCTCTGGGGAGCGCATTCCATAGTCGGGGTGCCACCACAGGGAAGGCCCTCCTCCAGGTACTCTGTCTCCTAACATCTTTCACAGAGGGTTCCCGGAGGAGGACTTCTACTGCCGATCTCAGGGGGCAGGAGGGCAAATAGGGAAAAAGGCATTCCTTTAGGTATCCTGGTCCCAAGCCATTTAGGGCTTTATGGGTAATAACCAGCACCTTGAATTGAGCCCAGACTTCGATGGGAAGCCAATGGAGCTGATAGAGGACTGGGGTTCTATGAGAATAACGCCCAGTCCCCGACAGCATCCTGGCAGCTCTATTTTGAACCATCTGAAGTATCCGGACTGTCTTCAAGGGCAGCCCCGCGTAAAGTGCGTTACAGAAATCTAACCGGGAAGTAACCAATGTGTTTGTTACTGTTGCTAGGCAATCTTCCTCCAGGTAGGGACGCAGCTGATGGATTAGCCAAAGCTGAAGGAAAGCGCTCCTTGCCACCACTGTCACTTGAGCTTCCAAGGACAGCTCCGGGTTGAGGAGCACTCCCAAGCTGTGGACCCCATCCTTAGAGAGAGTCTGCTAGAGGTGTACAATCAAAAGAACATTTACCATTTAGTCCAACATAGAGGGAATACATACAACATGTAGGCAGCCCTGACAGGGACTACCAAGATAGAGGCTGTACAAGATGCCTTTCTAACCTATCAGTTACATACACAGTTGAGGGGGGCGGAGGGCAGTTTGCAATAGACACAATAGGGGTAAAGAAGTAGGGTTGAATGTGCTTAAGACATAACACAAAATAACCTTCAAGCAGGTGAACATCAGCATATTTAAGGTGTGCCCTCAAAGGAAGAATTTCTGGACAGGCAAACATTGGCATTTCTAAGGTGTACGTGGGGAGCAAGACTTGCAACATGGATTCCTAATTAGACCAGGAATCCCATCTTAAGTCTAAAGCTGCTCTTAGTGTCAGACTTTTACCATCCATATTATGGCAATGCTTTTACCCATTTTCCTGAAAGTACACTATGTAAAGCTATTGGAGTGTGTGTGTGTGGGGGGGGGGGGTGTTTTGTTTTCAGTGCCTGCTGAAGGCATTTTTATCCTTATCTTTAAATGGTTTTAATTCCATATTTTGATAATTTCTCCCTGTTCCTTTTTTGTTGTTAACCACACAGATATTTTATTGACTATCAAGGGTCATATAAATCTTTACACTAAAAAATAAAAACACAAACAAATCTTTGTACAATACAAATGAAATACTGACATTTAATGTTCACATAAAGTGCAATCCTATGTTCCTATCAAATGCAATCATACTTATGCACAAATCAGAAAATGAAATTTAGCATATTCTAAATTAGAAGACACACACTTTATTCTAGTTGCCTGGCCATTTGATAACATTTTGTAGTCCAGTTTGGAGTTCTTTGGAAACCATTTAAAACCTTCCCATGGGCTTTCTCATTTTCTACACTATCAGACCTTTTATACATTTTGATTAAATTAATTTGTTCCAGTATGTCTCGTTATAAATAGGTGCCTCAGTAATTCTTGGCAAGAGCCCTGGCTGAAAATCTTGAACTACGCCAACATAATGAGGAAGCAACATCAGTAATTAATCCATTAACACACACATTCTGCAGTGTGACTAGAAATCAATGCAGAGGAGCCTCACTTCAGCATACCCATAGAAGTGGAGGAAGCAAAGTCTCTGGTGTCCAACTCATTTTGTCTAGAAACCTTAATATATTTTATTTATTTTATTTATTTATTAAAACAATTTTATGCCGCCCCATTCGCTGAAGCCTCGGGGCGGCTTACAACAAATAAGTTAAATAACATTTTAAAATATATACATTAAAATAAATTACAAATATACAATATAAAATAAGCCGCCCTGGCCAGAAAAATTCAATAATATTAACATTTAAAATGCTGCTTGAATAAAAAGGTCTTCGCCTGGCGCCGAAAAACAAATAACGACGGCGCCAGGCGGACCTCTCTGGGGAGTGTATTCCATAACTTAGGTGCCACCGCTGAGAAAGCCCTCCTCCGAGTAGCCACCCTCCTAATTTCTTTCACGGAGGGCTCCCGGAGAAGGGCCTCTCCCGCCGATCTCAGGGGGCGGCTGGGCATATATGGATGTAAGCACTCCTTCAGGTAACCAGGACCCAAGCCGTTTAGGGCTTTATAGGTCATCACCAACACCTTGAATTGGGCCCGGACTTCAATGGGAAGCCAGTGAAGCTGACGGAGAACTGGAGTCATGTGAGCATAACGTCCAGTCCCTGTCAGCAACCTGGCAGCTCTATTTTGAACCAATTGAAATATCCAGATCGTCTTCAAGGGTAGCCCCACGTAGAGCACGTTACAGAAGTCAAGATGGGAAGTCACCAGCGCATGTGTCACTGTCGCAAGGCAGTCGTACTCCAGGTAGGGGTACAGCTGATAAATCAGCCAAAGCTGGAGGAAAGCGCTCCTCGCCGCTGCTGTTACTTGAGCTTCCAGTGAAAGCTCAGGGTCGAGGAGCACTCCCAAGCTGCAGACCTTGTCCCTAAGAGGGAGTGCAACCCCGTTCCGGACAAGGTTCAATTCACCCTCTCCGAAGCCGGATCCGCCAACCAACAGGACCTTCGTCTTGTCTGGATTGAGCTTCAGTTTATTGGCCCTCATCCAGCCCATTACCTCGGCCAGGCACCGGTTCAGTACAGCCACTGCCTTACCTGGATTGGTGGAAAACGAGAGGTAGAGCTGGGTATCATCAGCGTACTGATGGTTCCGCAGCCCACACCTCCTGATGACCTCTCCCAGCGGTTTCATGTAGATGCTGAACAGCAAAGGGGAGAAAATGGACCCCTGCGGTACCCCATGGCATAGCTGCCATGGCGCAGAGCCATAGTCCCCCAGCACCACCTTCGGCCATTGAGATAGAAGGGGAACCACTGCAAAGCAGTGCCTCCGACCCCCAATCCCGCAAGCCTATCCAGAAGGATACCATGGTCGATGGTATCGAAAGCCGCTGAGAGGTCCAGGAGAACCAACAGGGACGCACTCCCCCTGTCCTTCTCCCTGCACAGGTCATCATACAGGGCGACCAAGGCAGATTCAGTACCATACCCAGATCTGAAGCCGGACTGCAATGGGTCCAGATAATCAGTTTCATCCAAGAGTGCTTGGAGTTGTCCCACCACCATCCACTCTAACACCTTGCCCAGAAACGGGATGTTGGCCACTGGTCTATAATTAGTGGCCATCTCTGGATCCAGTGACGCCTTCTTCAGGACCAGTCGGACTACCGCCTCCTTTAAAGGGGCAGGCACCCGACCCTCCCTCAGAGAAGCGTTAACCACTTCCAAGATCCAGGTTCCAATCCCGTGCTTGGAATCATTTATTAACCAAGACGGGCAAGGGTCCAAAAGGCAAGTGGTTGGATGTACTCACCCAAGCACCTTGTCCACATCATCGGGCCGCAGTAACTGAAATTCATCCAATAAATCTGGACCAGACGGCAGCGTTGGTGTCTCCTTTGAAACCTCTGAATCAATAGTGGTATCCAGCTCGTGACGAATCTGAGCGATTTTCTCCCTAAAACGCCTGGCAAAGTTGTCACAGCGGGCCTTTGAGGGTGGGATCAAATCTTCTTTCGGACCTGGGCGAACCAGGCCTTGCACCACTCGAAAGAGCTCTGCCGGACGGCATTGTGAGGAGGCAATGGAAGTGGAAAAAAATCTCTTTTTCGCCGCCCTCACCGCCACAGCATAGGCCCGATAGTGGGCTCTTAAGTGTGTTCAGTCAGATTCATCACGTGATTTCCTCCACCTACACTCTAGCCATCTCCCAACCTGCTTCATCGCCCTCCGCCATGACAGGGGAGTCATATATACCTTATGAATCCTATTAGCAAGTAGTCTCGGCATCTGCCTTCCAAATAGAGAGATATATATAAAGCAGGGGTGTTCAATGGAAGAGTCGCGTATAGTAAATGTCAGATGTTTGAAAGACACAAGGTGCCCACAGGCAGTGGTAGCAGGGTGAGCAGCAAGTCAGCACCTGTGGGCAATGAATGACAAGCTGCAAAATAAATTCAGAGTTGCATGCTGCTCGCAAATCTTGGTTTGGCCGCTCCTAAGATAAAGCAATTCTTATACAGCAAGGGAAGGCTGCTGGTTCCCCCAGATGTGGCAGACTGTGCCTCCTTTTATCACCAGCCAGCACAACTAATAGAACCATAGAATAGTGTTGGAAGGGCCCAAAAGCCATTGGGTCCAACCCCCTGCTCATTGCAGGACTCCAAGTTCAACCATCCCTCTCAGATGACAGTCCAGCTGCATCTTGAATGCCTTTAGAGTGGAAGAGCCCACAATCTCCCTGGGCAATTGGTTCCATTGCCATATTGCTGTAATAGTGCAGGGAAGGAGGGAATGATAATCCGCAACATCTGGAAGGCACCAGTGGAAAAACTATGTGTCAGATTAAAACACTAACCAAAGTTAGTTTGATTTTCTTAGTATTCATGTTTTGATTTTAGTCTCTTGTGTGGAATAAAGGAGTCAGTGATCAAAACACCGACATGTTTTTCTAGGGGGGTTTTTTCTCCAGTTTTTATTTGTTTGGGATCCTAGCAACATTTTAAAGCAGAATTTACTGTTAATGGTTTGCACTTTATCTACGCAGGTGAAGTTGTAGCAGTATTCTACTTGTGTGATTCATTTAAGTTATTACCCTTTTTGTGCCTGAGTTACAAGCCAAGTCATCATGGCAGTTCTGATACATGACAACCATAAAACCAGTCCAAATTATTATATAAGAGATATGGATTGTCCATGTCCATTTAGAGACAGTTCTATTTACTATGTGTCTATTAGTCCCTAATGCAGCCAAAGTCAGCAAAAAGAAAACAAAAATGCTGTTTTTCTTTCCTGAAACACATCTCAAATAGGAGTTCCTAAGATGACTTTTATTTATGATCATTTGGAAATTCTGGGTGCACTCCAACCAGAAGTTAAGAATTACTGATTGCTAAATTGTCAGCTATTGACATTAATGGAAGTTAGACGTGCTTAGATTTGTCTGGATAAATGTCATCAGTCTAAGAATTAGTGCTGTATTTTTCTTACCATTTATAGAGATACCGTATATTGAAGGCCTTATTTCATGAACTGCTTGTAGACCATGTATAAATCGTATTTTAGTACTTAAGAGTGTTTTACAATCTATGTTCACTATACCAAAAGCCATATTTGAATGTAACTGAGATACCAGATCTAAAGTGAGACAGGATATCTAACCATAACTTGGTGCTGCAAATTCAGCTTGAATAAATACTGGATTAATAGCTACACCCTTTGGTCCTGTGCATTTCGCTTGGAAGCAAGACCCATTGAACCCAGACTAATTATGAGTACACACATAGAGCACTCGCATTACTATTTTACTATGGTTTTACTATAATCAGGAATGACAAAGTATTGAAGGTGGCCTTCCTCCTAACTTACGAGTGGTAGATTTTGCTTCATAAAGGAACTTTATTGACATGTAATTGATCACATCTGAACCATTTGAATTAGTAGACAGCTCTACATTTAATAAAGTTATCGCTTCTACAGTGTTGTAAGCAATGGCACCATTCTTTGAAAGTGGCACCCTCGTATCTTAATATGGCATGGACTTCAGATTACTCCCAGTTGGCTCAGGCATTGCATGTGCTTGGGCAATGTTGTATGCATGGTTCCCAATGTCGTGTGCCTGAATGCAGTCTCGAGAATACAAGTGCAGATCCCTAATACTAGACTAAAAATTGCAAGTACAAGACTTACCAATAGCTAGAGAGGTCATATGTCCTCTTTTACAGAGGGCAGTCCTCTGTTTTGAAGGTGTCCTTCTGTATTTGAAGGGCTATTTTTTTCAAGTTCTGATTAACTTCTAGGTTGAGTCCTGAATCTTTACTTCCAGGTTCTGATAATTTTCTCTGTTTTGTTCTAGGTTTGGTTTGGTTTAGAACTGTGGCATTTTATTATTTATATGGTTTATTGTAAATTAGCAGAGCAACTGAGAAATATATTCAGAAAATGAACAAACAAAAAGAAAAAACAAGTTACAGTACTTTAAAGTGCTCAAAATGCTTCATATTTGTGATCTTATTTTTCCAAGAACAATAGCAAGCTAGCTTAACTCTATAAAACACTGATTTGAATGAATGTTCTACAATCTTTTAAGAACTCTTTCTTTCTTTCTTTCTTTCTTTCTTTCTTTCTTTCTTTCTTTCTTTCTTTCATCAAGGAATGATTAAATACAAATCCTTATCACAGTGGTGCAATATACAAGCACTTATATGACTCATTCATTACTATGAAAATATTCTGTATTAAATATACGATATGCAATTCCCTCCTAACATTTTATTTTAAGAAATAACACTCATTTCTCAAAATATATATCATGTTATTTTCCAATAGGTTTAAAAATCATTTCACTTCTTGTGCTGCAGTATATTTCCTAGTATTTTCAAAAGCCATGCATCATACTCTAGTCTCTTATCTTTTAACATTTAATTTAAAAATCTATCTAGTGCTAAATTCTCTTCCTAAGACCTGCTTTTCATTTACTCTTAGCAGATTAAAGTGCATACATCTTCTTGTTTATGCTAAAACTACCTTCTTTCTATTTATTTTCATCTATCCTTGAAGGGAAACATACTTTCATGAGTTGTTACAAATACCTATAGATCAAGCATGTATTTGGTGGGTACTCAGCAAAATCTATATAAGTCTGTCCAGAATTAAGTTCTGTTGAGTTAAATAGAACTTGTTGTTGTTGTTAGTCGCGAAGTCGTGTCCAACCCATCGTGATCCCACGGACAACATTCCTCCAGGCCTTCCTGTCCTCCACCATCCCCCGGAGTCCTCTTAAGCTCACACCAACTGCTTCAGTGACTCCATCCAGCCACCTCATCCTCTGCCGTCCCCCTCTTCTTTTGCCATCTATTGTTCCCAGCATCAGGCTCTTCTCCAGGGAGTCCTTCCTTCTCATTAGGTGGCCAAAGTATTTGAGTTTCATCTTCAGTATCTGGCCTTGTAAAGAGCAGTCAGGGTTGATCTCCTCTAGGACTGACTGGTTTGATTGCCTTGCGGTCCAAGGGACTCGCAAGAGTCTCCGCCAGCAGTGAATATATGATGTACCCATTATTTTCTCATCATCAACCTTGCTCCTGCGTATGTGACTCAAAACCTATAAAACACTCTGTATATGTTCCGGAACTTTGTAGCTGGTGGGTGTCCCTCAGTCCTCTACAGAGCTGCTGTAGGTTTGTACTCTGCAGAGTGGTTTACCTGGGTTATTCTCACCAATTAAACTGCTGAGGTTCGAGGCAAAGGTGTCTCCCTATGGATCTAAGCATACATTCTTGCAGCTGCTCCTCTGGGAGGCCCTGACACTACACACACATACAGATTCTCTCTTTTCAGTACCTGTAGTTACTTTACTGTCACTGCATTTTAGCACTATTACAGTGCTGTATTGTGTTTAAGATATTTTGGTGACTATGGAAGTGTTTTTTTAGTGTTTTATATAAAGGTAAAATATAATCATATACTGAGACAAACATTTGACTTACTCATGTGGTCTGACTTGTGTAAAAATCTGACTTAAGGATGTTCTGAGCATCAGAACTTGATCCTAAGCCAAGGACTACCTGTATAAGGGGAAGCCTTCAGCTCTTTTTGTGCACTTTGCTCTCCTTGGCTGGAAGCATGAGAGGGCTACTTCTGCCGGCTGCCTCTGCCCTTCCCTGCTCTCATGCGTTTTCAGGGGAAATGACAGTGCCAAGAAGGGGGCCAACTGTGTTGAGAAAATGTTTTTCCTAACTTGCAATCTGGATAAATCTGAATAACAGCACAGCTTTGTTTAAATAAACTGTGATTGAAGTAAAGGAATTCAGTGCATCACTGAGAGAAGTGCAGATGGGAACATGGGGGGGGTACTCTCCCTCCCACCCACCCCCACACACTGCACCAACACCTCCCTTTTTTCTGTTAAAGTTGGCTCTTGAAACTTGAGAAGAGACTTGAGACCTGACTCGACCGTTTCTTGCAGTGACTTGAGACTCAGCTTGGACTTGGAAGTAAAGACTTGAGACTTAACTCAAGACTTGGGGTAAAGGACTTGAACACATCACCACTCTTATGATTGAATGCCTCCACTTACGATGGCTCTACTTTCTGAGGTATATTTTTTCTCTGCCCTTCTGTTGTGTTTCTCTGGCTTTCCATAGGCAAGGTTTTGCTTTGGTTATGTTTTCAAGCTGGGCTTAATGGGACTGTCAACCTGAAAAGAAGGTGAGAAAGTGACATTATCATTAAAAATTTGATGACCCACTCTGTCTGTTTGAGACCTTGCAGAAAAGCAAAATATTTCCACTTAGTTTTGGATGTGATTCTTTTAAACTCTCATTAATATATACTTTTAAAACCCTAAAGCAAGGAGGGAAGAGGTGGCAGGAGTGGTTGAATGGCAAGCTTCAGTGTCTGAAGTATGCTGAAATCAGGCCTAGCATGAACATTGGCTAGTGCCCACCCTCTTCTCTGCATCTGCAGCCGTGGTCCCCTCATATCAGGTAGCTTGAAGCACCATTTTAACTTCCCATGATGCCTCTGACATTACAGGGCAGTGTGGCATTTGCACTATTGGAGCAAAATGTATTATTAGAAATTTAATAGTAATCTGTTTGCATGCCAAAGGCCATTACTGACCTCTATGACAGGACCTGAAGCAGTGACCCGGATCCCCCTAGTGACATGATTATGAAAGGCAAAGAGGTTCCCCCTGAAAGTGCCTGGAAAACCTGGAAGTCCCTAGAAGTCTGTCCAAGGATTGGCCCCTTGTGATAATGCAGCACTGCTGGGAGCAATGGAAGGCTCCATAAAAGGCTTCCTGGGGGGGGGGGGGCTCGGCTTACCACAGCAATGTGGGCCTCTCTAACCCTAACCCCAACCCCTAGACCTTCACACCAAAGCCATACCTGCAGTTACATGTGATGACAGGCACAAATGGTCTGTCAACATCAACATGAGTTCATATCAGCATGAATTGTCTGCAATGCTAGGAGAAAAGCACAGCCTACTGGGTCACTTACACAGAGGTTTCTTGAGATACAGTCAGGTGTCAGCTAGTGTCTTCTGAACCCAATATTATGGTTTATACAGTCCTGGGGCGCCACTATCACAGAGTCCCTGGAAACAGTAGCAACTACAGGGATCAGTCTAGACATCCAGCTTCTATGTGTGGACCAGTCAGGAAGAAGCAGTCAACACAAGCAGGGAGTGATGCACCCTGGGATTAAATTTCAGGCACAGTGGCTGATGGGATAAATGCCAACAGTGGAAGGACTGAGAGAGGAGGATGGATACCATGATCATGTAGAAATCATTTGATCATCTGTTGGGTGGTAAAAATCCATGAACTGTGACAACCCAAGAAGGGTTGCTTGTCATATTGTTTGAACCCAGCCACTGTTGGTCATGACATACAAGCCCACCATTTCCCTAGCATCTTCTTCTGGATATACATGGATCAGAGGTGAAATTCTGAAAATGTCCTTACAGAAGATACAGTTATCCATGGGTCCTAGTCATGAAGGCTATATGCACCCTGCAATATCAGAAGTGACATGCCCCTGAATACCAGGTGCTTGGAAGGGCTATTGCATCCATGCCCTGTTTGTAATCTTTCCATGGGCATCTGGTAACCACTGTAAGAATACATCATGCAGGAATACAGTGTTTTGGTCTGATCTAGCAAAGCCTCTCCTTCATTTCTCATGAGCCTGAATGGTCTGGCAAAGCTGATGGCTTCTTTCCAAAATGTGGCAGGACAAACATCCTTCAGCATATAAATGGCTGTTTCCATTTTATTTATGTCAAATGACCAAAGAAAGCAACCATTCCCACCTGGGTCTTACTTCCTATCCTTGGGGACTCATCACAGGTGATAATCCTTGTTGTCTCATAATCAGTCTTGATGCATCTCTCAAATTCAAACCAAAAGAGCCTAAAAAAACATCACTGTGGAGACAAATTTAAATTACAACCAGCTTCCAAAACCATACATTCAAAGTGCTTCATTGTGCACATATGTATTTTGCTTTACATCAACAAAAACAAGCAAGTCCCTTACAGTTTTTTTAGACTGAATAAAATGTGTTCTGTATGGTGAGAATGAAGCTCTTGAAGACAAGGAAAAGATTGCTTGCTAAATTCTATTGGCATCCTCCCAGATAGAAAAGCAAGCATATGGGCTACACTGTATAGACACTTTGAGACCTAGTTCAGCCATCTCCCACCTGCTTAATGAACATGTTGACAAGCAAAAGAGCTGATCCAAAATTGAGGGCTAAAATTACAACCATTTCAAATTATGATGCACTGCAAGAACATAGCCTTGTACTAAAGGAAAACAGGATGAGGAATCACTTTTAAGCATCCCTTTGGACTGGCCAGGTGTACATATAGTTTCATTTGGGCATACACAAGGTATATTTCTCAAGAAATAACTCAGTAAGGATGATTTCTTATGGCCTAGACCACCAGGACAGATGTTCAGTCATACATTCCTGCCATTTTCCTTGAAAATCCCACACAGAAACTTTTCAACCTTACTCACCCAGGTGCACTCCAGATGTTTCACATGGCAACTCTGAATATTCCTGGGTTAAGAGGGATCTGTTTTATCCCTCATGCTGTTTAACATCTATATGAAACTGCTGGGAATGGTTGCCTGGGGATGTGGGCTGAGGTGTCATCAATATGCAGATGACACTCAGCTCTCTCTCTCCTTTGAATCAAATTCAGGAGAGGCAGTGAGTGTTCTGAATCATGGCTGCATGTGGTAATGGACTGGTTGAGGCCCAATAAACTGAGACTCACTGCAGACATGATGGAGGTACCGTTATTGGGTGCTTCACCTGCTTCCTGGGTCCAGCACTCTCACTAGGGGCACAGGTGGACTTGGTGGCACAGAGCACTTTTTATCTGTGGACTTGGTGGCACAGAGTACTTTAATCCATGGACTTGGTGGCACAGAGCACTTTTTATCCTCTTACATTGATATTTCAATGATGTCCTCTGGACAGGGGTAGCCTACCTACAGCTATCCACACTCAGTTAACCTTTCAGTTGGATTACTGCAAAGCACTCATGGGGCTGCCTTCGAAAAACTAGCTGGTCCAGAACAGAGCAAGATTGTTAACCAGGGCTGGCCAAAATGATAATATTAGGCCAGGACTCGGCACAGTCATGTCCAGGCCAGATTCAAAGTGCTGGCATTCAAAGCCCTAAATGGCTTGGGACCAGTCACCCAAAGGATTGGCTCCTCCCCTATATACCTGCCTGGACCCAAAGCTCACCTTCAGTGGTGTTTCTGAGGGAACCCACACCAAGGGAAGTCAGAAGGGTGGCTACCTGAAGAGGGTCTTTTTAGTTGTGGCACCTTGACTAAGGAATGAACTTCCCAGGCAGGCTCACCGGACAGCTACACTGTACTCTTTCTAGCACCAGGTGAAGACTTTATTTCCAGAAATTTTAGTTTCATACTGATTTAAATTCCATATTGTTGTTTAAATCTTTGTAATGATGCTGAATTTTAATGTAGTTTTCACTTTTTATTTTATACTGTTGTTTTAACTATTACATTTTTGTACTGTATTTTATACTTTGTTTTATATTGTTGCAAACTGCCCATAGAGCTTTGGCTATTTGGTGGTATAAAAATGTACTGAATAAATAAATGGACAACAGCTCGTCTTAGCCCTAGCCAGCATGGCCAATGTTCAGGGATGATGATGGATTTCAGTGCCAAATCCAAATGCTTCCATCTGTGCAAGTAACTTGACCAGAATTTTGAAACAGAATGAAATGTAAATTCATTCAAAATAAATTGCTTTTAGTGAATTGGGGTTTGTTTGGGGTTTTGTCAGTTAGTTTTCACTGTTTTATAGTTTTTATGCCTCTGTTTAATTTGTGCAGTTGTATTGTCTTTTGTAATTCTAGATGCCAATCTAGTACCTTTCAGTTGTAAGCCCCACAGAGTTTAATGTGACTTACTCTCAGCTAAGTATGCAGGACTTCAGTCTTACGCCACAATCCAATGCCTGCCTAGTGAGAACTACTCCGTACTGAGTTCAGTGGGGTTTATTCCCAAACAAATGGCTATAAGATTGCAGCCAAGGCTGGAGCAGAAGATTAACAATGCAATTGTATACCTGTTTACTCAGAAGTAATGGCTACTGAATTCAATGGCACTGAATAACAGCTGAGTGTGCATAGGTTTGTGCCCTAAGGCTACCATCCAAACACATTTATCTGGAAGTAAGTTCTATTTCTCCTTCATGGATCACTGCCTTGTTGCAGCGAAGGGGCTTGTGTAGCTCAGTGAAGCTATGAGCTAAGCCGTGCAGGGCCACCCAAAACGGACAGGTCATAGCAGAGAGCTCTGACAAAATGTGATCCACTGGAGAAAGAAATGGCAACCCACTCCAGTATCTTTGCCATGAAAACCCCATGGACAGTACCAAAAGGGAAAAAGATATGATGCCAGAAGATGAGCCCCTCAAGTCAGAAGGTGTCCAGTACGCTACTGGGGAAAAGCAGAGGGCTAGTACTAGTAGCGCCAGAAAGAATGAAGTGACTGGGTCAAAGCCGAAAGGACACTCAGTTGCAGATGTATCTGGTGGTGAAAGGAAAGTCCGATGCTGCAAAGATCTATACTCCACAGGAACCTGGAATGTAAGATCCATGAATCAAGGCAAGCTGGATGTGGTCAAACAAGAGATGACAAGACTGAACATCGACACCTTAGGAATCAGTGAGCTAAAATGGACAGGAATGGGTAAATTTAATTCAGATGACCATCAGGTATACTACTGTGGGCAAGAATCCCTCAGAAGAAATGGAGTAGCCTTCATAGTCAATAAAAGAGTAGGAAAAGCAGTACTGGGATATAATCTCCAAAATGACAGAATGATCTCAGTTCAAATCCAAGGAAAACCATTCAACATCACAGTAGTCCAAGTCTATGCCCCAACCACTGATGCTGAAGAGGCTGACTGGTTCTATGAAGGCTACAACACCTTTTAGAATTAACACCCAAAAATGATGTCCTTATCATCATGGGGGATTGGAAAGCTAAAGTAGGAAGCCAGAAGATAACTGGAATAATAGGCAAGTTTGGCCTCGGAGTACAAAATGAAGCAGGGCACAGGCTGGTAGAATTTTGTCAAGAGAATACGATGGTCATAGCAAACACTTTTTTCCAACAACCCAAGAGACGACTCTACACATGGACATCACCAGATGGTCAACAAAGAAATCAGATTGACTATGTGCTCTGCAGCCAAAGATGGAGAAGCTCTACACAGTCAGTAAAAACTAGACCAGGAGCTGACTGTGGCTCAGATCATGAGCTTCTCGTTGCAAAATTTAGGCTTCAATTGAAGAAAGTAGGGAAAAGCACTAGGCCACTCAGGTATGACCTAAATCATATTCCTGATGAATATACAGTAGAGGGGACAAATAGATTTAAGGAATTAGATCTGATAGACAGAGTGCCTGAAGAAGTATGGACGGAGGTTTGCAACATTGTACAAGAGGTAGCAACTAAAACCATCCAAAAGAAAAAGAAATGCAAGAAAGTAAAATGGCTGTCTGAGGAAGCTTTACAAATAGCTGAAAGGCAAGGGAGGAAGAGAAAGATACACCCAACTGAATGCAGAATTCCTGAGAATAGCTAGAAGAGGTAAGAATGCCTTCTTAAATGAACAGTGCAAAGAAATAGAAGAAAATGATAGAATAGGGAGGACCAGAGATCTCTTCAAGAAAATTGGAGATATGAAGGGAACGTTTCATGCAAAGATGGGCATGATAAAGGACCAAAATGACAGGGACCTAACAGAGGCAGAAGAGATTAAGAAGAAGTGGCAAGATTACACAGAGGAACTACACAAGAAAGAGCTTAACGTCCCTGATAACCACGATGGGGTGGTCACTGACCTTGAGCCAAACATCCTGGAATGTGAAGTCAAATGGGCCTTAGGAAGTCTGAGCAACAACAAAGCTAGTGGAGGTGACAATATTCCAGCTGAGCTATTCAAAATCTTAAAAGACGATGCAGTAAAAGTGCTACACTCAATATGCCAGCAAACTTGGAAACCTCAACAGTGTCCACAGGATTGGAAAAGGTCAGTTTACATTCTGATCCCATAGAAGGGCAATGCCAATGAATGTTCAAACCACTGCACCATTGCACTCATTTCACATGCTAGCAAAGTGATGCTCAAAATCCTACAAGCTAGGCTCCAGCAGTATGTGGACCAAGAACTGGGGTCGTTGAGGCCCCATTGGTGCGGGTGTTCAAGGATAGGCTGGACGTCCACATGGTGGGCATGTCGTGAGCAGAGCCGGGTGGTGCCGGAGGTCAGACTAGATGGCCCGGGAAGCCCCTTCTGACTCGCTCTGTTTCTGTGTTTCTATGTAACTACCAGAAGTACAGGCAGGATTTCGAAGAGGGAGAGGAACTAGAGATCAAATTGCCAACCTAAGCTGGAAAACATCTGCTTTACTGACCATGCTAAAGCCTTTGATTGTGTGGATCACAACAAATTGTGGCAAGCTCTTAAAGAGATGGGAGTACCAGACCATCTTATTTGTCTCTTGAGAAACCTATATGCGGATCAAGAAGCAACAGTGAGAACTGTACACGGAACTACTGATTGGTTCAAAATTGAGAAAGTGTTCGGCAAGGCTGTATATTGTCACCCTGCCTATTTAACTTATATCCAGAGCACATCATGAGAAAGGCGGGGCTAGATGAATCACCAGTTGGAAACAAGATTGCTGGGAGAAATATCAACAACCTCAGATATGCAGATGATACCACTCTAATGGCAGAAAGTGAAGAGGAACTAAAGAGCCTCTTGATGCGGGTGAAGGAGGAGAGCGCAAAAGTTGGCTTGAAATGCAACATTAAGAAAACTAAGATCATGGCATCCAGTCGTCTCACTTCCTGGCAAATAGATGGGAAAGAAATGGAGGTAGTGAGAGATTTTATTTTCCTGGGCTCCAAGATCGCCCAGACGGGGACTGCAGCCAAGAGATTAAAAGACGCTTGCTCCTTGGGAGGAAAGCTATGGCAAATCTACACAGCATACTAAAAAGCAGAGACATCACCTTGCCAACAAAAGTGTGTATAGTCAAGGCTATGGTTTTCCCAGTTGCAATGTATGGCTGTGAAAGCAGGACCATAAGAAAGGCTGAGCGCCGAAGAATTGAGGCCTTTGAATTGTGGTGCTGGAGGAGACTCCTGCAAGTTGTGAGCCACCCCACAAGGCTTTGTTGCAATGGGGGCGGCATAGAAATGTTTTAAATAAATAAATAAGTCCCTTGGACCGCAAGGCGATCAAACCAGTCAGTCCTAGAGGAGATCAACCCTGACTGCTCTTTACAAGGCCAGATACTGAAGATGAAACTCAAATACTTTGGCCACCTAATGAGAAGGAAGGACTCCCTGGAGAAGAGCCTAATGCTGGGAACAATAGATGGAAAAAGAAGAAGGGGATGGCAGAGGATGAGGTGTCTAGATGGAGTCACTGAAGCAGTCGGTGTGAGCTTAAGTGGACTCCAGGGGATGGTGGAGGACAGGAAGGCCTGGAGGAATGTTTTCCATGGGGTCGCAATGGGTCGGACACGACTTTGCGACTAACAACAATTTCTATTTAACTCAACAGAACTTAATTCTGGACAGACTTATATAGATTTTGCTGAGTACCCACCAAATACATGCTTAAACTATAGTTATTTGTAACAACTCTTGAAGGAGTATGTTGAAAATAAATAGAAGAATATAAATAGAAAGAAGGTAAAGGTAAAGGTTTCCCCTTGACGTTAAGTCCAGTCATGCCTGACTCTAGGGGGTGGTGCTCATCTCCATTTCCTAGCCGAGGGAGCCAGCGTTTGTCCGCAGACAGTTTCCGTGGTCATGGGGCCGGCATGACTAAACACCGAAGTGTACGGAACGCTGTTACCTGCCCACCGAAGTGATTCCTTTTTATCTACTTATATTTGCATGCTTTTGAACTGCAAGGTTGGCAGGAGCTGGGACAGAGCAATGGGAACTCACCCCGTTGTGCAGATTCGAACCTGTGACCTTTCGATCAACCAGCACAGCAGCACAGCGGTTTAAACCCCTGCGCCACCTGCAGTCTCATAGAAAGAAGGTAGTTTTAGCATAAACAAGAAGATGTATGCACTTTAATCTGCTAAGAGTAAATGAAAAACAGGTCTTAGGAAGAGAATTTAGCACTAGATAGATTTTTAAATTAAATATTAAAAGATAAGAGACTAAAGTATGATACATGGCTTTTGAAAATACTAGGAAATATACTGCAGCACAAGAAGTGAAATGATTTTTAAACCTATTGGAAAATAACATGATATATATTTTGAGAAATGATTGTTATTTCTTAAAATAAAATGTTAGGAGGGAATTGCATATTGTATATTTAATACAGAATATTTTCATAGTAATGAATGAGTCATATAAGTGCTTGTATATTGCACCATTTTAATAAGGATTTGTATTTTAATCATTTCTTGATGAAAAAGCTGGTAGTGTTTCAAAACACATTGAATGCTTAAATACAAATGAAATTAGAGATATTTATCTGAAAGCACCTTTGAGATAGCCCCTTCTGTTTTCTTTGCCACTAATTGTTTGGTTTCCTACCTCCTCAGAGTAACTTGGATAAATTTCTTCTGATTACTTGGTTGTACTATGTAAACCCTTCTGTAGGGAAACCCTAACTAAGCTATCCACAGAACACAGAGTAAAACCAAACATTCCTTTAAATATGTGGCTAAAAGCCATGTGCTGTCAGCTAACCACCCCCACCCCCCGGCTCATGCAAGAGTGCCTGGAGTTGGTTGCAAGCAAGAAGAAGCTTGCCCAGAAAAAGAAGAAACGCTACTGGCCTGAAGTTATTATGGTCTTCTAGGTCAGGGGAGGATTTCTTCAGAAGGGGTCTCATAGCCAGCTCTTCCAGGTGGCATGGAACTGCTCCCACTTGAAAGGTGGCAGTAAGCATCTTCCCGGCCCAGCTGCTTATGCCTTCCTTGCTGGATTTTATCAGCTAGAAGGGGCAAGCATCCAGCACAGCACCTGTCCAAGCACCTTGTCAACATCCCCAAGCTGTATCAACTCCCCCAGTAACATTGGGCCAGGCTGTGCTCTGGGTAGCTCAACAGATCCAACTGCTTTAAGTCTGGAGTCTAGCAGACTCCAGGAAGATGCAAGATAATTTTTCCTGGAAGTGTCCAGCAAATATATTACAGTGGGCCTCAGATGGGTCTAAACTGTCCATGGGGCCAGCATATAATAATCCCTGGACAACCCTATAAAGTTCCACTGGGTGACATGCTGAAGACTGGACTGAGGCCATGTTCATTGCCACCTTCACTGCCTCTAATTACACTTCCCTGTAGGCACAGGCCAGGGTTTGAGTGCACTGGCACTCGAGATGCCTCCTATGCTGTTTCATTGGTCTCTGCTCCAGAGTATACCATATACATCACTCACACACACATGGTATATCATATGCCATGAAACCATACAAGCTGTACAACAGAGAAGATGCTCATGCTAATGTCACAGTTTGGATTGGAGGTCTTTTCACTGCTTTAAAGTAACAGAGAAAATAAGATACAGCTCCTGGACATATATTTAAAGTAGTGTCCTTCTCTGGCCCACAGCTGACAACTAATTGGAAAGATGGAGCAATTCAAACTGGAGAAAGCAAGCTTTGGTAGGATGATCCTCCACTCCCAAAGCCCTGCTGGCTTGTTACAGCCAGGGCAGAAGAGGGATGTGGTGGGAGGTGCGGGGGAGCATTCTTAGCTTTTGCTTTTAGAAATTGTTGTGCATTTGCCTACTGCTCCACTGGCTACAGTGAAAGGGAACGTACCAATACCAGCTCCAAGCTGGTGTAAGCAAGGGCTCAATCTGGACCTGGTTAGGGGAGCCAGGGGACGTGGAGCCAGCAGATTGCCATCGATCTGCCCCAATAGCCCTACCAGGCCAGGTGGAACACGTCACTGGCAATGCTGCTATGCCCCAGAGCTTTCTCAGATGTACCGTGAATGCACCAAAGTGCTGAACTCCTCTCCACAGGCAGAAGGGCACTGCCATTCCACTGTCTGTAGACCACGAGAGGTCTGAATCGCTCCTAATTCCAAACAGATTGAGTTTGGTTATCCTTTGATAGGTAAGGTACGTAACTACATGTTACTTCCATGTTTTGCTGTATTTCAGTGTGGTGCATGCATGTGTGGGAGAAGGGTGGGGGGAAGGCCAAATTCACTTTGGTTCAGACAGCGAACCATGATATCTGAAAGAACTCAATGGGAACCCAACAATTTGCATGAAAATCACAGGAGAAACTTCCTTCATTTCAAGCCATATTACAGAATAGAGGATAGCATGTAAGACCATTTGCTACTTTGCATTATTTAGAGCTCTCTGAGATGCATTTCTAGTTTCCACCACAGCTAATTGTTTTTATAGCTGGGTTGCTACAGCTCTGGCAGACACAAAAGCATATTTGAAAGAGCCTTAAAGCTGCAGGAAAATGAATATAGGATTTCTCCAAGGTATTTGCATTTTATAACAGCAATTATACAGGTTCTATTTTAATGGCAAAGTACACCTTGTCCTTGTCCCCAGTTATATGACTCCCATCACTAATATTGCCACATTTCTGGTAATTTCTATAGACAGGTCACCTTCATTGTTTGGACCACAGCATTCATATTTTAAATATAAGCAAAGTGTCCATAATCACCAGAGGGGAGGAGGGAGACACAGCGGTCCACAAGCTAGGATTACATCTCCTCCAGACCTCCTGTCCTTTTTGAGCACCAATCTTGAGTGCTCATCGCTTGTGTCATACTGCCGGGGCAGACAAGAGTCTTGTGCTTGTGTAGCACTCGCCATGTGGCCTATCAGTCTTCCTACCTGGCTTGGCGGGCATGATCTCATATCTGGTGGTAAGGACCCCAAGATAGTTGTTCTGAGGGACTTCAACATACGTGCTGAGACCAGGGCAGCTCAGGACTTCCTGGCTGCCATAATGACTGTGGTGCTATGAAAACATGCCAGTGGTCCAGCACTTTGTTTAAAACATTGTGGGTGCGTGCAGATACACTGCATGGGGTTACTGACTGTTGCAAGCTTCAGACCGGTCCCCTCTAATTCATCAAGTTTTAATGCTGCTGTATTTTAGTCCTATTTCACCAGCTACAAACTATTTTTGAACTAGCCTCCAGTATGTGTATTTAGTTTGAACCAACTGTTGCGTGTTTATTTATTTATTCCTTGATAAACCATTTCAAGAATTTTTGAATGAGAAATGGAAAACAAATACCAAAAATGATTATGATGACCCTTGGGGTTATATGGGCTACCTTACCTATAAAGGGACATAGCTAGTGGGCAAACCCTCTCACCACTTCTGTATTGAAGAAATCCCCAATTCCCCTGCTCCAAGTGTCGTTTCCAAATGCACTGCCTAATTAGCATACAGCATTTTAACGATCTCTGCATGTTAACAAAAATGGCAGCACGCTTCAGGAGAAAGGGATTGATTTGAGTAGGACCTTTGTGGAACTATTGTACAGCTTCCATTCATTTTAATGGAACTCTATGCAAGAGATCCATTGAAGAGGACAAAGGATTTACAGCAATAGTGCTTGATGGATTGCTATCTTCTCTGTGTTCAGTGAAATGGTGCATAAATCCAGCCTGGAACTAATGAAGCACCTTTATGCTCAACTTGAATATTTAAGATCCAATAATACTTCTAGTAATAGAAGCTTGGCACTGTGGCTCTGGTCAATCTTTCATGTCACAATACGTTCTTCTGCAGTATAATAATTTTTTTCTAATGGACTGTTCTCCAAGCTACCTAACCTACAAAAGAAAAAAGAAAGGACTACTTGCCATTTCAAGCAAATTATTTCTTCAAGTTGAAGCAAACAGGAATATAATTTTTTTAAACATAGAGTCACTGACTCTTGAAATAATAATAAAAAATGGTACCTATGTAGACCATGAGTGCATTCAAGGGAGGAACTGGGAACAAAGCTGTTATGGTCAACCTGAAGTAGCCCACTCAGTTGACTCCATCTTACCCAGGTCCAACAGATAGAAATCTCCCTTTGCAGGTTCCTTGCCAAGCCATCTGGATGCTGGCAATGCAAGACGGATGCCCTGAGTGAGATTTTCTCAAGGCCAAAAGCTTCCACTTAGCAAGCCTATTGAATAATTAACTCTTCAAATGCCTAAATAATGAGGAATCTCCTAGAATCCATTTAAGAGTTGAGGATGAGCCATTCCTAGATAGACAAAAACCAAGAGATTTGGATTCTTCATTAAGGCAAGGAAGGAGGGACAAAACGAGATTTAGTCTGCTGGAAAAAGAAGTTGGATGCTTTTGTCCTTCAGCACAGATGCCGTGAGCAATTCTCCCAGGGAAAAAAGGAGTGTGGGCAGGCACCAGGGACTACTGCACCAAGGTTTCGCCTACCAAAGGATGGAGAGAGACCTAACACAGGAACCAGGAGTATTTTACCATGAATGCAGAGGGTTTTCAAGGAGCCCTGTAGGCAATTTGCACAGGCTGTGCTAGTTAGGCTGTACCTTTCCTGTTCTGTTTGTCTTTTGCCACAGATTTGATACTTCTATTGTTTATTGTGTGCTCACAATCTTACCAACCCTTTCACCATTCTGTACTTTTTCCCGAATATTCCCGAATGGATATTTTGTCCCGTTGTCAACAAAACTCTGATTCTGGACTTTGGGGGTGAAAGGAAGAGAGGCTCACCAAGGGGTGCATCATGTTAGCGGTCATACTAAAGTGTTTTAACAAGCAGATTGCACACAATGTGCTGAGAAAAACATAAGCTCAGCTGTACTCCCTTAAGAACACAAGGCAGTTGCAGTGAAGTGTAACATAAAACACCCTAGTGGGATCCTTGGCCAGTCATTCCCAATAGCTTAAAAGAAAAAGTAGATTAAACCTCTGTCATGATTCAGCAATAGCTTTTCCATTCTCAACTTTGCTCTAGAGATTAGTAAGATAGTAAGGTTGTTTCCAGTTCCACCACTGCATGTTTCCTAGAATTAATCTTTCCAGCCATTGAATTTTTAAACATCAAGATTTTAAAAACCTAACCCCAATTATTTGCACATCTTTTCAATCATTATTTTTTGGAGTGTGTGTATGTTTGGTGCTAGCCCTGAGGCAAAACATGCTAGTCCTGAGGCAAAGGGAAAATGACACCCATCGCTCCACACAGAGAAGCTAGTGGGACGAGGCTTGCAGGTGAATTTTTCTTCAGCACCGACAGTTGGACAGTGTCCTTCAGAGCACTTGCGGGGAGCGAGCAGCCCGAGGGAGCAGAGAAGCTGCGTGGACATGGCATGCCTCCGTCCTCAAGGTCCTCATTGCTGTTCCCCGTCCCTCAGCATCTGCCGCCTGAGGGAGTGCCTCGCTTGGCCTTATGGCAGGCCAGCCCCAGGAGGACAGAAGACCAGTGGGCATGACAGGCCAAAGGGAAATCCTCCCTGTATTACATTAGCCTGTGACATTCATGCACTCTGATCTCTCCTTTTGCTTTCCAGTGGTTTTTCTTTTCCTTTTAGCTCAAAATGGCTGACAATGTGATTGTCTTCCACATTCTCTGATTCCATTAAATAAGGCACAATGAAGTCATAACTTGTACTTGAGATTTATGTAACACTTCACGCTCCTACATCTTCATTACTTCTCACTTTGTTCTTCCATCATACAAAGCAAAGGCGCTGAGTATTTTTACTCTACAGTTTGATCTAATCATTTTCAGAGTACAGAACCACTCCAATTCAATCCTTCCAATACCCACTAAACTTTCAAGGAGCCATTTTCTGAAATCATTTCTCTTCCAGCAATGTTAAATAGGATTATATAGAATAGTAACATAAAAGGGTGTTTGATTAAAATAACGACCACAGTTTTTGTAGTGTGGACACTCTTTGAAATTGGATTTTCTATTGACAATGATGCATAAACATCATGCAGTCAACCTGGGAAAGGATCAAAGTATTTGGCCTACTCCAGTGTGATACAATTGATTATCATGACAGGGCAAAACAGTTTGATTGTATTACACTATTTATTTATTTAGGGAACTTCTATGCTACCCCATTCGCCGAAGCCTCGGGGCGGCTCACAAACATAAATAAATAACATAATATAAAACAATATAAATTAAGTCGCCCTGGCCAAGGAATAAAATAAATAAATAATCTTAACAATTAAAATAACGTTTGAATAAAAAGGTCTTCGCCTGGCGCCGAAAAACAAATAACGACGGTGCCAGGCAGACCTCTCTGGGGAGCGCATTCCACAAACTTCCCACATACACTAAGCTGTATGTGGGAAGTTGCATAGCTTATATTGACCTTATGCAAAACAATTGTGAACTTGAAAAAGCTTCCAGAGAGAAATGTTCTAGCCTAAGCTTTTCTCTGACATATGTTTTTTCTAAGTGAAGGGATTTTAAAAATAATTTCTTTTGTGGAAAGGGCACCTACAACCCAGAACAGTGCCACCTAGGAACAGGCCAATGGCAGGGATGCTGGGAGTTGTATTCCAAAATATCTACTGTACTAAGTTGGGAGATGCATGGGGCCTCTGTTGTTTATCACTGAAGAGCCGAGATTGTTCATTTTTCACTGCCTATAGACCAGTGATGGCGAACCTTTTAAAGACTGAGTGCCCAAACTGCAACTCAGAATCCACTTATTTATCGCAAAGTGCCAACACTGCAATAAAATCTGAATTTGCTGACCAAGGGGGCAACATTCCACTGACCACCAGCTTTTGGCAGGCCCTGAAAAAGGTATCTGAGTGTATTTCCTACCTTTCCTACCTTCTGCTAAAATCACAACAGGTTGTGCAGACTCGAACCAGTGACCTTTCAATCAACCAGCCCAGCATCACAGCAGTTTAAACCACTGCTCCACCTGTATCCCACTAAAATCACAGTCCAAGCAAATCTCTGGCAGCTCGCTGACCGGCCATGCGAAATCTGAGCGAGTCGCAGCTAATGGGTGACATTGCTGCCTGGTGCCCTTAATCTTTCTGAATATGTGCATGGCTGCTGGGGCGATCCAGTGCTGACAGAGAGGGCTCTGCATGCCCCTTTGCTGCCCCTTTGGGCACGTGTGCCATAGGTTCGCCATCACTGCTATAGATGTATTCATCTCTCTCCATAAAGACTAGAAACTCTTTGAAACAATTCAAGACAAACATGGTCAGGTAGATAACCATCCATACAAAAAGAAGGGCTTGTATTCCCTTCTTTTTTCCCCTCCAGAACCTGTATGAATAGCCTGTCTTTTACTCTTTACTTGTCATGCATTACACTAGGGAGAGGTACAACATGGATCCAGGGAAAAAAGATACACAGAGAGAAAAAGATTTATACAAATTTGTATTTCAAACTGAAGTCAGCAAAACGTAGCTGGGTCCAGCCTCATCAAAAATTACAGCACTTGTTGAAAATGGTTAACAATGCCAACTTAAAAAAAAAAAAACCCATAATTACTTACAAAGTAGTAGCAGCTGGAGTTCTATAGATTATTGGCATGGGCCAGCAACCATTTAAAAACATGCTCTAGTGCTACCCTTGCATAGTTTTGTTAGAGAAATTACAGCACCGCTTTGCAGTGTAGCACAGGGGAGCCTGTTTGCTCACAGCGGGCTTTGTGAACACTCGATATCCTTCTGATAACCTGCTCACACCTGCATTTGGTGCCTTCTCCAGCTGGCCATTTGCACTCTCTGGCCATGCAGTAACTGATGTTACAGCAGCAAGGATTTTGCTCCCTGAATCTTGGAGGAAGAATGGTCAGCTGCAGTGCACATGGGCCCACAGGCACAAAGCACCAGGTCTCCCATGCAGTGAGGGCCATGAGGCATTCCAGGGACCACGTTTGCTGGGAGTCTTCTCACAATCAGGTTAGAGCACAAAACTTCTTTCTCCTGACCCTTCCCCCTGCAATAAAAGAGGAATGATTTGCAGTAAGCTTAAAGGATGTATTTATTTAAAATGTTTATAACTCCCTTTTCCATGCCATTTAAAAAATACCCAGAGTGTTTGAGAGGAGAAGATGGCTTTCTGCTTCCCCCAAGTCACACAACATAATTTTCAACTCTTTCTGGCCACCTACTCCTGAGACATCTCTCCAAAATTCTCTCCCCTTCCCGCAATTTTTGGATGCAATTTCTGTTCATCCCACCCCACAATGATTGATCCAAAATATGCAGAAAAATTCTGCACGGTGTGAAACACATCCCACAGTGTTCCCTAGATCTCAGAAGGGAAGGAGGAGAGAGTTTCACCAGGATGCAGCAATTTGACCACTGACTGTTTCTCTGCCATTTCTAGCAGGGGAAAATAGGTACCTGGGAAGTCAAGTCATTGGGCTTGGAAGAGGCTTTCACCTCTTCAGTTTCCAGTGTTGGGAAAGCAAGTCGAGCAACTTGGCTCAGGATGAACAAGCAAGTTACTTGACTTAACTTGAGATTTCTGCATTTTTTACAACTGAGTTGCCCCAGGATATCCTGGATATGTGGCAGGATATCCTGGAAGGCAGGCGGGAACACAGCAGAGGGAAGGATTGCAATGAGGCGAGAGCAAGGTGAGGCTAGGCGAGGCTCTTCTTGGCATGAGGAAGGTGATGGGAAGGAGGGGCAAGGGGGCATGGGAGGGGGCTTCAATAGGGGAAGGGGGCTGCCTCTTAAGACTTGAGAAGAGACTTGAGACTTGTCTCAAACATTTCTTGCAATGACTTGAGACTTGACTAGGGTTTGAAAGACCCGAGACAGGAAGTAAAGGCCTTGAACACATCACTGCCAATTTCCCATGGATCTCCAGTGAGATCACCGTGTTGGGACTGCTAACAGCCAGTTCAGGACAGTGCCTTCTCTTCTGTAGTCCAGCTGATTCTCTGGGCAGCAATAAAACATGCACATGTTCTGCCAATTTCACAGGAGCAGCCAAAAATTTCAGGCTGCCAGTGGGCTTAAGAGACTCCTAGCCTGCCTTTAAGGTACATGCCCCAAATGAAGAGGCTTCCAATATATATAAAAGTACAGTATTAAAAATCAAAGCATATCAAAATACCACAAAGCACCAGAAAACAGTACAGTCTGACAGCAATAAAATCATCAGTAATGATAGCAGAATAACCTTAAAATAGTTACAAGCTAATGTAAAAGAAAATTTTACCTGCAAAATGCACCTGATCAATATTGTAGCCCTGTTTGCTTCTACAGCCTCATGGATCAGTCTAATACTGAGGTCCCATGGGCCAAAATGAACATCTTCATTCTGTTCACTTGAAAGGCCTTGTTACAGCAGTTAGCTCTTTTCTGTATCTAATGCCTTTCACAATACAGTTTCACAAGGGCAATCTTTACCCTAAAAACTGTCAAGTCACCTAAAAAGTACCCTTAGCAAGCAAACTTTAATGTCTATTGTTACCAAACTAGAAATCAGCAGGTGAGATATTAGCTAATCAGTTTTCCTAAGGGAAGAACATGCATTAAAAGCTAACATAATCTGATATGTATACTGTCCGGTTATCTTTCATATCAATGGTATTAAAAACTATTTATTATTTATTTATAGCTGGAATAAATCCCAAATAGATTCTGCTGGATTGTTCAGAGCTAATTCCATGCCTTACACATTTCATAACTGTTGAACAACCAGCAAACTCACATCAAATGAGAATGTCTTATAACAGAAATGCAGATGTAGGAATTTTGGACCACCATTGCACCAAACTTGTAGACTGTGACAGAATCCACCAAGGCACTTATGCCTCCACCAGTTCTTTTGTGCTTTTCTGATTCTGTTGCACAAGTGGTAGCTCCTCCTGGATCCGTCTCACAAATGAGACACACCTCTTGTGCAACAAAAAAATAGTGCTTTCCAGAGGAAGCCCTGAAATTAGTGGAAATAACCATTCCTTGTTAGAGACAGGTCAATGGAGCTCCACCAACCTGCCCCCATCCTAGAATATTGCTCCTGGTAGCTCTGGAAGCAATAAATCCCTTTACAAGTGCTAGATCCTGCTTCTAGTTGGTGGGCATAAGAGGATCAGCAGAGGTGTAAGCACTCTGTTAGATCCCATCTTTAATTACAGACTCCTGAGCACTTCCTTTCATAGTCATCTCACAAACAGATAGAAAGGACGAATTATCTGTTACATTTCATTTCCAGATCACAGCCTGACATCTATAACACAGTTCAGAGGGTGCTGGAGCAGGCAGCATTCAGCAGTCCACAGCTGTGTCTCGCGCTGGCAGTGCATTAATTTGTGAGCTGTAATGTTCTGCCGTAGTCAAACGGAACAAAATCTTTTTCTACTGTAAAACTTCCCCTACCATCTTCATTCTGGGAAAACTAGCTCAGACAATGTGTGGTGTTAATGCATGCTCCAGGGCTCATTGAGTGAGGAGTGGAAGGGGGCAAAGCTCTGTGGCAAAGCTTGTTTTCTATACAGATGGTCACAGGCTCATTCCCTGACTCCCAGCGAGGACTAGAAAAGCATCTGAAACCCCAGAGGACTAGAAAAGCATTGTCCAACCCAGATGGTCTCTTCCCCATGGATCATTCAGTGGGTTTTGAGCTTTTGCCCAGTTTTTTCCCCACTTTTAGAAGGTTGCAACAACTCGTCTAAGTCCTCTAAGGAGAGCTTTAAGCAGCAATATGTTGGCTACTGTGTTTTTGGCAAAAATTGGAGTTCAGCACTCAAGCTGAAAGAGTTCTGCATTTATGGAATCCTTCTATGCGCCTGAATTGTTCTGGTTTAGGTCAAAGAAGCTTGCATAAATAAGGTTTAGAATCATAGTATAGAAGAGCTGGAAGGGGCCAGAAGGCCATCAGGTCCAACCCCTTGCTATTGCAGGACGCACCATCCCATTTAGATGATTCTGGTCTGATTCATGATGCAAGATTTTATTTATTTATTTATTTATTTATTTAGACAAATTTTATGCTGCCCCATTCGCCGAAGCCTCGGGGCGGCTCACAAATATACCCTTATATACCCTTCATATATCAACAGCTATTTGTCAAGTTAAGTATGTCAAGACAATGGGCCTAGCTGGTCTGTGTGAAATCCAACAGTGTCTGTGCATCAAACAGATCAGTGTTAGTGGATTACTGCTTCCTCCTGAAGCTTCCCCTGTGTACCCTGAAAATCTGGTCCAGAAGGTTGGGAGACCCTCCAGAACAGATGGGGGAGAGCATGCTGAGGATGCAAGGAAGGAGAGGGAGGGAAATACTTCATTAGAGACCTGTAATTCTGTGGTCCTTCAGTCAAACGTTGGAAGGTAAAACCACTTTCAAAAGTAGCTTTACTGTTTTTATCAGCAGCATCAAATAAAAGATGGCATGGGACTGAAGGAAAAGGTTAAAAATGTAATGTCAGATTGTTGGTGGTTCATACAGTCACTTTGTTCTTTCCTGTGTTGAGCCATTCCAGTAATTTTCTACTTTTCAAGATAGCTTTGGCAATCATTTTGTTTCATTATGGTTTATGCTTACATATCGAGTTTTATATCTGGGATTAGAAATTATCTTAACTATTATTAGTAGTTGTCCATATTAATGGCCTTCAAAGGGTAGTCTCACAGTTCAGTCCCGCCTCAAACTGTGTTTGAGTTGCAGCGATAGCAATGCTTCTTCCCTCTGCCTCTTCGTGTTGCTTATGATGACAATCCTATACATGCGTGCCTTGAACTTACTTCTAAGGAGATGTGTGTAGCTTTGTACTTTAAGTCATGGTGAGAGAGAGAGAGAGAGAGAGAGAGAGAGAGAGAGAGAGAGAGAGAGAAAAGCTGGGTGCAGTAATTACTATACAGATGCAGTCATCCCTTACCCACTAATAGTCTTCAGCATTTGCAGTATTAATCCCAAATTGCAGTAAGAGTCAGAACTGAGTTTTTTCCTTTGTTTTCTGTTCATTTATGTTTTTCATTCACATTTAATTCCCCCACCATCTCTCTCTCTTTCTCTCTCTCTCCCCCCCCCACCCCCCCCAGAGGAAACAGGAGAACAGGAAGAGAAACCAAGAGAATAAGCAAGATGAGAGCACTTCTGAACTTAGCACCCATAAATAAGAACCACCACATAGTTTCAAATGGTTCAGTACTGAAGTGTGGAACAGAACATGTGCAATAAATATTACCTGTATGTGGTTAGTACAGACTAGTTAACTGCTGGAGCGTGGGCTTCTGCAGGTACTCAGTTATGCCAACCTGATGCTAGCACCAGTAAAAGTGCCTGTCTTAGAACCTAGGTGCACGGATGAGGATCTGCCACAAAAGAAATCTAAATACATGAAACACCATCTTGTTTTAATGTAAGCATATATTCAGTGTAAACCGTGGCTTTGGTTTATGTAGACACCCTACAAATTGAGGGCTTCAGAACTGCAACAAGGTATATTCCCATTAATTTTTCAAAGATTTTGAGGGCCAAGGCATTTGCCTCATCTGCATATTGATAAATATGGGCTATTGACACGATCGCTCCTAAGGCTCTTTTCCCATCTGGCAGAGCCCGTTTATCCCCCTGGTATACACCTGAACTACAGGCGATGAAGCGGGTTGGGAGATGTCTAGAGCGTAGGTGGAGGAAATCACGGGATGAATCTGACCGAACACACTTAAGAGCCCATTATCAGGCCTATGCTGTGGCGGTGAGGGCAGTGAAGAAGAAATTATTCTCCGCTTCCATTGCCTCCTCACAATGCCATCCAGAGGAGCTCTTTCAGGTGGTACAGGGGCTGGTTCACCCGGGCCCCAAGAAAGATCTTGTACCACCCTTGATGGCCCGCTGTGATGACTTCGCCAAGCATTTCAAGGAGAAAATCGCTCAGATTCGTCACGAGCTGGACTCTACTACTGAATCAGAACCTTCTGGGGAGGTGCCAATGTTGCTGTCTGGTCCAAAATTGATGGAGGAGTTTCAGTTGTTGCGGCCTGATGATGTGGACAAGGTGCTTGGACAAGTACGTCCCACCACCTGCTTACTGGACCCTTGCCCATCTTGGCTACTTAAGAAAGCAAAGGACGGGATAGGGACCTGGATCCTGGAGGTTGTCAACACCTCTCTAAGGGACGACCGGGTAGCTGCCCCTTTAAAGGAGGCGGTAGTCCGGCCAGTCCTAAAGAAGGCATCCCTGGATCCAGAGATGGCCACCAATTATAGACCGGTGGCCAACATCCCGTTCTTGGGCAAGGTGTTAGAGCGGGTGGTGGTGGGATAACTCCAAGCACTATTGGATGAAACTGATTATCTGGACCCATTTCAGTCTGGCTTCAGACCCGGGTACGGTACTGAATCTGCCTTGATCGCCCTGTATGATGACCTGTGCAGGGAGAGAGACAGGGGGAGTGCGTCCCTGTTGGTCCTCCTGGACCTCTCAGCGGCTTTCGATACCATCGACCATGGTATCCTTCTGGATAGGCTAGCGGGATTGGTAGTTGGAGGCACTTCTTTGCTGTGGTTCCACTCCTATCTCAATGGCCGATTCCAGAAGGTGGTGCTGGGGGACTATGGCTCTGCATCATGGCAATTATGCCATGGAGTTCTGCAGGGGTCCATTTCGCCCCCTTGCTGTTTAACATCTACATGAAACTGCTGGGAGAGGTCATCAGGGGGTGTGGGCTGCGGAATCATCAGTACACTGATGATACCCAGCTCTACCTCTCTTTTTCAACCAATCCAGGTGAGGCAGTGGCTGTACTGAACCAGTGCCTGGCCGAGGTAATGGGCTGGATGAGGGCCAATAAACTGAAGCTCAATCCAGACAAGATGGAGGTCCTGTTGGTCGGCGGATCGAGCTTCGGTGAGGGTGAATTGAACCTAGTCCTGAATGGGGTTGCAGTCCCTCTTAGGGACAAGGTCCGCAGCTTGGGAGTGCTCCTCAACCCAGAGCTGTCATTAGAAGCTCAGGTGACGGCAGTGGCGAGGAGCACTTTCCTTCAGCTTCGGCTGATCCATCAGCTGCGTCCCTACCTGGAGAACGATTGCCTGGCGACAGTGACACATGCATTGGTAACTTCCTGATTAGACTTCTGTAACGCACTCTACCTGGGACTACCCTTGAAGAAGGTCCAGATACTTCAATTGGTGCAAAACAGAGCTGCCAGGTTGCTGACGGGGACTGGGCATTGTTCTCATAGAACTCCAGTCCTTCATCAGCTTCACTGGCTTCCCATTGAAGTCCAGGCCCAATTCAAGGTGTTGGTTATGACCTATAAAGCCCTCAACGGCTTGGGAGCTGGTTATCTAAAGGAGCACTTGCATTCATATATGCCCTCCCATCCACTGAGATCGGCGGCTGAGGCCCTCCTCTGGGAACCCTCCGTGAAAGATATTAGGAGGGTGAGTACCCGGAGGAGGGCCTTCTCTGCGGTGGCACCCCACCTATGGAATGCGCTCCCCAGAGAGGTCCACCTGGTGCTGTCATTATTTGTTTTTCGGCGCCAGGCCAAGACCTTTTTATTTAAAAGTTATTTTAATTGTTAATTGATTTATGGGTTTTTATATTGTGCCGAGATGTCTCCAAATTTTTAAGGTTGTGTGTATTGGGTCTGTTTTGTAAGCCGCCCCGAGGCTTTTTGCGACTGGGGCAGCATAGAAATGTTATAAATAAATAAATAGATAGATAGATAGATAGATAGATAGATAGATAGATAGAACCTTGACTGGAAACCCAAGAAAAAGCTGTGACATCTTCCTATGTCAGTTTGTACAGTGTAATCTAGTCATTTTAGGCACAGTATGAATAATAGGCCTCATCAACCTGGTTTATATGATAATGTGGCTTTAGATACCCTAAAAATAATCTTGGACCATTAAGCATTTCCTTTAAACAAACAAAGGAAACACAGTCCCTCTATATTAACTCTGTGCCATGACCATAAAAGCAACATGTCTGGATTTCTGAAGCAACATCATATTTCAGTTTTCACATTTCACCAAGCTTCCATGAGAGAAAAACAGAAGAACCCATTAAACCCATCGATCTATTTAAATGAAACTATCTGAAGTTATTACAGGACATTAGCTCTTAATGAGTCTTAGGATCAGGCTTAATGAAAACATTAGCTAGGGTATTTGCACTAAGGTAGTCAGATAAATTAAAAATGTCACCACTACATTTTGGAGAGATGTTCCCTATAAAGTCAGCAAACTCTGTGTGTGTGCTGCTGTTGCTGCTTTTTTTAAAAGAGCAAATGACATACTAGCTAGGTAGCCAGCTGTTCCTTTTAAAAGATGACTGTCCTCTATTTGAAGTTCTGTTAGAGGGCCATCTTTTATCTGAAGATATTGTCTATTTGAAGGGCTATCCTGTCCAAGTCCAGTTTAAAAATAAAGAACCTGAGCAAGAAATATTGTCCTTCAACAGCAAACTGACCAGAGAGATGCACATTCTGGCACACTAAGGTGACATTTACTGTATTTCTCTTTAAACTGTAACAATTTCTAAATATGCATTTGTACATAGCATATGCATATGTTATGCAAGTCATTGTTCTCTTTCTTGGTGCTGTATTTCCCCCTTCTGGGTGATGATTTTGCCCTTGTTAGGCAAACGGACTGTGAGCAGGACAAATTGCTAGGGCACTTCTAAATCTGCACCCAGACAGAGGCAAAAAAACTCAACCAGGAAATGCAAGAGTAATATCTCAAAAAAGAGCTGGTGTTTCAGCCTGAACCCAAATTGGACTGTATGTCTATCCAAGACAGTTAAACTCACATCCAAACCATTTCTGTACAGCTTACATCTTTGTTTAATGCAACAGAATTAACTAATAAATACAGAATCAATATTTAGTAATAGAAAGATGACAGATGAAATAGGTGAGCTGAAATGGTTGGATGAGATGGAGTGGACTGATGAGTTGAAAAAACAATGAAATGCAAGGCATTCAGGCTGAAACCCAGAACATCAGCAGAGAACCAGCCAAATCTGGGGAGCACTCCTCCAGGCTGAGGAAGGTGCAAATCAGACAGAAATTCTTCCTATTCAGTGCATGGCATAAAACTGATCAATTGCTAACTGATGGCTAGAAGGGGGACTAGAGCAATTACAAATGTAAAACCTAGGGGCAAGATAACAAAGTAGCATACTATCCCTTTGGGCAGAACAGCTGAGGAGTGATGGGACCTCCATATTGTGGAAGTTGAGAGGCCTGCCAGTATTGTGGCCATGCTGCCTATGCTGATGTCATTTGCCTCTCTCTATAAGACTGATGTCTTTGCAGGATTCCTATTTTAGCACTTAAGTTTCAGGATAACACTGGTAATTCACACATGCACCCTCACATATGGTGCTCACCAATGTTTGCCATATCTTTGGCTCCTCTGTAAAAAGGATTTAAAACAACCACCTAAAGTTTTCATGGCTTTCTGTCCTTGCTTTGAGCATCCCTAACATACAAAAGGCACTTAGACAGCTCTGTTGGGGCACTGTCATCGAAGTGTTACAATCTAGCACTTTCCAGCAAGTACTAAAGTTAAAGGACATTCATTCTGATGTCTGTTAGACTGAGCAATGTGATCAGCATGCTATCCGAGTGTATTTTACTCTGCACACACTATAACTCACATGGGTATAATGGGTAAGATTTCTTCCCATAACACTGAGTAACTATTCACACTGAAATGAAACACCATAATCACTTGCAAAGCATTGCTGACCCGCCTCCTTCTGGTCCTCTTCATTCATTTTGGGTTGCCTTCAAAACACAAATCCCTGTTGCACAAGTGCTGGAAACTACATTTGCAATGAAATTGGGGAGTCATAAAAAGTGTGCTAAGCACCCTATCAATTCTGCCCACAATACTCAGAACTGGAGGAAACCATGTCCCTTAAGACCAAAATAAATTTGATGTAAAACTAGCATGGATAACACCCTGATTTTCTTAGATTTCATCTATGCTTAAGATTGGACAAAACTGCAGCATTTGGCCTCAAACTAAAGAACAGTGTCCATAGCTGCATGGCCAGTTAGTCATGCTTGCTTTGTGGATATTTTTCCATTGTAATTTACACAGCAAAAAGTAAAAACATTGTTCAAAAAATGAAAGGGAAGGGCTAACACATAAATGTACATGTCAGAGCACCAAACTCTTTTATTCAGACATAATGCCAAACTGCAGTTTACTAATCCAGCACACTACTTTGCAATAATTACACACAGGTGGCATCCTCTACTTCCTAGTTTTTATTACCCTTACTATGATCTCTAAAATGGCAAAGTATAGTTAGCACTAACCTGGATGACTGGAAATTGTCTAAGCTGAATATGAAAGCTATTAGCTTTCATATTAGCTTTCATTAGCTTTGTGTTTGCTGAGGTATGCTGCTGTCAAAGTCAGCACTGTTGTCCTTTTCCCCACTTTAATCTTTAACAGTAGTGCTTTCTTTCACTTCTTTATGCACTAGTTCTATAATAGAAATGTCCCACAAATAATACCTGCATAAATAAAAGTTTGGGAAAACAACTTGTTCCAACATTGGCTCAAAAGCAAATAAATCATTGTCTTATAAACTGAACCAACATTATGTCTTATAAATAGAAGCTACTTCTGCAGGGCCATAAATAGACTCAATTTTCTCCATTTTATATTTGAGGATGGCAAACAATCAACTATTTTATAATGACATACAAAAAGGCTAAGAGAACTAAATAGCTGTGTTGTTCAACTGCACATATCTAACAAACAGGCAACTAACATTATTTCATTTATTTAGCTTATATTCCCAGATGCTTCCATCGAACTCAGGATGCACAGACAACATTTTGACATGGTCTTCCATCAATCACTAACCAGACCTTTTTATTTTCAGCCAGGTTGCTGTGTCATGTCCTATCTACTAAAACAAATGGCAAAAATCAGAAAGCCCATAGTTGTTTGTGCCAGCTGTCATGACTGGCTCTTCTGAAATAAATGCAAGCTACAAATCCAGCTGGAAATAGATCCAGAGAAGGGATGGAAAACGGATCACAGGCTAGACCACTGTATCCAGAAAGACAGACAGACAGACAGACAGACAGACAGACAGACAGACAGACAGACAGAAGGAAAAACAGCAATGACAGATCTTGAGAAGCAGGAACAAAGGATGCGAATGAAAAGCTCTGGGGCTTGAATGGCAGGGCCCTGGGAGCCATTTTTCGCAAAGTCAGTTCAGTGTCATCAGTAAATAAACACGAAAGCAAGTAATTCCATTAAGCTGATCAGGGAAATTTCTTCACATTTCTTATCATTAAATGAATTGAACTTTCTAATGCAGGTACAAAATAGCTTTCACCATAAATTGTTTAATTATCAGGACACTGAAATGGGAAAAAAGGGAAAAAAAGAAACAAATGCCCTATTCAGGTTTTTTTTTGGGGGGGGGGAGTATATTTTCTACACATATTGTATACCCTTTTCCCAGAAGAAATGACTCCCCAAACAGCTAACAAAACAGTTCTAGTTTGTGACACCACACACACAAGTTACTGTACTACGTCCAACCAGCATATGTATGTTTTGTCAATGAAAATGTTGGACTTCTTACAGTGATGGATGATGGCAGGCAAGTAGCACAATGCTATTTTCAGCCACTGTAGCAAAACACCAAACATTCTTCTAGTGAGAGGTTGCCTGTGCATTAATCTCTTGCACATCATCAGCCATCTGCCCATCTTGTCTCTTTTCTTTCTTAGCTATGCGTGGCCGGGTTGGAGAACTACCGTTGGACAAATTCCTTCCAACTGCAGATGGGACACTTTTTCTTACCTAAAGTTTGTGAACATCAGCTGAGGTTTTTGTTTTCCACAACAGGGGATCAAATGTTACCTATTTCTTCAGCCCATTAGACAGAGGGGCCTTCTGCAATGTGCACCTGATGGATGGGTCGAGTCTACAGTCACATTTTTCAACCTATGTGCCAAGTTGCAGTGGGTCTCACCCCATTCCTGGATGGATCGTAATGCCTCAGGCTTCTCAGTCTGTCCTTCCTTGATTGCCCTGAACTGATGTCAGTGTACATACAAGTACTGCTTGAGCAGGGTTGCTAGTGAGTTAAAGAGCAAGGCTAATATTTTTAATAGGACAGAACTGAGAATAATGAGGAATGAAATAAGAGGGAATCTGTAATAAGTGAATGTAAAAGCAGCAGGAGGGAGGAAATAAACTGGCAGCCATGGCCAGGGCACAAGTTCAAGTGGGAACAGAGAAGCACAACTACTTAGACATTTTGAGAGACAAATGAGGGAAATGAGGAAACAAATATATAAAACAAAAAGTCCTGAACCAACTTCTGTTGAAATGGGGGAGGCTAGATAATGATACTCTAGAGCCAACGTTTATACTTTCAGTTGTGGAAAGCAGAAATCTGGTAGCTCCTGAAACTAGGAAATAGCTCTGGCAAAGAATTCTGCCATTTCCAAAATCATTTCAACAATTGCTGGTTTTTAATGCCAAGCTTCGCTTCCATCTGCCACCAATTTCTGACTGACTCTGATCTTTCATTACAATTTTGTGACTGGTGTGCCTGAACATCTCGAGTGTATGATCAGACTGCAGCTCACAAAGTCCTTCCTCTTCTTTTAAAGTCAAGTTTTCAGTTTCAGCAAATTATTCAGAATAAGGATCCCTCAACCAGCCATACACTTGTGTTGAAAGGGAGGAAAAATAATGTTCAGTTGTGTTCCACACTTTTTCAAGGTGGTTTCAGTAAGACTGGAAACTTGCTGATATCCTTCTTCACCCTCAAGCCTTACCAGTAGAGGAAACATTTCAATATTTCCTTTTGCAACATGTTTTTCCCATAGATTCAGATTCCTTTTAACTCCAACAATCTTGTCACCTGAAATCAAAACATTTTCTACAGAGCCTTGTAGAGACTTGTTCAACTGGATCGTGTGATGAAAAATGTCTGCCAAGTAGGGTAGCTTCGTCACCCATTCATCCTTAAACCACTTGGCAAAATTGAGCCTACTGTTTACTTGAAAGTACTCCTACGATTCACCTTTCAGCTCAAACACCCTGTTGAGAACTCTTCTTCTGCCAAGTCATCGGATTTCTGTTATGCAGAAGCTTTATGTGCTATTTGTCTAAGTTTTCGCTGAGTTTTTAAAACATTCTGGAGTGAACTGGTCTTTGTTTGATAAAGTTAACCATTTTTGTAGCATCATTCAAAGCATCATCATTCTATTTCCAGCACCTTTCTGTGAATATGTTATGATGGAATCATAGTTTTGTTTGCTTGTTTGTTTTTATGCAAGAGAGGTGAAACCTCTAATGGAGCCAACTACTGATGGGGTACCATCAGTACAGACACCTACACAACTCTCCCAAGACAGACCTTTTGTTTCCAAATATGAATACAAAACATTAAATATATCTTGCCCTTTGCTTGCTTTAGGTACTTCTTTGCGACGCAAAGGCTTTTTTTGAATTTCGAATCATTTACAAATCGTACAAATGGTAAAATGTAACATGGATTGGTGAAAACATTTGATTCATACACCTGAATAAAAAGCTGGTATTTTTTTAGTTTCTCACATACAACCTCTTCAGCATCATGTGGCATGCCATCAATACTTCGACTCATTATACTGTATGAATGTAGAACATTTTCAATTTCTTATACTGCATCTTGTCCCAGCATGTTACCCACTGTAATTTTATATGCTGGCACTATTAGGCTCTCACCCTGTGCCTTTCCTTCTCTGAACAGTAAGTTCTGCTACTAAGTAACTTGCTTCCAGAGGCTTTTCACTGATTGTGACTTTACTATCAAAACCTTTACTGTTTGAGATTCCAATAGCTGTTTAAAATAATCAGCAAGTTCACTAGCTGTGATTTGTAGTTAAGTGTCTTTTCAATTATGTGTCTGCTGTTGCACTAGTACAGTGAAATTTGTCAGGGACTTGTGATTCTTCATAATTAATGTTATCAGAATTGTCTGTATGGTTAGGACTACTGCAGTCTCTTCTACCATGGTCCTTCTATCAAAAACTACCACATTGGATCAGCAGACCTTTCTGTAAAACTAGTTTCCAATTAATTTGAACATAAAGTATTATACTTTTAAGTTTTATTGTAAAAAAAAAAAAAAGCACAAGCACACACACACATGCATCTGGAAACACAGTGTAAGTGAACTCAGGCTCTCTCATGGAACCCCAGCAACACTTGCAAAAGCCTAGCACACCAGGGAACGCTTGCTGAAAAAAGCTGCTGCCACTGTTTGCCTTATGTTCCACCCTGAGTAAGGAGCAGGCACTCTGCAGTGCTGCCGTAGCAGCTCCCTTGCTGCAGCAAGGCCAAAGCAAGAGAGCCCCTGGTACAGCATTTCATACAGTCCATGCAGCCAAAACTCTTGGCCTGAGGAGCCCATTTTCTGAGGAAGGCACTCATAGGAAGGTGACCCTCAAGACTGCCTGGGCAGCTGTGGCATTGGAAAGTGCCATGACAACCCTTTTCGTATCTCATTTTGGAAAAATACCCTTCAGAGAAAGACATTAAGGGGAAGTATCAGCAAACAAGGGGAAGCCAGAGCTCTCCCTACCCTTGCGCTTATCAGCACAAGGCCCCAGCTCATGTTCCCAGAGACATTTCCCTTAGAGAAGTCACATAATATGGTTTGTTTCTCCACCCTGGTGCTATCTTGTGCTAGCAACAGCATACCATAGCAGCAGCACACAGAGCCCTTGACTACAGTAAGGTTTACTATTTGTTAATAATTTGTTATTTAGAAACAAGTGTTGTTATGATTGCATCTTGATGGCCATTCTTCATGACATCAGTTATAGTATGTCATTTTAATACATTTTTATACTTGCTATACACCATTCTGAGAGCTTTTTGCTAAAAGAACAGTATATGAAAGCTTCAAATAAACAGTAATAAACAATAAATTATATTTCTATTGAAATTATACTAATTTTAAAGTATAATAATAATTTCTACATTTGCATCTATAGAGGTGAATGAGCAGATCCACATTTCATGCTATTTGGCTCTTTTTCGGCGAGGAATGAAGGAACTAGGCAAAGGCACTGGTAGGAGGCCCAAGTGGTGCAAGGCCACCTAGAGAGACGCTGCTTCATCTGTTCTGGTCTTGCGCAGGGCAGAAGAAAGGAATAACGGAGGAGCTCCTGGGGTGCCCACGGGTCGAAGCCACCCCGACGCTTGTCCCTCGACGGCCTCAAGACCACCTTCCAGAACCCGAAGAGCAACCTTTGGGGTGGGGAACTTAAAGCTTATAAAGCCGTAAGTAATCGCCCCAGAGACGCTCCAAAGGCTACTAGAGCGGACGAACCGCGTGGGCAGACAGGGCGCCCGAGCACGACGAACGAACCCAACCCGGAAGCGAAGCTGTCTGCGCTGAGCTCTTCTTCCGGGCCGGCGGCGGTTGCCAAGGCAACCAGAACTAGGCCTTTGTTGCTATGGGGACGACTACGGCAACTTGAAGGAAGACTTGAAGACGGCCTGAGAAAGGAAAAAGCGGGCGGGATGTTTGTCTACCTGAGCAAAAAGGTGGGAGCGGCGCTGCGGGCGAGCCTCCGCGCCTCTGCCATGAGCGGGCCGCGCCGCGCTTTGCGCCTGCGGGGAGGCTCGTCCGAGCTTGGCGGGCTCCGAAAATCCTGGCGCCGCCGGACCCTCGCGGAGCAGGCGGCTGCCTCGGCTCTGGGGCTGGCCTTGGGGTGCGTGGCGCGGTGAGACTGCTGCTCCCTAAGCTGGTCCAGCCCGCGCACGTAATATCTGGAAGGGCTCAAAGTGGAGGGGAAGAAAAGGTTGCAGCAACCTGTGTTTCCTTCTTTGGGTATCCTTGCAGTTAGCATTTCAGTAAAGACAAGACATTCGTACTTGTGAGACCATAATCTTGAACACGGTTTCATGGGAAGTTCAACCTGGTTGAAGTTGATAACCATGTGTACGATTTCACTGCAAGTCTCATACATGTACTAAAGGCATGAAGGCTAGAAAGCTGGACGTTGTAGAACTTTTTTCTGTTTAACCAAGCGGAGAATTGTGTGTCACCAATTATTAAAATGCATGCTGTTGCAAGGAAGGTAATTTTAAGTTTGAAAAGAAAGTAATTGTTTCCCGTGCTCCCTTAAATTCTCATGCTCCCCTCAGTTGGAAACTACCTGTTCCAATTTCTGCATGCTGATTAAAAATTTAATGAAACACTTAGCTCTATCCATTGTTGCCCAGCTGTCCAATGATAACTGGTTTTTCTGCTGTGTTAGGTAGTGTATATTTTTTATTCAGTGAACGCCTTTGCATGGCAGAACACAAGTGTCCCCCCCCCCGCAAACTTGGGTTGTGGTGAACATAGTAAGAGCAGGTAGGTATGCTGGTTACCGCTGCTGGATTGTCCCTGCTGCAAAGCAGAAGAGCAAGATGTCCTGTCTCTGGGTGATTAAGCATGATGAGTGATATCTTGGTAGTTGAAGGAGAGGTAATCCAGACTTGTAACCCAGGAATTAAACAATGGAGTATTCATGGGTTATTTATTCCCAGTGGGACTGATCATATGAGGGAACCAGAATGCTCACTTTGCTTCATTCAAAATAACTTGGAGTTTAAAAAATTAGCCTGGGTTGTTACGACATCAAAGCAAAATTTCAGAATTGAACTGCATCTCAAAGCATGCACGGTCAAAATTGCTTTGTGGACTATAGGGTGTACTAAGCTCAACAATTTCTTTTATGGGCAGCAGTAGTTTGTACACCTAACAAATCTTTCTGACACTAAAGCATACCTTAGAATGGAAAAATTATTCTATTTATAAGCTTTAAAATGCTAGAACAGGCCATAGTATGTGGTCAGCAATGTATAATTTAGCTTTAATGTGATTATTGCTTTCATTACAAAGAAAATGTTTTGTTTCAGATTACAATTCCTGGTAATGTTAGACTAAGATCCATTTCTTGGAGCAAGGACCAAGGCTATATAGCATGCGGTGGTGAAGATGGCTTGCTGAAAGTTTTAAAATTAGAGACAAAAACAGGTATATGCCCATGATACACTTGAAAGCAACTAACATTTGCCTCAATACAAATGGATCATCATCCTAGTGTATGAGATGACCTGTTCATTGTTTGTGCTTTTGCTATGTAGCCAGTGTGCTTTCCCACTTCTTGCCAACATGACTTGTGCCAATGTAAATCATATGATCCTGATTTGTGGGAACACTGCAACTTTCTTGGTGTTTTGCTACAATACTGCAGGGTACATTTGTGGCTATCCCAAATTCATAAGTTTTTTCATTGCATGGAAAAACCATATGAACAAACTTACTGCAGTAGCCACAGCATTGAGAGATGGGGACAAGATGAAGAGTAGCTGTTTGGGTGAATGAAGCAAGCTATAAGAGCTGCTTTCTAGATCACAAATGCAGAATTTCATGTCTGGGGGACAAATCTGGCCTTCCCACAGGCTCACTACGACTCCCTGGTGTCCATGTCTGCTTTCTCCTTATCACCAAACATTTGGGAACTCCTCAGCTTTTGTGTATTCTCTGTACTAGTTCCTTGTACTGTATTATCTGTAGTAAAATGTTGAAATGTTTCTCCTAAGGTTTGGTTACAGTGACCCAGATTTCATATATATGTGGCAGGGGGAAAGATCATGTACCTGATCATAGGCGTGTCTACTTGGAAATAGGTCAGATTGAACTGAGATTTACCAAAGATCTGTTAATCTCTTTAAATGAAGGAGGACAGCATTTTATTGATCTTTATCTTGATCTCTAAAAGCTGCAGACAAAATACTATATTTTAACCCTAACCCTAAGCTCTAGAGAGTGTACAAATTATGTCTTGGATCTTAACTTCTCTTTCATGAATGAAATTAGACTTTTCTATTTCATTATTTCCTGTGTGTCCAAATGTGCTCCTGAGAATTGGAAAACCTTTGGAAACGATGTGGGATTTGTTGTTGATATATTGTAAGGGATTATAGAGTGAGCATGTTTTAAAACCATGTTTAATATGCCCCCACCCCCTTTCTCTTTTAAGAGGAAGCCAAATTAAAGGGACTTGCAGCACCTAGCAATCTCTCAATGAATCAAACACTTGAAGGTCACACCGGTAAGTGCCTTTATATCCTTATATTTCGTGCTTATAAAGAACAGATTAGAGGCAGTATCCTAGAATGTGCTGCTCTCTCTTTTGCATCAGCGGGAGTGACTGTGGGCACAACTGGTAATTAACAGTTCTAAAAATATCTTTGGACATGCTCATTTCCGGACCAGAACAAGTTAGCAAGTTTCCTTCTCCTGTTTATGGAACACAGCTAAAAAAATGAAATTACTAACATGTCCAAAGCAGGCAGACCCTACTAAAAAGAATATTTTCATGATAATGGGAACATTTTTGTAATAAGTTGCACTGGGAAATACAATTGAAGCACTGAAATGTATTTGCTGTGAAAAAATACGTGCTGTGTTAATTATTATTATATACCACATGCTTTGTGGGGATTAATCCAATTAAATCCTACATTTTTTTGTGATCCATTTGAAATTTCTGTGCATGAGAAAGGCAATTTCTGCAAATTCATCCAACAGACAATCCTCAGCTAGCTTTGAAGGATTGGCTAATTGGCCAGAAAATTATGGGAGATGGTGTAGGGCAGGGGTCAGCAACCCACGGCTTCGGAGCCGCATGTGGCTCTTTCATCCCTCTGCTGCGGCTTCCTGTCACTCAAAATATGTGTCACAACCGCCAATGTGTGACACCCGCCGGCACGTGATTTATTGAGCTTTTCGACCCCCGGTAGGCCAACCTTGGATAAATCCAAGAAAATAAAAGTTTCAGAAGAAAACAGAATGTTTAATGGTATGTGGGCAGATTCATTTGCTTTCACTGCTGACGAGATTGGTTTACCAGTCTGCTTAATATGTGGTGAGAAATTGGCAAAGAACAAAAAGTGAAATATTGCAAGACATTTCCAGAATAAGCACACAGCCTTTGCTGAAAAATATCCGGATGGAGATGAGAGAAAAAAAGCCATTTTGGAACTGATGCGGAAGGTTGATCTGAGCAAAAATCATTTCACGAAGTGGATCAAGTTTGCAAATGCAACTACATATGCTAGTTTTGCTCAGGAAATAGGCACGGAAAGCTGCAGGTGGATAATTTAAGTTTGACTTTTTATTTCATAAATACGAGGAGGACTCAAATAGACATTGAGTATTTTATTTGAAAGTAACCTTCAACCCAGCGTCTTTTTTTTTCGGAGTTCAAAATGTTTTTGTTGCATGCAAAAATAAAAAAATTTCTCTGTAGCAGTTCATTGATTTCATAAATGCAACACACTATAGTTTTTTTTATACGTAGCATAAAGATAAAAAAGATACATGCAGTGTTATCTTCATTTCAGATGTCAAAAGGGTTTTGTGGCTCCCGGTGTTTTCTTTTCTGTGGGAAGTGGGTCCAAATGGCTTTTTGAGTGTTTAAGGTTGCCGACCCCTGGTGTAAGGGAAGGAGAAGTTGGAAGATACTGCCTTTTCCCTTCTGTTTGAACCCCTTCTTGGTTGAAGGCCTTTGCATTCTCAGGAGGACCTTCTGTCAATGGAAAAGTGTAATTCGATGCTTAAAAGCAAACATATCTAAGGCATAAAGAAGAAATAATAGCATTATTAAAAATGCAATGTTTGTTTTAATGGACTTGAAACAAACAGCTTTTAAATATACTTGTTTAAATGTATTGCTGTAATCCAACAGTATAAGATTCTGTAATTTTCTAGGTGCTGTGCAAGTAGTGACTTGGAATGAACAATATCAGAAATTAACTAGCAGTGATGAACATGGACTCATCATTGTTTGGATGCTGTATAAAGGTAGGTGATTTGCAGGAAAGTGGCTACTGTGTCATGGGTGGCAGTATTTCAAATAGTAAGCAGCATTGAAATTTGGGCAGTGGTTCTTCAGTTGTTTAATTGCAGGCTTCAGTGCTCCAAGTAACAGTATTTCTTTTTAAAACTCCTATTTTGGAGGTTTAGTTTGATTTATTCTTAGTTGTACATTGCTTTTTGTCCCTCTTCTCCTAAATAGCAATACCCGTTGTCTCTATCTTGGGCTGACAATCTACCCCAGGCAATTCGAATGTTTATGGGCATTCTTCTATATCAGCACAACTGCCAAGTCAGTGTTGGGAGACAGCTTACACTCACATCATTCGATCAAAACTAGAGTTTTGGTAGTGCATCAACACCTTTTCACAGCGGCAGGATATTAAAACTCAAAAAATCAAAACCATCGAAATGGTGAAAAAAACTAAGTTTTAGTCACATTGATTAAGCGGACTGTTACAGAAAGCAAGCTATTATTACTAAATGTATTTGAAGGCTGGAGACCAGCGACAGATTATAAGCCAGACACCTCTGACCACGAGCATCATCATTACTACCTTCATGTCTGTATTGTGAATGAAGCTCTTACAGAAGCATCTGTGTGCCTATGTATTACTGTTGATATGGCCTAAATGTGTATGCAATAAGTATTTGATCAGTTTTTATATTTTTGTCTCTTTCATAAATAGCATTAAGTAATAAGTAAGTGAGTTTTCAGTGGTTGCTGTATTGGTGTATAATAATATGTTATAATAATAATAATGTATTTAATATACAGTAAAATATCTTTGGATTGGGGATGAATGTGTATGAAATATTTCACTAGGACTACAGTCCTATATGAACTAACTTAGGAATAAGTACCATTAATGCGAGCTCAGTAGAACCTCTGATTAGAATAGCATTGTTTTGCACAGGTGTTTATGACCATTTTCCAATTCTTTATTTGTTTCTTATGCATACAGAAGAAACCCTTTCTTCTTTGAACCAGTACCCTAACTCTAACCCCTACCTTCCCCAGAGGGGTGACTCTGTATTTAGAAATTTAGTTTCTTATTCATTTCGGAATCAGTTTGTTCAAAATAACTGATTTTTTATTATGATTTATGTACAGTTTGTCAGTACAATCCAGTCTACATACAGTTGGATTTCTGTGCAGTCAAGTATAGAAGTTTCCATGCTAAATATTAAAATTAAGGATTACATTGCTGGCTTTTGTTACTGAGTGTTAGCATACTTCAAACATACACAAATTGATCTTGTATTCAAATATTTTTCCTTTGAATTTTTGTATATCAGTTAGAAACAAGGCAATATTGGCATAAAATTCGAGTTTTTACATACTTACCCTTGGATTTAGTACTAACCCCATAAATAATATATGTGGTTTCCTCCACAGGATGAGGTGATGATGCTATCTTGGAAGCTTTTTAAAAAGGGATCTGATGAATTCATAGAACAATAAATGTATCAGTAGCAAATTTAGCAAACAGGATGTTGGCCTAATCAAGCAGGGCTCCTCTTATATTTTTCAGTGTATATATTTTGTGACGTAGCTGAACTCCTCTTTCATATCTCTACCCATAGTATATGGCCAGAGAAATTCTGCACTTGGGAACAGAGTACAAGTATCTTTCATTATTTTTAACAATTGGTTTATGTATCTTTTTCATAGCATAATAGCTTATTCAGTATGTCAGCTTCTGTGCAGAACAATGTCAGAAAAGATAACACTTAAAGCAATGCACATGTAGAAACACTGCCAGTTTCTTCTCCTTTTGAAATTTAGGTTTATGGCCTCCATATCCTATTGTTCAGTGGAATAATTTGATCCCAGACCTGTTATATATGAACACAGCCTCGGTGAATACTTCACTTATTGTATACTGTTCAGTGTAAAGGCTTGTGTCCATGGTACAATTTGGGTTATGAACAGTACCTTGTAGGTTAAACACACAGAATAACTGTTAGCATGTTTTGATGATTTTCAAAAGCCCAGATATCTGTGTAGTTAAACTCAGTGAGTTGAACTGAAACTTGGACTTATGCAAATAGAAGGGCTCCTCTAAATGCAAGGATCTGAGATGCAACAGAACCTCCTACCAGATGCAGGAAGCAATTTTTACTTACTCCCCCTTTCAGTCCCGCTCTCTACTACACACACAGGCCATTAATCCCCCAAACCAGGGCCTGTATGTGTGTGTAGGTGGGGTACACAGAACTCAGGGATAATTTGGATCCAACTTAGTTACCATTTCTGCCAATAATAGCAGCTCATTTTTCTTGTAATAAAAATAGGTCAGGTAAAAGATAGGAGTGTTGGAGGTCTGGTTGAATTTTCATTCTTTTCTTCCTTCAGGTGCTTGGTATGAGGAGATGATCAACAATAGAAATAAATCTGTTGTCCGAAGTATGAGATGGAATGCTGATGGACAAAAAATTTGCATTATATATGAAGATGGAGCTGTGATTGTTGGTTCTGTGGATGGTAAAGTATTACTTGTATGACTTGTACTAGCCATATTAATAGAACTTAGAATTTTTCTGAAGTTTTCATAGTCTTTTACTAAAGACAAATCCTATTCAGAAGTTATTTCCCCAACTTCAAAGGGAGGGAGAACAAGACTCCATGCAGGAGCTCTATTTCCAACTTCCCTGTCCTGATCAAATCCACACATTGATGGATGCAGGGGAAACCTAAGAAAAATGTGCAAAGAATCTCTCCACAGTCAGGAGTTTCAGTCGCATATAGTTCCTGATCAAGTGGATAACTTCTAAAGCATTTATCTGAACAAGCAAGATCCCCCTTAACACAATAAGAATATTTTTGTTAGAAAAAATATAACCTCTGTTACACTTAGCAGTTGCTACATTCAGTTGGAATTATCTGACCACAGAGAGACAACAGTTACCATGTACTCATGTTTTACATTGTAATTTGATCACTCATTAGAGATGTCACTTTCCCCAATAATTTAAATTTAATACATGAGTCATTCTGAAATAATCCAAGTAAATGCATTGAAATGCATATATGTGTGCGTTTTTCTAGTAGTTTCTGCTAATAGTTCAACACATTAAAACGAGACTGACCATATTTACATTGATTTGTATCCAGTGCCATAAATAGAATACTGCTGTGTTCATGGAATGGTGCTTTCCTGTTCCTTCCTTGCTTCTGTAGTCCTCTGTTTATGCCATTAATCTGCTTTAGCAATTTGCAGGACTTTCTGGAACAGAATAATATGTGATGGCTGCCAGAGGCGGAGGAAGACAGTGAAAACTGGAGAACCCTCTTATACAGCAACAATCACACCTTTGGATCCAAGCCTATATGACTCAGAAGTTAGATTTGTAATAAATAGTTTGAAAAACTAAAGATTATAGGTTGTTGTTTTTTTTAAGATAAACCAGGTTTATCTTTTGCAGTATATATGGATAAATTTAAAATTCTTCTGTAAGTTACCATTTTGATTTTTTCAACTTTTGCAATGGAACTTCTGTAGTATTTTAAGTAGCATAAAGCTTTGAATGGTTGAGGGCTATGTTGAGCATATTTCCTGTTAAAAGGGAATCGTATTTGGGGAAAGGATTTGAAAGTGCAACTCCACCATGTTGCATGGTCTCCAGATGGCAGAACCCTACTCTTTGGAATGGCAAATGGAGAAATACACATTTATGACAAGCATGGGACTTTCATGGTAAGTTCAGAGGTGTGATACTGTACTCTACAAAATAGCTTACTCTTAGTTGAGTTCACAGTCCAGTTCCTAAACATTTCTGCCTGCTCTACTTGGATGGAAACTTTTTGTAATGTAATGACAATACCTAAACACTGTTGGGTAGCCATTGAAAAGATTATCATATCATAGTGTTTAAAAGAGCACAAATACAGAGGCTGCTGCTTACAGCAGTCAGTGAAGGTGTTGTAACTGAAGTCAGTAGCAGTAAATTGGATCGAATGCAAACATTCCGATTTAATTGCTATGTGGATTGCAGTCATATCTGTTGGGGGGGTTCATTCTTTCTTATGATATTTCTGTTATAAAAGTGTTTTATATCCAATCCCTCAGAATGTTTATATACAAACATTTAAATGAATAGAACTCATTCTACAGTTTCATCTGACTGTATACTTGGGAGGAAATCCTCTTTAGCACAATTGGGATTGTGTTCAAAGAAACATAGCTAGGATCAGACTTACATCTGCCTGAACCACATTAAGGTCATGTTAACATATATTTATTAAATATTTTTCATTTTAGATGAAAATGAAAATGAACTGTTTGGTAAATGTAACTGGAGCATTCAGTATTGCTGGAATACATTGGTACCCTGGGACAGAGGGTTATGTTGAACCAGATTGTCCATGCCTTGCTATTTGTTTTGACAATGGAAGATGCCAGATAATGAGACATGAAAATGATCAAAGTAAGCACAACTTGTTACAATACCTCTAAAGAAGTATTGTGAATTCAGTTGCATGAAGATCTTGCTTAGGAGTGAGACAACAGGACAGTCTTCATTTAAACTTTTTGTGTGTTCTCTTTCAATCTGTTAATTATACTTGTTTTCCTGTCAATCAGATCCTGTTTTAATTGATGCTGCTTTGAATGTTGTGAGTATCCAGTGGAACCACTGTGGAAATGTTCTGGCAGTTGCAGGTTTCCAGAAAATAGCTGCACAAGATAAAGATATAAATATTGTGCAGTTTTACTCTCCATTTGGTGAGGTAAGTTCATTGTTGTTTACCTGACTGGTCCTGCATATATTGGTTCTATTGGTTGAATAACACCAAACAGTGGTTCCGCATATTAAATCAAGGTTTTCAAACCATGTTCCTAGAAAGCCTGGGTTCAGCAGGAACAGGAACAGGAAACAAGCTTCCCAGAAGGATATCTTCCCCAGTACTACCATCCCTCTTCTGTGCTGTGCAGATGCCACATAGTACTGGGCATGTCCAGATGTTTTGAATTCCAGCTTCCTTAAGCCCTGGCAGCATAACCAATAGTCAGAAATGTTGGGAGTTGTAGTCCAAAATATCCAGATACCTACATTCTTCCTACCCCTGTTCTATGTCAAATGCAGTTTGAGTAGGTAACCAAAGCTAATTAAAGCCCATTTAGGTGGCCCATATGTGTTTGCGCCCCTTGAACCTGGCTCAAAATATGTTGACATATAATGCTTCCCTGACAGACACCAAAGAGTTTTATGGCAGAAAAATTGTTGCGCAAAGCATTCAAAAATAAAAAAGAATAATAGTGACCTAAATTCTCCTTATGTGATGACCGTGCTATGATGCTTGGAAATGTGAGATTAGGATACAGACGATACAAAATATTTCTGCTTCTAACTCAAATAAATAAATGATCTATATTCATTATACACAATGAGTTGATCATTGTTTGTTTGCTCTGTGTTTCTGCTATGATGATGGATATTTTTATTCTGTAACAGTTTATGAATGATATGAAATACATGGTGTTGGAAGGCATAATGAATGATCAGAAAATTCAGAAATACATAGTTGTCATAGTAAGGATCAGTTTAGTAGTGGCCGATTATAGATAATTTGCTAGCTATTATTACTAGTAAATGTACATTAAGAAATATTCATATCCTTTAGAGGAGATGCCAATGACTCCGTCTGGTCAGGTATTAATGGATGAATTTCATTTATTGCAGCCCGATGATGTGGACAAGGTGCTTGGGATGGTACATCCTACCGCCTGCTTACTTGACCCTTGCCCTTCGTGGCTGCTGACCAAAGCCAAACACGGGATTGGTTCCTGGATCCTGGAGGTTATTAACGCCTCTCTGAGGGACGGCCAGGTGCCCGCTCCTTTAAAGGAGGCGGTAATCAGACCTGTCCTAAAGAAGGTGTCCCTGGATCCAGAGATGGCCACCAGTTATAAACCGGTGGCCAACATCCCATTTTTGGGCAAGATGTTAGAACAGGTGGTGGCAGGACGACTCCAAGCACTCTTGGATGAAACTGATTATCTGGACCCATTCAGTCCAGCTTCAGACCTGGGTACGATACTGAATCTGCCTTGGTTGCCCTGTACGATGACCTGTGCAGGGAGAGAGACGGGGAGTGTGTCCCTGTTGGTTCTCCTGGACCTCTCAGCAGCTTTCGATACCATCGACCATGATATCCTCCTGGACAGGCTGGCAGGACTGGGAGTAGGAGGCACTGCTTGGCAGTGGTTCTGCTCCTACCTTGATGGCTGATTCCAGAAGGTTGTGCTGGGGAACTTTGGCTCTGCACCGTGGCAGCTATGCCATGGAGTACCACAGGGTTCCATTTTGTCCCCCTTGCTATTTAATATCTACATGAAACCGCTGGGAGAGGTCATCAGGAGGTTTGAGCTGCGGAATCATCAGTACACTGATGATACCCAGCTCTACCTCTCTTTTTCAACCAATCCAGGTGAGGCAGTGGCTGTACTGAACCGGTGCCTGGCCAAGGTAATGGGCTGGATGAGGGCCAATAACCTGAAACTCAATCCAGACAAGACAGGGGTCCTGTTGGTGGGTGATTCAAGCTCCTGGGTAGGTGACTTGGGCCTTGCCCTGGATGGGGTTGCACTCCCTCTAAAGGACAGGGTCCGCAGTTTGGGAGTGCTCCTCGACCTGAAACTGTCATTGGAAGCTCAAGTGACTGCGGTGGCGAGGAGCGCTTTCCTTCAGCTTCGGCTAATCCATTAGATACGTCCCTACCTGGAGGAGGATTGTCTAGCAACAGCAACACACGCATTGGTTATTTCCCGGTTGGATTTCTGTAACGCGCTTTACATGGGGCTGCCCTTGAAGACAGTCTGGATACTTCAGATGGTGCAGAACAGAGCTGCCAGAATGCTGACAGGGACTGGGTGTTATTCTCATAACAGTCCTCTGTCAGCTCCACTGGCTTCCCATCAAAGTCCGGGCTCAATTCAAGGTGCTAGTTATTACCTATAAAGCCATAAACGGCTTGGGATCTGGATACCTAAAGGAACGCCTTCTTCCCTATTTGCCCTCCCACCCCCTGAGATCAGCAGCAGAAGCCCTCCTCCGGGAACCCTCTGTGAAAGATATTAGGAGGCAGAGCACCCGGAAGAGGGCCTTCTCTGCAGTGGCGCCACAGCTATGGAATGTGCTCCCCAGAGAGGTCCGCCTGGCACCGTCATTATGTTTTTTGGCGCCAGGTTAAGACCTTTTTATTTCATCAATATTTTAATAAGCTTTTATATTGTATGTTTTTTAAATATTATATTTTTAACTGCAGCCGGAGTGGGTAGATTAGTTTATGTTGATTTTTATGTTGATATTTTGTTGTAATTTATTTATATTGATATTTGTATTTTATTTATGTAAGCCATCCTGAGGCTTTTGCAATAGGATGGCGCATAGTGCTTTTTTTGTAAAAAAAAAAAAAAAAAGGTGCCGGAACTCACATCGCTGCTGGCAGTAAGCACTCAGTGTGCGACAACACACACTAATCCCAAGCCGAGCAGCGTCCCAAGCTGGGTGGAACAGACGCAAAAGCAGCCCGCTGGCACTATGTTAATGATGTTTGCTGCTGACCTATGCGGACAGGAGATTCAAAATCACTTTGTAAAATCCATTGGAAAAAAAGGTGGCGGAACGCTGTTCCGGTGCGTTCCATGACAAAAAAAGCCCTGTATCTCAGGGTGTGGAAAAGTGGGAAATGCAATAATAAAATACCCCTTCTAAGTCATCTTATTATACTGTCATTTACACCTTTGTTCATCTAATCACACACATACAATACATACATTGTACTATATTTATTCCCAGTTTAGAAATGATTACTAATACCTTATAACCAATGAATGGATTATGTCATTTCAGCATTTGCGTACGCTGAAGATTCCAGGCAAACAAGTATCAGCTCTGTCTTGGGAAGGAGGCGGCCTAAAAATAGGGCTAGCTGTTGATCAGTGTATTTATTTTGCAAATATTCGGCCAGACTATAAGGTAAGCATTGCAATGCTCTGCTTTGTTGGAAAGCTTAAAACATAATTACTAGCATTGGGGAAAGGGTGTTTGGAATGATGACATAAAAAGAGATGATTGCTTGGGTTAATCTTTGAGGTCATGGCAAGGGTACCAGTGCATGCTTGGAAAGAGAATGAAGGCTTATACCTAGAATATCCCTGGTTTCGGGAGAGAGGACCGTGAAGGTTATAGGTGAGAGCTCAAACATGGACAACATGGGCGAGAGCCAAGGTTGTGAATCATATTGTTATGATTCTTACTCTTTTTGCACCCATTATATTTTAATTATGTTATTTATTATAGTTATATTTCACCTTTTTCCTGCAAGAAACTCAAGGCAGTTTACACAATTTTCCTTCTCCGTTTTATTCTCTGTGAGATAGGTCAGCCTGAGAGTCAGTAAATGGTCCAAAGTCACCCAGTCACCTTCATGGCTGATCAGGGACTGTAATCCAGATCTCCCAAGTTTCTCTCCAGTAGTCTAACCATTATGCCACACTGGCTCTTGCATAGCTATTGGCTTTATTGTATTACTGTAAAGCTTTTCTTGGTAACATCTGTGTTTTATTAAAACAGTATTATTGTCCTAAAAAAAATTTATCCTATGTTTACCTTTCTCTGGTGGCATTTTATCTGTTACTTTTGAACTTTACCTACACATGCTTTTACATAAATGCTCTTTGAAATAAACAGGTTTTAGGGTTAATTGCCCTATGTTGTTTTTGTCATGTGTCTGGGAAACTTGTCTTATAACAGCCTGGGAGAAGGCACGGTGCATGTACAGCAGCCATCTTGAACTCAGGGAAATATGGTATGTTGGGTAAGCTATTCAGATACCAGGAAGGGAAAGGAAGATTCTTATTGTGTTGAGAAGCCCAGTTTGTGGTTCTGCATTACCTCAACATCTGTGCTAAGACTTTGTTGTGATGGCTTGGAATTTCCTGACTGTGCTAACAAGCATGGGGCTCTTTCAGCATATCCTCAGCCCCAAACACTTGACAGTTTACTCTATGGTATCTGTATTGGGCAAGAAATTGTGAGGTTGGATTTTGTCCTGACTTCCTTGACATGGTCAGACCACTTCCTCATGAAGTTTTTGCTGTGCAGTGATTATTCCAGGGATAGTGTACCCGTTTAAAAGATTGGCCCCAGAGATCTTTTAAAGTAGATTTTCAGATTAATCTAAATGGTTTCCTGTGAGCCCTCACAGAGTTTCTGGTTGGTGTGAAAGATGCTTGTTTCGCTTTTGCCTTGTGTCTGGAAAACCTGGCTTATAACAGCCTGAGGAAAGGAAGAGTGCCTTTACTGAAATAAACTTGCACTCAGGGCTTTGCTGAAGTTGCTGTCTGAAATAACTTTGAAGTTGGCACAATAACTTTCAAACATCCTGTCTGACTGACTAGAGTTTAGCCCCTTGTAGCGGAAGATGGTGAAGCAGTTAGGACTAGAGCTGGAATATAAATTTTGGAAGAATCAAAACAAATCCAACTGAACACAGACAAGAACTCATCTTAGAGCTGCCTTCCCCATCTCGGTGCTTGCTAGATGCTTTGGAGTACAGTTCTTACCATTTCCTGTTATTATCATGCCAGCTGAGGCTGGTGGGACTGTTCAAAATATTGTGGCAGCGAAGAAGCAATGCCCTTCAACAACTGTTGCATATTTGCAATGCTGCCCAGGTAATGTGCAGCCTTCTTGGCTTGCCCTGCACAATGATCATAAGGTTCCTTTGAAGGTGTGCTGCAGCTTGTTTGCAAAACTGTTGTGGAACTCAGCCATATACTCCAGGAAAACCTTGCCTAGAAGGCTATTACTGAGTGCCAGGCAAAGACCTTTTATTTTCCCAAGTCTTTTAAATCATTGTTTAATCTGGTTTTAAGTCAACTGCTGTTGGGGGTTTTTTTAATTGTCCTCTTTTGATATTTTATATGTGACACTTGATGTTTATTTTGATTACTTTAAATAGTACTGCTATAGGACTTTTATTTTTAAGCATACACAAAAATATTTTTTGTGTTCTTTATTATTAAAAGTACACAAAACATTTTTGTGTTTTTTCTTTAAAAAACATTTCCTGAACCAATGAACTCTCACCTTTCTTGTTAAACCATGTTTTACCATGCACACATCTGAACTATGTACATGTTCTTCTTTAATGATTATTTGAACCCTTCCAGATATCCAGTAGTTGTGTTTTTTGCAATGGATTGGTTTAGAAGAATGATACTTATGAGCACTAAGTCTATACCTACATTACTGTCTGTTATTAAGAAATAATAAACCTTTCTTTAACCTTCTTGTTGACAGTGGGGTTACTGCACTAATACAGTGGTGTATGCATATACCCGACCTGATCGTCCAGAATACTGTGTGGTCTTCTGGGACATAAAAAACAATGAAAAATATTTGAAATTTGTCAAGAGTCTGATCTCCATAACAACTTGTGGGGACTTCTGTATTTTGGCAACTAAAGCAGATGAAAATCAACTGCAGGTATAACTACTTGTCTTACAACCTTTCCTGAAGTTCTTTGAATTATAAAATGGAACTGCTAGTCCATCAGAATAATCCTAGTAGAAGCTTCATTCATCACTTCTGTTCAGATAAGCAGCTGCACAGATTTGGAGCTTGGCATCCTTCTTCTGGGGGAGACTAGTTAAGTCCTAGCTTAAACCTCAGCTGGAAGTTATAGATCTTCAAATACAAGTTCTGATTGGTAATCTTTCTTTTTATGAATATCTCTGAAGTCTCAAAAACCCAAGGTAGTGTATAATATATAACATCAAATTAACACTGGCAAAATTCACAAGCAGTGAAGAAAGGAAAAAAGGCCAGTCAAACTGAAAAGGAGCCATAGCACCTCTGTTCATTTCTGCAGGTTCACAGCAAGTGTTCTGGATTGCTTAGGGAAGTGGGATTCTCTACCTGTCTTTGAGGAAGCCTTCCTCCTTTGGTCCATTATGAAGCAAGTCTTTGAAGAATGTGCAGGTGCATTCTATTTTGGTTGTAGAGGGATGTGTCAAAGCCAGGGGAGGATGGATAGGTTGTGTCATTTCCCTAGCAGCTTGCTCAGCTTCTCTGTTGACTGGGGAGGAATGGGATTGTCTTCTTTGCTGGCCATCATGGGAGCAGAGCAAACTGCTGAATTTGTATCTGCTCTTCCGCCAACTGTCTTAGCCTAGCTGTAGCCAGCATGGAAAGTGCTTGCAACAAAGATTTCCTCAGAAACTTGCTTCATATTTGAAGAGGCTGTGGAGGAGAGGCTGTGAATTAGAGCAAATGCTGTGGTCTGAAATAGGCTCATGGTACAGCTGTTCCCCACCCATGTTAAAGAGTTTGGGTATGCTCCCAAGTTTTCTTTGGTTGACTCTCAACGGGCATCTTGTAGTGCATTCATGTTTGCATGATTATTGTAAAGCAGTATTCTACCATCTAAACTAACAAAACCAACTTCTCTTGATGCTAAAACATGTTTTGGGTTTTCAAATTGCATACCAAAGAAGAATGTAATCACAGTGTAAAATATGAATGAAGAAACATTTCCAACAATACTCTTGGGATTCCATCTATATGGAAAAGTGGTTGCTGTAGAAATCCAACCTGCTCATACATGGATGTTCCTCTTGTTACTGTGTAAACTCAGTTCAATTGGATTTGCTTTATTTTCTGAATGAATCCATTATTTCCCATATCTCTTGTATAATGCTTACAAAGGAGGAGCATGAGACTGAATCTCTAGGTGCAATGGTAAAAACAATTCTTTTACCTGTTCTTTAACTCATATAGTATTATTAGGCATATATTACATGTAATGTATATGTTATTGCCATGAGCTTGGTTCAAACATTTAGAATTTCTGGAACTGCCTGTTTATGCTGTCCCATGGTGATTAATAGTACATATGAGCGGTCTTCATGGACATAGAAATATTCATCTTGAATCCAAAAACTTTATCTTGATATGCTAACTAAAAATAAATGCAAATAAATCTGATATATCATCCACAGAAGTATATCTCAATTTTGATTAAATTCTTCTCCTTTGAAAGATGTTTCAAGGTTTGGATTTTGTGAATATGAGAAGTGGTGGTACAGATCCTGATCTGAAGACCTGCTTGTATGAGAATTCTGTAAATAAAATTATTTCAAATTGTAAGTCTGTGTGTGGCATCTGTAGCTCTGCACTTTTCTGTCCATGTCAAGATACAGTTTTGTGGTTCTTCTGATGGTTGCCTAGGGGCCATAGGATCTTCCTTTCCGAGGATGGGGAAAATGATAGAAGAAAGGCTTTCTTCCTCTCCCCACAGAGAAAGATTGAGCTTTGTTTAAACTGGGTCTGCAGCCAGTGCTGGAACTCTGAAGAACACCTTCTTTTTGCCCTCTGCAGTATTGGAGCTCCCTAGAACCTCCCTCCCCTCATCCCCAGAATTGGCATGGTATTTCCATCACATCAAAATCAACAGGAGTTAAAAGAAAGTGTTGGACAAGACTAAGGGAAAATAAAATGTGGTCCCTTCCACCCTTTTCCCTGCTCACATGAGTTGAAAGAGTCTAGGAAAAGGCAATTCCCTCACAGTGGTGTTTTCCATTCTCAGTGGGATCATTCTGCCCATGGAGTTACAAAGGTTGCTTTTCTAAATATGCTGGCATGTTTTAAGCATTTATTAAAAGCATACCTGCTGTTTTTGGCTTTCTCCCATCTATAAGCTACGTTTGAACCAACCTCATGATATGTGTTTGTGGTTTGCTTGCTTGTTCTTTTATAATCTGGTTTGGGAGTTGTATCTCTTCTGATGAGAAGAGATATAATTATTGCTCATCAGTAAGTAATAAAGTCTTGTGTAAGCACAAATAAAGAGTTTTTGAAAGTGTTTTGTAGCAATAATTTGTTCTTTGTCCTCTCATTAAAATCATGGGCTCTTTTATGGAAAAAGAGTGGATTCCTTTATATGATTATTTTTAATTGTATTGCTTGAGCATAATGAAATATATGTCCTGCTTCTTCCAACTTTTCCTAAAAATGAAATGCTTATATATTATTTTGTTATAAAACATACATCCTTGACATATTTCTTTATCCAGTCCATAGAGGTCGTGTTACTAATTGCACTGAAGAAAGTTTGAATTTTATTTTGAGATTTATGAGTATATATTTTTAATTCTCTTCTGTAGTATGTACTTGTTCTCTGCAATTCCATTGGTACTCCCCTGGATCCAAAATATATTGACATTGGTAAGTCAATACTTAGAGTTTTATATTTGTTGTGTTTATCCTTTCCCCTAAATTAGCTGTTTTACAGTAATAGTTGTTTTAACTACTAGATAGAATTTGTCAGAGGATATAAAACATTTTTTGTAAATGTTTAATTATTTACTGTTGATCATTATGGGAGTCAAACTGTGTAACTAAAATGGAGTACAAGCAACTTTTTTGCCAGGTCACTATCCATAGGAATCAAATCTATTGATGTACACAGTTTTTCATTTTTTAAGCATGCTAAAATTAGCAGCATGAATACTAAGGTTTGTGAGTAAAAGGAAACAACCTGTCCCTTCCTTCCTGCCATTGCTACCTGTGCTCCCCAAAACCCTCTCTAAACGATTGAGGGTAACATTCTTTCAGTTTCCATATGCTGTGTTTTTAAGGGGAAAAACCTTAACGTTTGTGACTTGGTTTGTCACTATTTATATTCTTTCACATTCCATGGTGGGAGCGAGACACAAAAGTAAAGATTATAATAGAGCAAGTCCCAAAGAGGTTTTTCCTGTTAAGTTTTGCACAGTATTCTGTACTATTTCACAGTGCTATTTTATCTCCTTTTTGTTTTATTTATTAAGACTGTTACATTAACTGTGTATGCCAGTTTTGGAGCTCAAATTCTGTGAGTTAAAGGAATTCTCTCAGTAGGCTTGTGGGTTAGTCTCTTTGATTTTTTTTGTTAACCTCTTCCATTTGGATAGTTGACTGCCCAGATTTGAAATACATATGAAATACATTTGAAGCTATCATCAATTTCATTATTTACTATGTACACCATTCAAATTGTAATCTTAGACTAAATGGGTCTGGATCAGCCTATTCAAATTGTGTTCTTTATTTGGTTTTTATAATAGCACCATTGTTTGTTACCATGACCAAAACCCAAGTGATAGCAGCTTCAAAAGAAGCATTTTATATCTGGCAATATCGTGTAGACAAGAAGCTCACAGCAATGGAAATTAACCAGCTATCCTGGACTAGAAAAGAAGGCAAAGAGAGGTTTGTTCACTGGCTTCACAGTACCTTTACCTGTGTTGTATTATTTACATCTTGCTATTACCTTTATGACATTCAATTTAGAAATCAGAGGTATTACTTAAGTAAATTCATAGGAAAAACTGCTTTGTTATTTTCAATATGTATGTTTCCGTTTTCTGACACCATTTTTACAGACCTCTATAATCCTCTCTCCCCAAAATAATCATTATTGGCTTTCTTTTTTATCTGTATATATTTTCTATTCCTAGATACCATTCTCAACATTTGAATTTCAAGGTTTACTTGAATAATTAGCAAGCCCCGCAGATTCCTATCCAATTTTCCTTCTCTGCTTGCATCTCATGTGGGGGGAGGGGGGGCTGAAGTACCACCATGTAAAAAATCAAAAGTCATACCATGTCAAATGTGATAGGATGTCATATTTAATTGCTAGACTTCTTACTTCTGGTAGCAAACTGAGTATTACTTGCTACCAGTCCACTTTTTGCATGAGTGTTTTTCATATTAAAAGACATTCTGATCCTTCATGACCATGTTTCTGCAGTACTGTGACCTGAATCTTAAGATAAGGAATTTCACAAATAGAAAGCTTCCTGTTGAATATCAACCTGCATCCTTAGCAAACACCTCTCTGAGAACTGGAATGCCCTCCAGAAGAATATGTGATGGGATATGGGGTACTGCTGGGAGAAAAGAGAATTGTCCTAAGTCAGGGTCCTAAGAGAAGTTAAATAAACTCAGCCTACATTGTTCCGGAGTATTTGTAGGGTGGAATGTTTGCAGGGGCTGGCTTGTTGGGAAGGAAAAGGAAACTCCTTCCATGAAATCCTTGAATTTTTTTAGGATCCAAACCTATGTATTTTGTAATACACAGAGAGCACACTAAATTTAGGAAGCCATCATTTGATTCTCAGGACTGTACTTTGATGAATTCTTTCATTCAGGTTGCTGTATTGCTTTCCAATATGGCAGATACTTTTTCTCATCCCACTCCAATATCCTGTCTGTCTGTCTGTCTCTTTCAGGATTTACCATGTAGATGATAACCCTTCTGGAACAGGTGATGGAGTGCTGGACTATTCTAAAGTGCTACAGGTAAGTTCTGGTTTTAACCAGAACTTATTCTTGCCATTCTTTGGTGAAAGACATCTAGAGGAGTTATATCCAATCTCTAAGTGCTTGACCCCTTTTGCTGATGTGAAAATAGTTAAGTTTTGCAACTCAAATAAATTTTGTTATTTTCTAGTGATTTTGCTCCACAGCTGTGCTTTGAAAACAAACAAACAAACCAAATAGACATCTAGTGATTAAACTAATGCCATTTTTATGGTTTCAGGGAACAAGGGACCCCATCTGTGCAATAACAGCATCAGATAAAACACTTATTATTGTAAGTACCAAATATTCCATGTATTTATTTTACAATATTTTTAATAATAGTGGTTCTTCAATCAGTTTGTATGAATGGTATCAGTTTTGTAGTTGAACAATACTGCCCTCAACAGTAATGGATCCAGAATATCTTATTCTTCCAGTGGTATCAAATAATAGTATGCTATGACTCCTATCCTTTGATACAGTTGCTACAAAAAAAAAGTGTGCTCTAGATGTCAGATGTTTTCAGAGTCCTTTACCTCATCAAGCAGGCACTTGTGTGTGACTCTCTGGCTTTGACCAGATGGTATCAACTGCTTCTAGCTCTTAGCACTCTTAGAGGTAATGGCTGTTGGAAGTATTAGCAGAAGCAATCTAAAAAGTACTTTCCTCAGTCCCACCAGTATTACTGCTTCAGCAGATCCATAATAAAATAGTTTCTTTAAACTGTAGTTTCAGAACAATTTTAGATCTGAAACCACATTTTGATCTTGGCTTCATCAAACATGACAACAAAAAAAACCCTGCATAAATGGGTGTGTCTTAGAATTCTAATGTTCTTCCATTCGAAAATATAAGTGTGGAAATGCAGAGACAGAACTATGAATACTCTTCATACATATAAAAGCAGTAGAGGAAATCAAAACAGAAGGGCATCAGCTTGGTTCAATCATAACTTAATTAGCTAAGATATTTGAAAGTCTTTAGCCCACCCAAAGATTCTTGCTTCCATCCTTGTTGCCAGGTTCTTCAGCTAGGATCTTAAACCAATTTTAAACTGTAGTTTGAGATCCTGGTTTGTTCCAAACCTGGTAACTCTTGTTTCTTGGTGGAAAACTGCAGTTAGAGATGAAAGCTGCTATGCATGATGAGAAGGAAGGGGCCACTTGCCCCAGCTTCAAGCTTGTTCTTATCTCAGGTTGTTTCCATCTGAGAAGTAATCATTTGAATGGAGCCAGTGGTTTATTTTAACCAATTACTAAACTGGAGCACTAAATTCAAGGATTTTGAAAATTACATGATTCAAATGTTTGTTCAAATATGTAATATTTTCCCTTACAAATACCTTCTAGTTTGTTTAATCCTTTTAGTTAGAAAACACAAAGAATGGTGTGTTTAAAAAGATTAGGAAGGGAAGAATGTTCATATTGCCTCACAATGCAATATGCAAGTTGTTTTTCTCTAGGGACGAGAATCTGGCACAATTCAGAGTTACAGACTTCCCAATGTTGGCTTAATTCAGAAGTATGTCCTAAACTGTCGTCCCTATCAACTGTCTTTGAATTGCAGATCCAGGTAAGGCGAGCTGAATTATAAAATAACTTCCTACCATTGATTGGTAATTTGCTTTAATTGAATACATTATATTAGCTAAAATATTAAAATTAGTTTAGTAGGTCTAAGTTTTTACAGACAATATACTATATTGAAGTCAAGGATTTTAACATTCTGAAGCCCTTGAACTCTCTTCTTACATATTTTCCTCTTCCATGCGTTAACATTAATGTGAAAATCCATTGTTTGTCTGGAAAAATAGTTCTACTAAGCTCTCTTTGTAGATGAAATTCTATTCTGAGAATAGTGAATTTATGAGAGATCATTTTATTATTCGTCTTTGGCAGAAAGTTAATAAAACAGTGTTCTGTTTTGTATGCCTTTTCCTTTTATTCTATTTTAGTCGTCTTGCTATCATAGACATGTTAGGAGTGCTGATTTTCTATGACCTGGATGCACGAGTAACAGATGGTTCAGGATCCCAAGGAGTAGGTGAACAACTCAAACTCGAACGAAGAGATGTATGGGATATGAAGTGGGCCAAAGACAATCCAGACTTATTTGCTATGATGGAGAAAACAAGAATGTATGTGTTCAGAAACCTGGACCCTGAGGTACAGCAATAAGTGATTGCATCGATTTTTTTTGTTTCTGCTATTACTTCCTTCATCTTTGGGGAAGGGAAGGGGGAAGCAGCTGGTTAACATCATATATAGATCCTTCTTATATCAATTTACTTGTCCTTAAGGCAGAAAGGGCTCCCTTAACAACTTAAATTAATGGTGGCATTCTAAAGTTTAAAACAGAATTAATACTTGGAGCAGCTAAGAAAAAAATTATCAGTATAGCTAACCCAGCATAAAAAAGCCCCATATGTCATTGAGTATTTTAGGGAAAAGGGGATTGGCGCAGAGGTTATGCCAAATGGGCTGCCATGGGGAAATCATTCTAAAATTGGAAGGCTGCGTGTGGGAAGTTCCTCTTCCATGTAGCCTCCCTTCGAGGTGCCAGTTGGAGGAAGGCCTGAGATGTTGAGCATAGTTTCTGGGTAGGTTCCGGTTAGGAAAGGTGATCCATTAGGTATTGTGTTCCTAACCTGTGCAGAACAGCATGCTTGCATTGAATATTGGAAGTGGAAATGTGGACAACAGCATAAGAAAATAAAAATAGTTGACCATAACAAAAATCCATGTAGACCAACATTCTGCCTAACTAGCCAGGTTCATTTCACTTATTTTATTTATTTATTTATTAAAACATTTTTATGCCGCCCCATTCGCCGAAGCCTCGGGGCGGCTTACAACACTTAAGCTAAAATAATTATAATATAAATCAAAAATAGAAATATTAAATTAAAAATACAAAAATACAGTATAAAACTTACAAGTAAGGTATGAGAATGATTATACAAACAATCTGTCATTTAAAGATAAACTGCCTTTGTAGAGATGGGTTCTGTTTAGTTACACTGACCAATAAGCCATTAATAGACCTACCCACCATGAATTTGCCTGTTATCTTCTTAAAGCCATCATAAGCTAGCAGTGATCACCACATATTGGTTAAGTATCATTTTCCTAACTTTATAAGCCTCTGATTCTTTATGTTTTTTTAGACTGAACTTTTAAATACCAAATGATGTAGAGTGTTTTTGTAGGGCTAATGCTTTAGTCTCTCTGCCATTTCATTTGTAGATGTAGAAATCACAATAATGAGGGTTGAAACTGTATTGGTGCTCCAGGGAAACTTCACAGGATTCCACCTGCATTCTGTAAATGCAGAGAGAGTGCAGGACTGTATAAGGGTGCATAGGTAGGATCAGTTGAAGGGTGCAGGAAAATTGGTAATAGCAGTCTTACATGAGAGTAGTCCTTTGTATGCTTATTCAAAAGTAAGTCACACTCATTTCAGTGGAAATTTCTCCCTGGTAAGGGAGCCTAAGGTTTGTTGCCTATGTCCTTTTGAAATTAGTGGTATTTACTTCTGAGTGAACCAGGGTAAAATCAGATATTGAGGCTGTGATCCAAGCTTGCTTGGGCATGGTGAGTTATAGGACATTTTTGGCTAAAAAATGAACAAAGTTGTGTCCTTAGTCTAAAATAAGCCAGTTGATGCAGTCAATTAACTGATGGTTGTTAAGTGAGCAGCAATTGTATTGAGATAGAATTGAAACATCCAGTATCAAAATGAAATAAATGTTTTGTGCCTAGGTAAATTAAATTAAAAATTAGAACCATTGTCAAGAAAACTTTTAAAAATATATCATTTACAAATGAGAGTTCTAAAATGTGAGTCTGAAGGGGTGATGACTTTTTCCATCCATATGTCATTATAATTAAATTTATTTATGAATATGTATATTTAGGAAACAAGTCAGTCCTTTGACAAAGACCCCAAACCTTGTTTAGCACTCCTAACATAAAGCTTATCAGGCTTCTTTTCTCATTGGTAATCCTTGTGCCTCCTAAAGTTGAGGACACCCTTTGGAGCATCAGTCCCTGCCCCCAGCAATACATGTGTGCTCATAGGTAAGTGTTGTGGACTCATGCATAAGGGTGTTAGATAGAAACTTAAGTGGTAGAACTAGGGAAAGCCATGGTTTATTTTTTGATTTGAGTTAGTTGTAGAAAAATGTTTTCATGTGTTTATGCTCAAGTTCTCAGTCTAGGGTAAAATTGTATTATGTCTGAAATACCACAAGTTTATTTTGATTTGTTGCTCATTACATATTAATATGCATTTAAGGAACCCATTCAGACCTCTGGATACATTTGCAGCTTTGAAGATTTAGAAATTAAAACTGTGTTATTGGATGAAATATTAAAGGCAAGTAATAGATTCTTTTTTCTAATAACAGTGCATCTATTCAATTTGCACAGCAGTGTGTTTGAATGGCAATAAACAATAGCTGAATAAGTTTATTTTTATATATCTTACAGAACCCTGAGCACCCTAATAAGGACTGCATAATTAATTTTGATATTAGGTCACTACGAGATGCACAAGCACTTGTCAAGGAAGCAGGGATTAAAGAGTCTACCCAGTTCATTGAAGAAAATTCACACCCAAGACTTTGGTAACATTCCATTTTGTTCTAGTTTCTTCTATTCATTTCTTCTATTCTATTTATCCATATTGGTATTCTGGGTTAACTTCTGAGTTAGCAAAACAGATTTTATTCAACAGAATTTGGATCAGTATGTATTAATAGGACAATATTCCAGTTAGGTTGTGAATATTCAGCAGAACTTTCAAGAGCTGTTAAATGTATCTCTTTTAAGGCCCAGTTAAACCTCTGTTGTTCAAGATGACAATGGCCTAAATAGATCAGGGTTGCAAAACAAGTGTCCCTTTGTCTGTCTGGCTAACTGCTAGCATCAGTGGCCACCAAAATGAAAGATATGAGAAAATGTTTTAGGAATGGGCTTTATGATACCTGTGGTAAAAGTCTCCTTGCTAGAATATCATAGAAAGCTTTGATATTTAGAGCAGGGTGTTCTTACCAGGAACCACACAGCTTGTTTCTAGAGCATTTATTTAGTGACAACAGAGAAAGTGATGAATTAAAGCTGCGAGTGAGTGAGTGGGCAGAAATGATTGTGAGTGAGTGTGAGTAGATGGGGATGTGATTGGATATAGTTCATGGAGAATGTATATAGGGAGCAAGGGCTTTAGTTCTGTCTAGGTAGATGCTGGCCACAGGAATGCCTGCCCAGTCCAAAAGCATAAAAACAGCCCAGGAAAGGAAGATGAAAACACCACCTCCTGGAGCAAGGCAACCTGAATGCAGAGGCTTCCCTGGCTTGTACCTACCATGTGGGTTATGCAGAATTTAAACATCAAGCCCACCCATGATGGAATGAGAAATTACCCACCCTGTTTTCATTGGGTGGAATAAACCAGCCTTTAATCACAGCTTGTTGAAGACTTATCTACTTCTCTATCTTGCTCTTATGGGAATATTCCTAGAATCAGCCACATATTTAAGGAATAAAGAGAACACCAATCCTTCTCTTTTAGCCCATCAATGATGATGTATAGGCAGAAATATTCTCACTGTTATCCCACTCCTTCTTTTCAAAGGGCAGGGGGAAGATACAGAGACAGTGTTACCCAAGGAGGTCCCACCAGTCAAATGCTAATCTAGGTATAATTCCTGTCATTCAACACACATCCTGGCCAGGATTTTTCCAAGACAAAGAGAATGTAGAGGAAAAACCCCTCTACTTAGAGACTTGTTCTCATTTGTCTCACTCTCCCCACCATTCAGGAAGGATAAAAGAAGTTAAAACAGCCTCTCTTATATTCACCACTTCTAACATTTGGTAGAGAGAACTTGAGCATCTGATTCAACAACTTCCCCTGAATCTCATCTTCCTCTGAGAGTTCTAGATTTCCCTCTCAAGCAAGGTCAAAGAAGATAGAATCTTCAGAAGAGCAATATGTTGGAAGCAAACTCATCCAAGGGAAAGATTTCCCCTAAGAGTCTTTTCTTACACTTTTAACCAAAAAGGTCCATAACATTACATGTAAACCATTTATTGTGTGAAAAGAACATTCTGATGGTGATGATGGTAGGAATTAACAATTCATGTTTGCAGTATCTGAATTGATCCAGGCAATATTTAGGAACTTTTGGAGTTGGAGCTTACTTATTTTAATCTTTGTATGTTCTTTTTTGGACCCCATTATGTTAGTTAGATTGTTACTAATGAGGCTGTTTTTCCTAAGTAAAATGTGCTTGTTCTTTATTCAGGCGTCTGTTAGCTGAAACAGCTCTCCAGAAACTTGATCTTCAGACTGCTGAGCAAGCATTTGTGCGCTACAAAAATTACCAAGGTATTAAGTTTGTAAAGCGTCTTCGCAACCTGCAGAGTGATTTGTTGAGGCAAGCTGAAGTGGCAGTTTACTTCGGCAAGTTTGAAGAAGCTGAAAGAATGTATTTGGACATGGACAGAAGGTAATTGTATAGGACAAAATTGTATTGATAGGAAAATCCAGATGGGGAGAGAAATGTTTATCTTGACTGGGTGAATTTAAGAGTATTTATTTCACTCTAATCAAACTTGCCATTCCCAAATGGAACTCAAAAGTGGAAGACAAAGGAAAAAGCCTGTCAGGCATAGGAATGGAGCTGGGAATGGCCAAACATTTAAAGGTAATAGTACAAAAGCTTCTGATTGAGGCCAAGCAAACTGCCTTAAAGCTTAATCATGAAACCTTGGTTTTATATAAAGCTTTAGAACATTCAGAGCATTCCAATCATAACTTTAATAATCCGTAAAGCAGCACTGCATGAGGCAGCCCAGTATTGCAGATGATGGCAGAGGCTTAGTGATAATAACTTGCCAAAGACCACCTAGTGGCCATGATTGAGGGAAGATTTGAATTCAGAAGATCCTGGTTCACAACTCTCTTTAGCCACTTAACTACACTAGCTATAAGAAAAATTGGAGGTATTTTTGTGTGTTTGCTAAAGTTGCCTATTTATGATATTTTCAGAGATCTTGCAGTTGACTTACGACTCAAACTCGGAAATGGATTTCGAGTAGTGCAGCTGTTGCAAACAGGCTCAGGACATGGAGATGATAGTCTTCTCGAAAAAGCACATAATGAAATTGGGGACTATTTTGCAGATAGACAGAAATGGTATGTTCGTAACATGAAATTGTATCTGCCTTTTTTCAGATTCAGGGCTTGATCTTTTGAAGTTTTCCTCATTCAGAGAATGGAAATGTAACAACATCCACCTACCATGTAACTTTATGCTTAATTTATTTGTCATTTTAATCAAAGAGGCACAAATAATCATTCAGTTTTGATAACTGAAGTGTGATATGTATGCAGTATTTCTTTGTCATGGCCTCTGTGCATCACACATATGGGTTCTGTGCCTGTGCAGTGCCTTTGGCCGGAAAATTAACAGCTAATGGTTTTTGGCGGGAACTCCGCTCCCCCTCCCCTCTAGTATTATATAAGGAGCGGAGTATCCACCATTTTCCAGTCTTTGCGGCCGCCATTCGTTGTGCCTTGTGCCGCTTCGCTCTCACTTAGATCATTACTTACCTCTCACTTGTTGAAAAACTTCCCTTTTTCCTTACCAAGTTAGTATTCCCTTGTTCCTGTTACTGTTAGTATTTTCACTTAGTTCTTGCTTTTCACTTTTCTCTCTCGTTCCTATAAAAAAAAACCCCCCAAAATATTATTCTCCCACTTTACTATCTCCTTCTCTTCTTTTTCTATGATGGTGCAACGGGTGGCATTCCGCAAGTGCGGGAAGTGCGGCTCCAAAATGCCCGCCGCGGACCTGCATGACCTGTGCCTCCTTTGCCTGGGGGAAGGGCACAGGACAGATAAATGCGGCCACTGCTTAGCCTTCTCCAAACAGACGAGGAAGAATCAGGAGAACCGCCTCCGCAAGCTCTTGTGGGACCAGGCTCTCCTCCAATCGGACCGGCTGGTGGCTAAGCTTCCCACAACTGTGGCTCCACCCGAAGGCCGTCCAACTTCGGCCGACCTGCCGCAACGCCCGGCCTCTTCCTCCATTGCTCCACCCTTACACACTTCTGAAGAAGGTGCTCCTAGCATGGCTGATCAGCCCGTTTCCCTACCAAGGAAACAAAAAGAGAAGAGGAAGCACAGTGATCCGGACAAACATCCTGTGCATAAGAAGGTCAAAAAGGATAAGGCTGGCAAGCCGGTTAAGAAACCGAGGAATCCCAAGCATACAAAGCATCGCCACTCGGGTTCGGCGACCTCCTCGATCCCGACTCCGGCCACGGAACCAACCCCCTTGGTCCCAACCATCCAGGCGGCTATGAGGGTTACTCCACCAGGCTCACCGCGCCGACCGGCAGCCGAACTCCTTCAGGATTCACAGCGTGGTTCCATCTCGGATGGTGAAATAAGAGATTCCCCACTGAGAGCTCAGTCACCAATACCAATGCCGCCCGTCCCTCTGGATACCAACATTGCCATCTCTCTTTCGAGAAGCCATAGGAGCCGTTCTTTGGATGCCAGATCCGATGACTGGTACCATTCCCGATACTCCACTCCGAGACGGGAAGAGTACCAATCTGTGGCCTATTACCCAGTTTCCTGAGGACGATCCTCGCCGCCAGCTCCTTGGGATCGTTTCCATTCTACACCCAGAGATGCCCCGAGGGCTCCATCTAGAGAGAGCAGCAGATCAGAGTCCCCAGGAGATTCCTCTTCCAGTGTCCCACCTCCTTACTGGATGGAATCGGATGAATCCGAGGTTGACTTGACCTCACCAGATGCAGCGGTTACTTCGCAAGGCCCGGGGTCACCTGAAGAACCGTACATCTCCTTCAACGAGTTAATGGCCAGGCTGGTGAAGTCGCTCGACATCGAAGCCCACCAACAACCGGGACCGAGCACTGACCGTTTTTATGATGTGGTCAGGGGCAAACAATCCACCTCTATCGCCTTGCTGTTTTTAATGACTCTGCGGCAGGCAATGACTCAGCCATGGGACCTCCCGGCCCACCCACAACCGACTTCACGTAAATATGAATCCATGGTTCGGGAGAGGGACATCCCGTTCCTCTTCTGTCACCCCAAGCCAAACTCGGTTGTTGTGGAATCTTCTCAGGGCCGGGAAGCACGTGGACACACCTCGCCTCACAATGAGGGAAGAAAAGTTGACTCCCTCGCCCGCCAGGTATACGCGGCTTCTGGCCTTGGATTACGAATTTCAAATTACGAGGCGACCCTGGCACGCTATCAATACTTCCTTATGCAGCGCCTAGACACTATCATTGGCAACTTTCTGCAGCAAGGCACCATGTTGATTCTGATTTGAGGTCGCTCGTCGGTGCCATTTCTCTCCGGAGACACGCCTGGTTGCGTAAATGCAATTTTCCAGAAGAAATGAAGCGGAGAATTGAGGAGATGCCGTTCGACGGATCTGGTCTCTTCAATGCGAAGACGGATAGTAAACTAAAATGGTCCACGAATCCAGAATGACGGCCTGTCGTATGGAACTGCAGTCCCAGCCTCGACGTAAGTGATCATGGTCCCACCCACAATACTGCCAACAGTACCAACCTCGGCAACAACAACCACACGAATGCCAGCAACGCCACAGACAGCAACCGTCCCAGCGCTTCCAGCAGGGCCGCCGCTGCTTCGAAGCAGATAGGCAACAGCGCTGATGGGACAAGCGAACCTTTCCTCTCCTCCCAACTTCACCCTCCCCTCTCTCATTTGGGCACCGGCTGAAAAGTCGGCTCTCCACTTGGAAGTCCATTACATCTGACGGGTGGGTGTTATCCATCATCCAGCACGGATATAGAATTGAAGTCGACGTTGTTCCATCACCGAATCCTATCCGTTTTACACCGACCTCGTCAGTACTGTTGGATGAGATTCACCAACTCCTTACTAAAGGAGCTGTTCGTCACTTATCGTTATCGGAAGGACTCCACGGATTCTATTCCAGATAATTTATGGTCCCGAAACGAGATGGGGTCTCCGACCCATATTGGACTTGAGAGCTCTCAATAGATTCATAACACCAAAGAAGTTTTGGATGACCACGCTCCAAAATATCCTTCCATTGCTGGGGAGAGGGGATTGGTTCACGTCGCTGGATTTGAAGGATGCCTATTTTCATATTTCAATACATCCACGTCATAGGCGCTTCCTTCGTTTTGCAGTAGCCTCTGAAATCTATGAATTCAAGGTGTTACCATTTGGATTAGCCACTGCACCAAGAGTTTTTACGAAGTGTATGGCTCCTGTCTGCGCACACCTTCGACTACGTGGAATTCGGATATACCCGTACCTTGATGATTGGTTGTTGGTTTCCGACACTAAAGCAGGACTTTCGTGCTGTTGATATTACTTGTGCTCTATTACAAGACCTTGGACTTTGCATTAATTAACAGAAGTCTTCTCTTCTCCCTACACAGACGATCAACTTTATCGGCGCCCGGCTGGATTCTACGTTGACAAGAGCCTTTCTTCCTCAAGACAGACAACATGCTATTGTTCGGTGCATCTCTTGGATTCGACGAGAAAGGACTGTCCCTGCCCGATCTATCCAGAGCCTGTTGGGACACATGGCTGCATCCATCGCCGTGGTTCCGCATGCCAAACTCAGACTCTGCCCTCTCCAGTTATTTTTCAACAGGATGTTCCGACCACAGAGAGATCCACCCACCAGATGGATTCAGCTCCCGTCCTCTGTTCTTCAGTCCCTGTTATGGTGGACAGAATCAGCCAATTTAAATGTCGGTGTCCCGTTTCGACCTCGGTACCCTACAGTAACCCTCAGTGCCGACGCATCTCTTCTCGGATGGGGAGCCATTTGCTCCAACCTCCGTACCCAGGGGGTTTGGAGTCCCCAGGATTCCAGGAACCACATCAACTTCCTGGAACTTCTTGCTGTTTTCAAAGCCCTGCAATCATTCGAGGATATACTTCTTCACCAGGTTGTCCAGGTGACTTTGGACAACATGGCTACGGTCTTTTATTTGAACAAACAAGGGGGAACCCGGTCCCCGAAACTAGCCCGCCTGTCGATACAAATTTGGGACTGGTGCATACCGAGAGGTATCACTCTTCTAGCACTACATCTTGCGGGCATGGACAATGTAGAAGCAGATCTCTTGACCAGACATACGACACGGTCACACGAATGGGAACTGGACCGTCGGGTTCGCGACAGACTGTTTCACCTCTGGGGTCCGCCAGACATAGACCTGTTTGCCACCCAACAGAACAGGGTGTGCATGAACTATTGTTCCAGAGCAGGGATAGGACAGGGGTCGTCCGGGGACGCCTTCATGATTCCCTAGAGCGACATGACCTTTTACACTTTCCCACCGATTCCCCTCATCATGAGAGTGTTGGCAAAGATCATTCACGAAGGGGCCACAGGGCTACTGATAACCCCCTGGTGGCCACACCAACCATAGTTCTCAACTCTCCTTCATATCTCTCGGGAGGATTTTCTTCAACTCCTTCTTCTTCCTTATCTCATTACCCAGAGGGAAGGAACAATCCGACACCCAGACCTATTGTCGCTGAAACTGACTGCCTGGAGGATCCGATAACCATATGTGCTGCACCGGTGTCAACGCCACCGGCAATCCCTACTACCTCTACCTCACAAACTTTACATCCAGATCTGCAATATATTCTCGAATCTGCATTAAGGCCATCCACTAGAAAGTCATATGCAGCGAAATGGCGTAGATTTCTCCAGCTTTGCTGAATCTCAGTTGTTTCCGGCGTCATCGGCGTTGGTTCAGCAGATTCTTCAATTCCTCTTCAAATTGCACCAGTCTGGACTTAAACCTTCTTCCATAAAAGTATGTACAGCAGCAATTTCTTACTACTGTACAAGGTTTCTCTATTTTTTCTCAACCTTTGATTAAAAGATTTTTGAGAGGATTGGGTAACCTCCATCCAACAATAAGACCTCTAATGCCCACTTGGAGTCTTTCAGTAGTTTTACAGGCACCAACTCGACCCCCTTTCGAACCCATGGCAACAATTGATCTACGCCTTGTCTCCTGGAAGACTGCTTTCCTCGTAGCAGTTACTTCAGCCCGTAGATCTTCTGAGCTTTGTGCCCTTAGGGTAGACCCCCCTTTTCTGAATTTTCATAAGGAAAAGGTAGTTCTACGGCTGGATCTGTCCTTTCTTCCTAAGATCGCTACTTAGTTTCACATGCAGCAAGAGATTGTTTTACCAGCATTCTTTCCAACTCCTTCAAATCTGATAGAGAGGTCTCTGCATATGCTGGATGTTCGTCATTGCCTAGCTTTTTATAGGTCCAGGACTGAGTCTGTTCGACACTCTAATAGACTTTTTGTTAAATACTCGGAGCACGACCGGGACTATTCGGTCACTTCCCAAAGACTTTCCAAATGGATAGTAAAAACAATTGCTCTGTCTTACCAGTTGACTAAATTGGACTTGCCATCTACTCCAAGAGGTCATTCTACAAGGGCTGTTGCTGCTTCTTCGGCCTTTGCATCGGGAGTCCCGATGGAAGACATCTTCAGAGCTGCCACTTGGGCTACCCCATGTACCTTCGCCAAACACTATAGACTTGATGTTCATGCCAGACAAGATTGCTCTTTTGGCAGGGCTGTTCTTTCTTCTATTCTTCGTTGATGACACCTCCCTCCTCCAGTTTGGGTAAGCTTGTTATTCTACCCATATGTGTGATGCACAGAGGCCACGACGAAGAAGAGCAGGTTGCTTACCTGTAACTGATGTTCTTTGAGTGGCCATCTGTGCAGTCACACAACCACCCACTGACCCCACTTGGTGTCATGGGTGGTCCGACTTCCTTCTCTTCTTTAGCTATTTGTCGTACCACTGAAGTTTTGGTTTTTTGCCATACTGACAATAACTTTATTAAGGGAGCGAACGTCAGTCTTTCAAAGACTGGAAAATGGGGGATACTCTGCTCCTTATAATACTAGGGGGGAGGGGGAATGGAGTTCCCGCCAAAAACCGTTAGCTATTAATCTTCCGGCCAAAGGCACTGCGCAGGCGCAGAACCCATATGTGTGATGCACAGATGGCCACTCAAAGAACATCAATTACAGGTAAGCAACCTGCTCTTTTCTATGTTGCCACTAATGGGAATATTTATTCTATTGTAGAACTGACACTAGCAAATTCAATAAATTGAGAGTTTCAAGAAAGAATGCTTACCCGACATTACTATGCTGGCAATATTAATAGATTATCAGTAGAGGTTTTTTCCATTTTAGGTCAAATGCTGTTCCATATTATGTACAAGGCAGAAACCATGAACGTTTGGCTGAATGCTACTTTATGCTAGAAGATTATCAAGCATTAGAAGATTTGGCTAACTCACTTCCAGAAAACAACAAGTTGCTTCCAGTAAGTCTATAATAGAAAGCTGCTTTTGTGGTTTTAAGCAAGTTTTCATCTGAAAAATATCCCATGTGTGCTACCAGTGGTCTGATTCAACTGAGAATAATAATATGCCAGAAGAAAGCAATGGCTATTTTTGTTCCTGAAAGGAAAGCCCAGTGTCATCCATTAACCAACCACTCATTATACGTGTAACTGTGCAAAAAAATCACTTAAATATGTTTAAATATGGTAAGCGGTATATAAAATGTGAAATCAATTAATAGACCATATGTCAGCCTTGAGAAGACTGAGGGGGGGGGGTACCTCAAAGGCAGTAACAAAGAGGAAGGTCAAGATCTCTTCTTGCTGATACCAGAGTGTAGGACACGGAATAATCAGTTCAAGTTGTGACAATCCAGATTCAGACTAGATATCAGGAAAAGCTTCCTCGCTGTCAGAGCAATACAACAGTGGAACAGGCTGCCTAGAGAGGTGGTAGGTGCTCCCACACTGGAGACATTCAAAAAGAAACTGCACAGCCATCTGCATCGGATGGTGTAACTTGGTGTCCTGCAACAGCAGGGGTTGGACCTGATGGCCTTCATGGCCCCTTCCAGCTCTGATAGTCTATGATTTTATATGCATATTACTTATTCTAAACTATGTTTCAAGTTTTAAAAGGAAGTGACAGTAACATACAGACATGAAGGTCTTTTCACCTTATGTGGCCCTCAGGACAGAAATAACCTCAGTCATATTCTCTCCCAACCCTTCTCAGAATGTTAAATTTTCTAAGTTGATATAGCAAATTTCAGTAGAATGTATGTCAACCATACGTAAAGCAAAAACAGGTAAGAAAGAAGTATAAAGGAAAACAGCACATTGTACATCATAAAGCAAGAAGGAGAAATGCACTTCAAACATTGTGACAATATGTCAAAAATATGAACAGTAGAATATGGAGAAGGTAGTACTGTATGGAATTGCTGAAATTAAGCATGTGACAAACAGGACTCCTGTCAGCATTTATCACACTGAATTTGTTAGTATTTAATGTGCAGGACTCTTCTGTTTTGGTACTACAGGCTAAGACTTTGCTCAGATATGACAGCAGCATTCCACAGTAGTTTGTGGGTTAATTAACCTAGGAATGGTGAGGATATGTGCCACTTCCAGTTCTCAAGAACAACCTATGAATTATTGTTACAGTGATGTACAAACTTGGGCACTTGGGGATGTTTGTGGATTAAACAGCACCAAGCAAGTCCTTAGTTAATTAACCCATGAAGTGTCATCAAATGCTGCTACTGCATCTAAACAGCACTTAAGATTGCTTTTTTTGGAATTTAATGATACTTTGATGTCTCTTACAGGATATAGCCCATAAGTTTGTTACTGTGGGCATGTGTGATCAAGCTGTAACAGGCTTTCTTAAATGTAATAGACCAAAAGATGCTGTAGATACCTGTGTAAATCTCTATCAGGTAAAAATACATCACAGTACTAACAGCTTTTTCCATGTTGACTTAGTGGTTTGTTTCACTATCATTTTTCTAATAGCCTCTTAATATCATGCATCTCATAGCCAAGATAACAATTATTCAGTTATTATATAGTTAGAGGGAATTGTACTGATTAACTGTTTATATAATTTCATTTTGTGTTTCTGAGAGAAAACTACAATGATATATTTTCAAAAAAGCAGACAGCAGGATAAGGGGTGGGACACAACAAATGCTGTTCCATAGTAGGGAGTTATGTTTATTCCCTAGTGCTAATCACTTACAAGCTGCTGTTAATCATGCCCAGAGAATCAACATGGGAGAAGGGTTAAATTAATGCATTGGGAGACCCAATCCCTGCTGTTTCAGGTCACATCTACTTTGGTCCTAGCTGCTAACTAATTGCTGAGAAAGAGCGAGAAGTACTGCACTTAGTGGATCTTGATGCAAAATATAAAAATAAGGGGAAGTGTACTTTCCTGCTGAACTCCTTTCCATTCAGGGAAGGGAAATTAGCTCCAAGCCATATTAAACAGATGGATTTGTTTATTAATTAAAGCATTACATATACATCTGGGCCTGGTTGATTTTTAGATAAGATTTCCAGGTAGTCTTCTATGGCTGCATTTGCACATCACAATAAGCAATAAAGAACTGGTGCATACTGCTTGATTGTTCCCACTTGGCTCCTCCTGAAAGCATTTATAAAACGTTTACCACAGAGGGTGTCACTGGAGGCTGCCACAAAGAGATTTAATAGTGGCTTTGAAACCCTATGGCCTAGACTATTTTTTCCAACAGCAAAGCACTTTTTATAATAACTGAGTTCTTGGCTTATATGTGCACTTGTGTAGAATGGACTAGCATTTATTTATTTGAAACTTATGCATTTTGTGCTCTGTCCAGCTGATTCCAGACTCATGTATTTTGTGTTTACTTCTAGTGGAGTAAAGCTGTTGAACTGGCTAAGGAACACAATATGAAAGAGATTGGCTCCCTCCTTGCCAGATATGCATCTCAGTTATTGGAAAAAAACAAACTCCTTGAAGCAGTTGGGTTGTATCGGAAAGCCAACTATTTCTTTGATGCTGCTAAGCTCATGTTCAAGGTATTGTTACAGAAGGGAAACTAGGATAATTACTGGTACATACATACATGTTTTGAATATAATATAATGAGTTTAGAAGTGATTTGTTTTTTACATTTGCATTTCTGGTGTACATTTTGCCTGTTGATTGTTCTCCTTATGGGAATAAATATGTGGGACTTATTCACTCTTTTCATTATTTTTTTCTTTCATTCACTGATATCCATTATCTGCAAACAAGCACGTCCAAGCAGCCAAGAACATCTGCCCTTCACTGCCTCAGAGCACCTTCTATATCTTTTCTTCTCTGAGTTTCAGAAACAAGTTCTGTTGTGCCACAAACATCAGTCTGCACCAGAAGTGTGACTTTTCCTACACACTTCTCTAGTTGAGGGCTTGTGGTCAGTTCATTGACATTCTAATAGTGCAGTCTTAGGCATATTTAGACAGAAAACCCCATCATTCCAACCAGTCATACTGGTTGTAGCATGCAAGAAGTTGTAGGATTTTTTCTCTGTATACATCCGTAAGATTGGTCTTTCAGGCTGCAAGTTTTTAATCAATATATCTGTTGCTCAATCAATGTAACTTTCAGATGCGGATTCCTCATTTTATTCCCCAGTTGAAGGATAGGACACCATGGAGACTGCTTAGATGGTGCAGTTCCCTATTGCAAATGTTGCTTATTTTTGTTTTTCCTGATACTTAAAAATACTTTTCTTTCTGGTTTGTATCAAAAGAGGGTACATATTTTTCATTTTGCATGAAAACATGAAGATTGCATCACTAGCCTAGGCTAAGTACAAGAATGCTTTGTGCTAGAACATTCTTAGTTGGCTGAGTTCAGATAACACAATAACCCATACTCAGGGGTTGACTACAAGTTAAGTGTGGGGTGTCATTGAACTGTGGGTTGTTGTTGAAACATGAGTTATTGTGTTGTTTGCTAAAAACATGCATGCTAACAAATTGTTAACCACAAACAACCCTGCATTTCACACCCCAACAACAAAACATGGGTTCTCTTGCTAAGTTGTTTCTGGTTAATGAACCACGGTTTATTGGCACATTTGGATCCAGACAACTCAATAATCCACATTTATGTAGCAACCCATACTCAATCCATATTCAGCCTTTGAGTATGAGTTACTGTACTGTTTGAAGCCATTCACTATTTCCTGAGTATCAGAGGATTCTTAGCTACATTGTGAGATGAAATGCAGGAGGCTTCTGAAAGAGAATGGAACTGCCTAAAATCAGCTACAAGGGACCTTCTAAAAGTTAAATTGGTTAGATACCCATTCCTTGAAAAATGGGACAAGTTATACCACACATCATAAATGCTAAGGCTTGCAGACTCCTTTAAATTACCTGATGTATTGCTTTACACCACTGGAGGCCTTTAAAACAGCTGTAACATTGACATGCCCATAGGAAATTGGGAAGGGAAAGGGCACTTTATAGATAGCTTGGATTCTGCACACGCTAGAAAAAGAACGCAAGTTCTGTGCAGGCTCCAGCAATTTCTAACAGAGCTGCAGCTGGCTACAGATTGGATCTGATAGCTTCCTCAGTAGCTTCCTCAGAGACTGAAGGGACAGCTGCTCTTTCAGCTTGCCTCCTGCTTTCTGGTTCCAGGTGAAACAGGAGATTATTAATTGCACAATTGGCTGGGGTTTATAAACAGGATCAAAAGTGCTCACATGCTCACTTGCTCTCTCATATACATACACCTATTATGAGTCTTAAGTTTCTACCTTTGAATAATAAAACAAAAACAAACATCTTAACTTTTAAAATCTGTATATGTCTGTCTTTCAAAGATTGCAGATGAAGAAGCTAAAAAGAGGACCAAACCTTTGCTTGTTAAAAAGCTATATGTCATGTCGGCTATACTTGTGGGACAATATCATGAACAAATGAAAAATGCTCAGAGGGGGAAAGTCAAAGGAAAAGCTTCAGAGGTAAATAGCAACATCCTTGATCATCTGCCAACTTAAAGTAAGCCATACCTTTCTTTCAGGGTGATACTTAGAAAAATGCTCATGATACAGACAGCAACAAATACCCCCTTTTCATAATCCCTTCTTTTAAAAATGTTCTCTGTTTAGAACATAATTTCAAAAATGCCCTGATAGGGATATCAGATTAAAAGAAAATGTTTTAAGCATATCACAAGTTTTCCACACACATGATTCCTCTGCTTGCAACTCCTGCAGAAAACCACTAGTTAACATTGCTTTGGACGAGATAACTTGCTTGCTTTTGAAAGCTGTTTCCAGTAGCTGCTGTACAAGTGACTTCTCATACCTGAAAAACTGTATTGCAAACTGTACATTATTACAGTGCATGAATTCAGTTTTAGGGCATCTTTATGAAGAAAATAGGCATGATAAGAGTACAAAGAAATGCTTTGCCTTCATGCTTTCTTTTCTCCATTGTATCTTCATTATCAGGCTACTTCAGCATTAGCTGGTTTACTAGAGGAAGATGTTCTTTCTTCAGATACCCGTCTAATTGATAATCCATGGCGAGGAGCTGAGGCTTACCATTTTTTTATACTAGCCCAAAGGCAGCTCTATGAAGGTTATGTAGATACAGCAATGAAGACAGGTAGGATTACTGCTTGTTGTTCTCAGATGTGATCTATTTTGATATTGGATTCATAATCCACCCTGTTCCAAAGGCTGAGGTTGCAGTTTCCGAGTGAATTACACAACCCATCTTTAGATCAGTGTATCCACTTCCCCTGTTTAATTCTCTAAGACAGCAAACATGCTTTCCACAATTCCGTATTTTTCCCACTGAACCCCCACTGTGTATCCAAAGCTCTCACTCTATGATAATGATGTGTGTTGTCAACTGACAGATTTGACAAAACTTTGTGACCTTTACCTGTAACATACTTTTCCAGTCTTGCAGATATGAAAGTTATAGGGTGCACAAGAGGTCCCTCATACTAAATGATTTTTCTATCCAGTTCAGTAGAAAAAGAAGTCCACTCTATGCATGCATCCTTTTTGCTCAAATGGGATTGCTTCCTTTAGAGTGAATAGAACTCTGTGTGCATGTCAGAGTTTAGAGAGAATATGGATCAAAGTAATTGGGTCAAAGTCATGAGTTTTTGAACAAATAATAGCCATATCATGAAATTGTCTCTTTTAGCATATGAAGTGACCTTTACATTCTCTGCCTGACAGCCCTTCATTTGAGAGATTATGAAGACATTATTCCTGCAGTAGAGATCTATTGCCTTTTGGCTCTCTGTGCTTGTGCCAATAGAGCGTTTGGTACCTGCTCAAAGGCTTTTGTTAAACTGGAATCCTTAGAAAACCTTGACCAAGATCAGAAGCAGCAATATGAAGAACTTGCCCTACAGATATTCACTAAACACTATCCTAAAGATAACAAAAAGTCAGAGCTGGACGGTCTCCTTGAAGAGTAAGCTTACTGCTTTGTTTTTTGTGATTACAGTAGAATATCCTTAGTTTTGATGAAATTTAGTGGTGTCTGTCCACCAAGAGAATGGACACAGTGCTGGCATGGATTTTCCTGCAGTCCCCACAAAGATCTGATCCTGAGAGTGTAAAACCTTCCAGATCAGATGGGGTGGGTCAAGGGGGAGGAAAGCAGGGGAAGTCCCTTTACACAAATAAATTAGGGTAAAGTCCTGTTACTGGCATTGGAAGATGCCTATTATATGTTGCACCTGTGCATTAGTACTACAAAAATAACTATTATGTATTACAATTCATACTTAATTTGGGATAGATTTAGACCTGTTGCAACGTGAATTTTGTGATTCTCAACCATAAACATAGCTTTGACTAGAACTGTTCATATTTTCATTAGCAGTAGGACTGCTCTATCCTGTAAATGCCATAGGAGTTATTTTTCAAAGAATGTTTTTCTTGTTTGTGTTTGACAGGGGAGAAACAAAGCTTCCAATATGTGTTGCTACAGGAAGACCCATCACAGAATATCAGTTCTGGATGTGCAGTGTATGCAAGCACTGTGTGCAAGCCCAAGAAATCAGTAACTTCAACTACTGCCCTCTCTGCCACAGCTCAGTGGCCTATTAATAAATAGGAAAAAACGTCTGTGCCTTGATTGGTATACATAGGACATGCAAATGGACACTTTGCAAATGATCAAGATGTTCAGAAGCCCTATTAAAATGGTTACAGTGAGGAATAATCCCATGTTCAAAAGCCGTTTAATGTTTCATCCATTCCTGTAAAAAATTGACCACCTGAATCCTTTCTTTAAAATAGCCTCAACTTGGAAAAGCATATATATTTTAACAGTAAAATATTTTAAAATTATATATATATATATATTACTGTTAATGAGGAGTTGGACCGAGATTTAGTCATACCTAAAACAGACCAATTGAAATCAGTGGCACTTGAATTGGTTTTAACTAATGGGGCTAATCCTGGATCCATCCCCTTCTGTGTGGGTTAACATAAATGAATGTTTCCCTGTCCTCCTTGGAATTCCCCTGTACCTGACAAATTGATATTTTTATGTATACTGTATATAAGCTGGGTAGAATAGATTGCAAAAACATTGGAGAGGGGAAAATGGTGAGCTCTTGAAAAAAAATGTGTGAAAAGGCAACCTTTTAGATGAAAATGTCATTGTCAGATTACAATTTGTATTAAATAATTTTGTTGATGTCACTTCCTAAGCACAGTAGCATAAAAGTGTTGCAAAAATTGGGATCTAAACATAGATGTCCTGATCCAAAGTAGCATATTCAATCAATCATAGATTGACAGGGAGCACTTTCAAAGCAGCTAAAATCCCTTCCTCATTGTCCTTATTTGTCCAACACAGGAGAAGGGAAATGCTGATTTTAAAAAGCACAGAAAACAGCAGTGACAACCAGACACAGTGGTGGGATGGGAGAAAGACCCACAACAATAAGATGGATCCACATGAAATTAGTCAGTGGGACTTTGATTCATCATGACTAACTGATCAACAGCAATGACTACGAATCTCATATAGGGCAAGGCACTTAGGTGTAGAAAAAAAATTGAGAGAGAGAAAATAATTCAGGAGCATAGGCTACCATGCCAAGCTGTGGGCATTACCATTGCGGAATGCACATAAATGACCTGCTGAATCAGACCAAATACCTGCTGAGCCCAGGATTCTCTTTCTACGGCATCCAACTAGCTGCCTGTGGAAGCCCACAAACGACATGAATGGCGCCCTCCCAGTCATGCTCCAAAGCAAAGTTATGCTGGAGGTAATAGATGGCTACCATGACTAGTAGATGTTGCCCTCTGTGCCATTTTTAAACTCACTGAAATTGATGGGTAATTTTGAAAGCAAATTCCCTAGTTCAAATATGTCTGAATAAATTGAAAAAGTAGTCCAACTCAACAAAACAAGGCAACCTTTGGTGGACATCTGTACACCCCTCAGAAGCCACTATTGGTATGAAAAATAACCCCCAGAAAAATTCCCCGCAATGCTATTGACACGCTTCATTTATCAAAACAGACATTCATTAAGGCACAAGTTCAAAAGGCTGAACAGCAGTCCCTCCTATTAGGATTTTGTTGCATCTGCCATTGTATTTTGATGCATGTGCTGGAAAGCTACCTTGCATCTGCTCTTCAGCGCTGTGCTCACAGCAGAGAGCATGTCTTTATTTCCTTCCTCCCTGAATCCTGCCTTTGGCATCTCAGGACAATGGTCTACATGTCTACTTAGAAGTAAATCCCACTGAGTTGGATAGGACTTGCTGCCAGGTAAGGCAGGAATGCACTCTCAATGTTAACGAGAACTAAAAGCCTTAAGCTTAGAATATAATCCTCACACATGCCTGAAAATTCTCTAGTCTCCTTTTTTCCAATTTGAAATGGCATCTCTGATACCAGTATAAAACAATGCAGTTCTGTTCATATCTACTCAATCTGATAAATACCAGGAGTTCAACCATTCAAAAATTTTAAGAATCTACGTCTTTCATTGTTCATTCTTAGCTGTATGTTACCATGTTTTTCTTTATTTGTATAATGAAATGTGTGTACAATACTTGGGAATTCTGACAGGGATTCATGAATTCAATTTCTGTCAGAAAACTCTTGCTTTTGAAAGTGGAGTGAGACAGATTTTTCCACTTTTCCAAGATAGGCATCTTGAGAATGCATGGAAATGCTGGAGGCACTGCAAAACCCTGAGGACCTCACTGCAGGCAGGGAGCATCTACACTTTTTCTAATCAAAGCCCATTTGCAGCTGAGAACTGACTTGGCAGCTTTCCCCCACTTACAGCTTAGAACTGGGCAATCATTCCTGGAAATTGTGCACAAATCTATCTGTATACAGTCTCACCTCAGTCTTTTTCCTACTACACTTCAGCACTCCCACTGATTGCTATAACATAAGGAAGTGGACCAAGCAAGACCCCTCATCTCAGACAACTGTAAGTGTGCTTTCGCACACCTGCAAAGGACCTATAAAAATGTACAAGCATTTATTTATTTATTTATTTATTTATGGATTTATATCCTGCCTTTTTCCTACAAAGGGCTCAAGGCAGCTTACATTATTCTTCTCCATCTTATCACCACAACGACGACCCTGTGAGGTAGGTTGGGCTGAGAGTCTGTGACTGGACCAAAGTCACCCAGTTGGCTCCATGGCTGAGCGGGGACTAGAACCCAGATCATCTGAGTCCCAGTCCCATGCTCTTAACCACTCCACCACACTGGCTCTCATAACACTGGTTCTCCAAACATAATGGAGAAACTTCTGTGTCCATTTTTAAAGGCAATGCCATTCTTTCCAAACTGCCATTTTGGTAACAGTGGGGGCACTACTATTGGTGGCAGCATGGGTAAGAGCTTGGAGCGTGGCAGGAGTTGTTGCTACTTCTGCCAAGCAGCTCACTAGCTGATTGTTGCAACCTGTGACAAATTTGTTCTAGTTTCAGACAACCCAGCAACCCATCATGGATTGCACAAACCATAGAACAAGCTGTCTATGATCAGAATGGCTTCTGGCCAAAAATCAACCCATCCTACAGGAAGTGGTATCAGTTTGGCTGTCAAGGCAGCTCACCGTGGCTAGCTACCCACCATGACTGCTGTGTTGTGCAAACCAGGTCTTTGTGTGTTTAGGTTGTTTTTCTTCCGATAGGCTACAACATCTTAATTTCAGGCAGCAGGCCAATTCAAAGAGTAGATGACAAAGCTTTAACATAAATTACTGAAAGTATGTTTCTCCTTCATGGAGTTGGAACTAAAACACATAAAGAGACAGAGCTTAGCCTGCATATATATCACATTTCCTGCTGAGGCAGCCTTTTAATGGCTATTGACCTTTGGAAAAAATGGGAGAGTGTAATGGAAATGCTGACAGACTGTAAACCAAATGTGTTCTGCTTAGGTGGTGGGGACAGTAATTACGGGTACATAAATAGTCTTCCACTATTACCTTGCAAAAGGAAAAGCAAACAAACTGCCACCACTGCATGGCCAGGAACTCATCTTTTGAGAGTGTGATACTGCCAAATTTTGCATGGTGCTCTCTTCATCTTTTGACATAGAACATTAGTAGCACCAGGAACAGGAATCCAGTCATGGTGTTGGGGGAGAAGAGGCCTTAGCCTTCTCCTCCCTCAGTGACCTCTAAGCAGAGTCCACACACTAGTGATTCTTAGCCAGATTGGGGGATGTAGTTGCATCTGTGTGTATCCAGCGCCAGACATATACAAATTATTATAATCAAAAGAGTTGAATTAAACCAGCTTAAAAGCTACAATTAAATTCAGAGATAGAAAGGAGTAGTTGATTTTCTTTCCTGCACCCAGGGAAAAAGTGAATAGATTTTCCATTTGTTAACTTGACTTTCTCCATTGAAACAAAACAAAGGCTTCAAGCCACTAAAGTACAGGTTGACTATTAGCCACCTTGACTTACAGTTCATGTTTTTATGCTAGGAATTTTAGCACAGTGCAAACAGCAAATAATAATCACGATAAAATGTTAATAAGAAATGGACTGCAGGCAGCTATTGGGAAAAGCTGTTCTAGCAGGGTTAAGCACAAGTCTGAATGTTTGTTCAGAGGTATGCTCTGTCCCACTACTTTGCACCCATCTGCAGCTGGTAGAACCTCGGGGTTCTAATGAAAGACCAAATAGATTCCCACAAACCTACTGTCTTGTGGTAAGATGTTTATGTGTATTTACAAGGTCAAGAGGCAGAAACAGGCAACCAATTTTGACCATGGGCACATCTGGAAATGTGAAAGATTCCTGAGCATCATCACAAAATGGCTGCCATGGGAGGCTGGGCAATGGATAAATAACCTTCTCCAAAGAATGCAAGGTAAAGCTGGGGGCAAACCTCTACACACTAAATAACTGCTTTGAACCCACAGTTTTTGGCACCATCATAGCAATCCTAACTGCAAGTTTGTTAAAAGGCTACTTTTAAAAATCTGCCAAGAAGGATGTCCAGGCTGCACTGGTGCCTGTGGGTGCCACATTACCTACCCTGGTCTAGAAATTCGGGCCTCTATCACTGCAGCAGTAACAAAGGCAGAGCCAGCTAATTTCATTGGCTATTTTAGTTGGTGTGTTATTTTCCCCAAACCACTGAGCTTTAATAAGCAATATAGAACATTCTCATTTTTAAAAATCCATTTTTGTAGGTATGTACTGTGTCAAGAACAATGCTTCACATTATCATCAGTTTTATTCAATAGCCTTAGTAGTTGATATCCAGGAGTACTTAAGCCTGTCTCTTCTGTATAATTCTTATGGAGCTGATACCTCCAACAATAACTTAGCAGATGTTATGCCCTGGAATGATGAGTGTACAGTTCAGTTTTAGTAAGGGATGGAAAAGCTGTTAGTCCGGCTAGGAAGCTGGTCAAAAGATAAAATAGCCAGAGAAAGTTGGACAAAATCAGTGAACTGAAAGAAATATGCTACTGGAATTAGAATTAATACTCCATTCATTAAAGGCAGGAAAGCACTAAATAGTTTATTGGTTCATTTTCTGTCCCTTATCCTGAGCTAAATTGAAAAATGTCAAATGAAATGGTGAATTCTTAAGGGAAAAAATGCCAGAAGCACATTTTAAAAAACAAAATAGAAATTGTAGAGTGCATCAGAAAAACAGTTTTTTTTGGGACAGCTCCATTTTGTCAACCCAGTAATCGAAATGCAGTAGTAGAATAGCTGTGACTATAAAGCCAGACAGTCAATACAGAAAGGAACCTGATAAAAATAAATATGATAAGTCAATGATTTTTACAGCAATTAGGCAGACATACCAAAAGTTGTGCCGTGCTGTGCCATGCCTGCATTTTAATTAATAAATTCCTTTTAAAAATGATCAAAAGAATTGAAAACATTCCTGTTCAGGAGAAAAAAGGCTTGAAAAAGTAATAATTTCAGGTCTGATCTCATTTTGGCGAGGTTTTATTTTACTAGGGATGAGTTCTTTTGCTGGTTAAAACAATCTATTTAATCTTTGCATGGTGCACACAACCTGTATAAGACCCACCAGGGCTTCTTGCATACATATCGATACCTTTCAGATCATACTGTGAGTTGGTTTTATACTTTTGTATTCTGAATCCTTTGCATGTTTTGGTAGAGAAAAGACCTACAACTCCTTGTCCCAGCCAGCTCTTTTTGGAAACTTCTTTTATGAGGGTACTAGAAACTTAAAGTTTCCCAGCCCCTGATAAAACTGCAGTTTCTCAGGCCCTCAGAGGAGAGAACGTGAGCTTCACACTGGTTTGTTGTACTGAAATCTTGGCCTGATTGATATGTTCCTCTTGGTGGTCTCTGTGTATCACACGTATGGGCTCTGCGCTTGCATGGAGCCTGTCTGAGAGAAGTTTCCACAGCTGAGAAGCTTTTGGCGGGAACCTCGCCCCCATCTTTGGCGTCAGTTTATTACACTGTGTCCTAGTTGCTCCCACAATGCTCCCATAACATTTGAAGGACGCCAACCACTTTGGTAGGATGGGCAACCTGCTTTATTCCTATATCTTCCCTGTTCTTCATAGCCTCATCTTACCACAAGTGATGCTACACCACGGGCACTGTGGGAAATTTAAATTAGTAGCTCCCAGACACAGCTGTTTGACACTGCTTCTGGTTAGGAGGAGGGGGCCCACTGACATAGGAGTGGGTCCACCAGAAGACATTTTTGCCTCAAGCCTGGACCCAGTGCTGCATGAAGGCGGAATAGTCTTTTCTGCTCTTTGTCCTCAGGCTCTGGTGAGGTTTAGAAAATGTTCATTATCACTCTTAATTTCAGATGTGTAAGAATTATGTTGACTTCAGAGATACAGCTCAGTCCAAATGCCAGCATCCAAAGACCAAGTAGAATTTTGCTGAAAATAGGCACTCGATTTGACAAAGATTCTGACAATGATCAGCAGATGCAAATAATATCAGAGAAGAATGGTAGCAGAATGGTTCAAATCACCCTGAAATATAAGAAGGCTGTGCCTCATAAGGACACACTTCATAAGGATGGCAAGTCCAATGCTTTGTCCAGTAAGAGAAAAGGATACAGACCTCCTAAAATTCTTAAAATGCATTCTGTGCAGGCCTGCCCTTAAAGCCAGCTTGGAGACTACAATTTTGGTGCAACATGGCAGCTAGAAAGGTGGAGGAACTCTGCTTTTAGGCCGCAGTACAGTTAATGTGGCTGCCTGTTTTTTCTGGGCCCAATTTAAAATGCTGAAACTGATCTTCAAACATTATTTGAAGGCTCCCCAAACTCATATGAACCTGCCCAAGTCTTAAGGTTGGCATCTGGGGGCCTACTTTCTGGTCCAGCAGTGAGAGCAAACAGTACCATGTTCTATGTGGTGAACCCACACCTTTAGGATACACTCTCCTGGGAAATGCATAGGGGGCCTTAGTTGCCAGGTTTAAACATATCTTTCCATACATTTTTTCCGTCTATATTTGGATATTTTATCAGACTGCATTCTATTTGTCCTCTGACATTATTTTTTCATGTTATTTTAATGCTGATGTTCAATATGCTATTGTACTTTTAATCATTTGCTTTTTTTTTTTTTTTCTTACTGCATTTGCTATTTCATACCAGCTGCCTTTGAAGGGCAGATACACAAGGCAGGATAGAAATCTGTAGGATGAGAGGATGATGCATAAGATTGTGCTTTAATTTCTCTGACTGCGTGCTATAGACACTCATATAAGGGCAACGGCTCAGTGGATCTTACGCCTGAGTGAACAACTTAAGATCATGCAGCACGTTACTGATACTGGACTTCTAGTGTGATGCCATGCGCAGCTGTTCAGAACGAAGTCCCACCAAATCCAGTGGGGCCTGCTGGCTCAAAAATGATTTAGGGTTGCGATTTTTCTGGTGTGTCATTACTTATTCATAAACCACTTCAGGTCTTTTAAACAAGTATGAGGAAAAAACCCCAGACAGGATTTACAGTATGAGATAGAAGATTGTGAGCTTTAATGCTTATGAGCATCCTAGCTGCATCACATTTTAGTTAATAGAGCTGTAATTTATAGATTGCCGATATTTTGTGGCAATATGGCAGCAGTTAAGGGAGATTTGATGAGGATGAGGTGGAGGTGGAGGGAGAGAGAGAGAGAGGGAGGGAGGGAAAGCCAGCCCCTGAAGACTATCCAAACCACTTCCCTCCCTCTGGAGTTATCTGTCACCATAGATCAAATAACTGACTGTGTCCTGCCTGTAAAGATACTCACAATCAACCACTGCAGATATGCCACCTCATCCTGCCTCCTGAAATGGGGCCACTTCTGTCCCCCACCTCTGCTCTTCCCACCGCAAGCAGCTGAAGATGCTGGAAAAGACCACACCTTAGTTGCACAGCGTGTGATACGTTTCATATGCATACAGTCTTAATGTCAACCACTGATGCCCTCAGCCCGCTGTGGTTTAATATTTTGATTATAAATGCATGGGTTAGTCTAGCTCAACCAGATGCCCTTCTAAATGCATGGGACTTCAACACCCATCATCCACACTGATCTTGACTACTGGTATCATATCTGATAACTATTCATCTGCCTTGTTTTGCAGGTAGCCATTGGGAATTGCCTAGAGAAATTCAGCTATTGAGTGTTATGGAAATATTAAATTATTATTAACATTATCTATGCATTTTGCTTCAAAGGAAAATATCCTTTTTTGCACTAGCACAGTGGCATCAGCATAAACATCAGGGGTTTTCAAAATTGGGGTTCTGACATTTTCCCCTTTCTGGTTCCCAGACACTCCAGGGACAGCCGTAGATCCTACTGCAGCCATCACATGACCTTTGGAGCCTGACCTGAACGCATGCAAAGCCTTCTCCATATCATCCAGGGATTTTGAGCATGCAGACTCTGTAACTGTACCCACAGGTCAGAACCCTTCCTTCCTTGTCCCATCTCCACCCCGTTCTGCTTTTTGTAACCTCATTCCTAACAAAAGAATCCAGAGATTTCAAAAGCTTGTGCATTTTGCATGCACTAATCAAGGAATTACAACAATTTGGATTCTGGATTTTTTCCCTTATAGGTGGCACAGCTACCTTGGTTTCATTTAAACTCGGTTTGACTGGATATTCTTTGTTCTACAGCTTTTCAGAGTTTTGCATAAAACTAAATTCAAGTGAAACAGCTAGACAGTGATTAATGCAGGAAACCTGTGGATGCCTCTTTTGTACCCATTAATGGACTTTTCATGAATCTCCCATCACCAGTGTTCAATTACCCTGGGGATGTGAGACTAGGAAAATTGCTTTGTCTGCAGCCCAGCATAACAAACTGTATTCCGAGGAAACATGGAGTTCCTCAGAAGCCTAGCAACAATTCTTCTGTCACCATTAGTACTGGAAGAGCAAGTTTTCTTGATGGAGCTTTCTTCCCCAGAAATATCCAGCCATGAATTTAGGGACTGCTCTTGGACATTAGTATAATATACATAATATACAACCACAAATTTACAACATAATAAAGCCAAAGTAGGAACCAAGATAAATGCCAACCACTGGGCAAAGATCTAAATCATGCTCATACAATATTTTAATTTTTAATATTGAAGAGCTATTTGAACAGAAGTCTGGTAAAATCAAAAGGCCTTCCCTTGATACCATATGATTACAGTAGAGTTGTCAGGCAAGCCTTTCCAGGGAATTCATTCCATAACTGGTGTGCCACCACTGAAAAGGCCCTCTGCTTAGGAGCCACTCCATTTTACTTCACTTCACTTCACTTCACTTCACTTCACTTCACTTCAGATCCTTGGAGAAGGGCTTCTGCAGATAATCTTAGGGGGCAGGTAAATACATGGGAATATATACACCCCTCCTGCCTGCAGAACAGATTCCTACTGTTCCCTAGGGAGTGGGAATGCCTGCTATCACTACACTGCTGTGTAGACATGCAGCGAGAAGAGGACTGAGGGAGGAAATATGGGACAATATTTGGTTAACCAATTAAACTGGGTTGCATGTGACAGAGCAGGATTCAAGGTTTCACGAATAATGACAGTGAAGCTGCCCTAAAAGGCCTGGACAATGCTGTAAGTTGCTGATAGGCAACCTGTGGCCCTCAACCTAATTTCAAAAGCTTCCTGCAAGTGATCAAGGTGGAGCCACCCACTTCTGGAGTGACCCTTTGCCCTTGGCACTGGCTCCACTTGCCACCCGCATGCAACCTGTGCCTAGGCTTCCCCAAGAGAATATGGTCCTCAGCAGGAAAAGTCCTCTCCCCACTTCCTAAATAATCTGTGTGGGGGTCCTAATGTAGCACCCGGTCCTTCCCAGTCTAATGTACAGGGGTTCCCAGGCACGCAAGCCAATTGGGGGGAAATCTACATTGCTTGAAGGTGAGATGTGTCAAAGAGCTCTAAGCAGCACTCTCCAGCTCCTTGCTGGAGTCCACTGGAGTTCTGCCCTGTGTCCTGATTTAGGTACAATCCTGCCTGACTCTTGGGGGGCAGATGGGAAAAGACTCCTAAAGGGGGCTCATGAGCATAGCTCATTTAGCTCAGTTGCAGCAGGCATCTGTGGAAATGTGGTAGGCACTGCCCGTGCTCCAGGTGTCCTTGGCAGGTACAACCAAGTTTCAAAGATCTTTCCAAATGGTAAACGAATGACTAAATCTATAGAATCAAAGTAGGCACCTTAAAATTGGACATCAGCATCTGTTCCTTCCAGAACAAAACGATCACTTTGAAAGTGTGCATTATGTTTTGACCTATATGGAAATCAATTCTTGAATGCTACTGTACTGACTAAGGAAAACATCAGGAAGGGCTAATATTCCCTCCAACAATTAAAGGACAAATGTTGCTACATCTGCACTGCAGCCAACACTGCAAGAGCCATAGTGCACTTCAGTCCCCAATGCTTCACTAAAAAACTTTGGTTTTAAAAAAATGCAGGAATTGACCATCACTGCCTAGTACAGCACTGTCACTGCTGGCGCTTTGTGGCTAACCCACAAAGTTAGCCTGCTGTAGCTTCTACAGTGAAGCAGGATCTCTGCAGTAACGTGTATTTCATTACACAGCTCATCATGATTAGAACTGATGGGTGGGAAAACACTTAAAAGCACTTATGCCCAGATTTTTAAAAAGAGAAATGGCCACTTCATGATCATTCTTTGCAGGGGGCATTTACAAACATTAACAAAAATTCAATTCACAGAAATCTCCCCATTCTGTGTCTTGTCAAGTCCAGGCTGCTGAAATGCTAGTCTTCATTTGGCTGACTAAACTCCAGCAACACTCTTGGAGAAACCAATATTCTCTGACATCCCCTGCCTCTTTTACCCTCATTCTCTCACCAGGTGTCTCTCCAACACATGAGACTCCTACAGCATACTCATCTCTTGTCTGTTAAACAGTTGGGTCTCACACTCTGTCTGTCTTCACTTTGTAACAGCCAAGTCATCCGTCCCCCTTTGCCCCTCTTCCTCTTCTGCAGAATCAGATGCAACTATCTGAGCAGACTGTAACGTGTGGGAGCTGGGCGCCTCTCTATGCCACTTCTCTCAAAATGCAGCATTCCAAGGTGAAAAATTCAGATGCTGACTCTGAATTTGGAAGAAGGGGTCGGGATGCTTAGCTGAAATTCCAAACAGCCAGTGAGAACCGGACTGGTTCAGGGAAGATGCTGTGGAACATGGGGAGTTTGGAGGGGAGGGGTATTTGGTTTGGAATCATCTGGTTGTATGGGCAAGACTAACTCCCCAAATGAGAGGTTCATAGCTTGATGGATGTCTCTTGCTAGCAGCCTTTAGTATAATTGAGACTGAAGTTAGAAGCCTCTTGTCATGATCTGCAGGAAAAGAGAAAAGAAAGCTTGTGGGGATAAGATACACCAGCTTGAGACAGGCAGGACTGGCTCCTGACAGTAACATGACTGGGCATTTACCATGGCTGAAGACAAGCCAATGGGTCCACCACCAATAGTCACCATGACATGGCAGAGGCTCCAGAGTGCAGGGACCCCATTTATCAACCCAAAGAAGAGGCAGATAAGAATTTAAGCCCATGAAGCAAAAGCATTGTCCTGCAATGGTTCAGTGGCCATTTTATGGGACATAAAATTGTGTGCCGCTTGGACTTTGGACGGGGGAGATCTTGGTCCTAGTCTCCACTTGGTAGTGAAGCTCACTGGCTGACTTTGGGCCTGTCACAGACTCTCAGCCCTACCTACCTCACAGGGCAGTTGCGAGGATAAAATGCAGCTCTGTAAGCTACCTTGGGTTCCTCACAAGAGGAAAAAAGTGGGATATAAATGCAGGATGATGATGATGATGATGATGATGATGATGATGATGATGATGATGCATACATCATATCAAGGAACCACACTCCACAGTGTCACCTGAACCCCTGACAAACTCTAAAGCAACTTTTTTTTCTGTACGTAAGAATTCTATTGAGCTTAGAAACTCTTTAGAGCCACGTTTGTGCTCTTCCATTGCTCACAAGCCACATAATTTTATTGTGAGCCTGAAAAAACTTTTTCAAATGCTGCTAAAGAACAAATGCTTCCATCAAAATTTAAAAAACAGAGTAAAAAAAAAAAATAAGCTAGACTGCATACTCCAATGTAAATAATAAAATACAATGGTAAATTCTCCAGGTTTACTTTCCCAGACGTAAGCATGCCTCCTTTCTTGCCCCAGTACCAGACTTTACAATAGGTAACCAACTTCTTTGCACTACTTGCCCATGATAAACACAAGTGGAATTTAGTTTGTGCATGGCAGTGGTGGCATCACTGATACGGAGACCCATTTTGTGCCGAGGGTCCCCTGGGGTTGCCGTGCTACATGTGGCTTGCCATGTTGGCCTGCACAAGTGCGTGTCAGATCTCTGTGTCGGCATCAGTAGTCTTGAGAAAAATAAGCTGATGAGGCAGAGCAAGTTCAGAGCTGGACAGAAGCCCATTTGTGAAGTATTAGCATTTGCATGGGTGCATTTTTGGAAGAAGAACTTCTGCCACAATGAGCAGGATTTGCCGGACAAAACACTTCTGTCACAATAGGAAACCAATCTATGTAATGCGCTCCCCAGAGAGGTCCGCCCGGCACCGTCGTTATTGGCTTTTTGGCGCCAGGCCAAGACCTTTTTATTTAAACGTCATTTTAATTGTTAATATTATTTATTGATTTTATATCTTCAGCCAGAACGTCTCCAATTATACTGTTTTATATGCTTAATTGGGTATTTATTTATTTATTGTTGTGAGCCACCCCAAGGCTTCGGCAAATGGGGCGGCATAGAAGTTTGCTAAATAAATAAATAAAATAGGCAACCATCTCACCAACATGAAATGTGCTTCTTTCATGAGGGTCACAAGATGACCCTCAGAGCTAGAAGCAACTGTGGGGTGGAGCGGCTAAGTCTGTGGCAGAAGGACTTCCCAGCAAGCTCTTGCAAAGAGCAGGGTCGGTACATTGGCCCTCCACTCATTGCTCCATTTGGAAAGGGGCTCTCCAAAAACGGCAATTGTCAACCAGGGTGCTAAGTGTTTCCACCAAATGACTCATTTGAAAGTTCAGCTGTTTAAGGACTTGCATTTTATGTTAAATGTTGATATAATTGTAAGTGCTGTAGCACCTTGGGTCCTTTTTGTGGGCACACTGCATTACAAGTTAAAACATGTAAAAGATTGTTAAACTATGTTTGTTAACCTAGAGGAATTTATTAATACGAGATGTATTGATAGATCCCAGTGTGTATGGATTTAAAGGTGGATTGGACAAATGCCACATACGCACCCTGGGCCTTAAGATCAATTTCAGCATCCTTTTTCCAGGAGCCCCCACCAAAACAAGTGAGGCCAAGAAGATGGACTTTTCTGTCATGGCACCCTGGTAGTGGAGTAAGCTTCCCAGAGAGGCTCGCTTAGCACTTACTTTGTGTACTTTTCAGTGCCAGGGTGAAGCCCTTTTATATTTTCCCAGGCATTTTAGTTTTTCAGTTTCTGTTTTAAAACTGGTACGGTATTTTGAACATTTGCACTGCAGCAAGGATCTATTAGGTCATTATTTTTTATAATGTTGTTTTAAATGCCTAATTTTTATATTGCATTTTATCACCTTGTACTTTATGTTTTTAATTGTTGGGAATTATCCAGAGAGCTTGGCTCCGGGATGATATTGAAAGGTAAGAAATGCATCAATTCATGAAGAATAAGGCCACTCATCGTGGGGAATAGATGCTGCCTCCTGGTTCAGAGGCAGTACTCCTCTGTGTTTATTTCTGGGTAACATTACTGGTAGGGTGTTATTGTATTCCTCTTCTCCTTGCTTCCCATGGCCTTCCAAATCCCATGAAGTAGGAGTTCCCTTCTACTCGGCACTGGTCAGATCTCAGCTCGAGTCCTGTGTCCAGTTCTGGGCACCACAGGAAATATGTAGACAAGCTGGAAAGGGTTTGGAGGAAGGCAACAAGGATGATCCAGGGACTGGAAACAAGGCCCTGTGAGGAGAAATGGAAAGAACAGGGCATGTTCAGCCTGGAGACAAGACTGAGGGAAGATGGGATACCACGTTTCAATACTTGAAAGGCTGCTACACAGAAGATGGCCAGGATCTCTTCTCGACCAGCCCAGAGTGCAAGCCATGGAATACTGGTTTCAAGTTACAGCAAACCAGATTCCGACTGAACATCAGGAAGGACTTCCTGTTAGAGCAGTACAGCAATAGAGCCACTGACCTAGAGGGGTGGTGGGCTCTCCCACAATAAAGGTGGTCAAGATGCAGCTGGGCAGCCACCTGAGTGGGATGGCAACACCTGGTGTCCTGCACCAGCAGGGGCTGGACCCACTGGCCTTCTTGGCCCGCTCCGCCTCTACTGTTCTATGCTTCTGCTTGGCCACTGTGCAGAGTCGTTTGGTCTGATCCAAGGCAGCTCTTTTATATTCTTAGGTTGATAAGGAAGCTGGGGAGGAGGAAGCAGATCTACCCTCTGAGACTGCTTGTTTCATGTGATGCTTTTTGGCTCTAACCATGAGGACTTTGGCCTCTTGATATTTGAGGCTGGAATTCTCTTTTCTTTTTCTGTTTTAAAACAAAATAATGAATTATCCCAGCTCTGTGTTGTTTGAAGGATCCTGTCCCTTAGCATGGGTGCCTGGCACTCAGTGGAAGTAAATGTAAACCAGAAAGCCAGAGTCTAAATGTTAGAAATAATGACATTATTTATACCCCTGTGAACTTGTGATCCGCCGGTTTATGAAATATTTTATGTGAAATAAAAAGAATGCCAACTTTAAAATACAAGCCACATGAAAAACTATTTAAGGTACTCTTAAAAGTAAATATACATCATGAAGAATTAAATGCAAGAGATGAGAAGGGAAAGATTTTTTTCAAGTGTCTAAAGGTAGGGAGAAAAGGGACAGAGATGAAGAGTGTGAGCAAGTAATACACAGCCTGCTTCATTTATTTATTTATTAAGAACTTTTTTAACCCATCCACTACAAACATCTCAGAATGGCTTACAAAAAATGTGTTTATTACCATTCTCAAATCATTAATTCTGAAGATAGTAGAATGTTTTCTAAGCAAGGGCTCAAGGATAAAAGTCTCAGGCATACTCTAAAGCCATGGGAGAGAAAAATCAATGTAGTTTTAAAAAACAGAACCACCCTAAACAGGAAGGTTGGAGAATGTTCTGCAGCTCCCAATTTATGCCGTGAGTGAAAACTTGACTACTAATGACAAGAAGGAGATCATTATTGCGATAAAGCCCCTTTTCTTTTCACTCTATGGATTTTCTTCTGCAATAGTCGCGGGATAAGATTTTGTTCTGTTGGGTATTTCCAATATCAGGTCACCATATTATTTATGGCATTCAGTTGTGGCTTGATGTCTTTGCCATACAAGGTGCAGCAGAATAGCAATATCTTTTGTTATTAGATCTCCCAGCTCTCTTGACTGCCCACAATCAGCAAAGTCATCTCTGAAGCAGGCATCTTTGCATTTAGACTGTATGGACCTGATATAGAGTAAGACTGGTGCTGCTTCCATCAGCACCAGCTATGATGGGCTTGGGCATCATAAAACTGTCCCAAGATTGGGGCATTGTGAATCATGCCCTTTATCAAAGCAGCTTCCTAATATAGGACTTCTCTGCGCAAGGCATTTATTGTGTGCATGCGATCCCTCACTCATGGAAGTTTGCAAGGTCTCTTCACAATATTGGCGTTCTCCCAGGGCTTCCCTTATGTTTTCCAGCCATATCAATAGCTTTCTGTAGAGTGAGGAAAGCCTGCCATTTTCCTAGAAGGCTCCATTATTCACTATAGCAGCCTTGTAAAATATCGCAATTCTGCTCTGTATTATAGCACCACCTTGTATTGTTCAATGAAACATATAGGGATATGCAGAACAGTATAGAGGAAAAGCCCTGAAATAAAACTCTTTGTGAAGCATGCTGGAATCCTCTTGCAAACAGAATGGAAGACGCAGCCTCAGTAAAGTCCCGAGTTCTGTGCCTCATGTAGGAAAATGCACGGCCCCCAAACCAGGCAAAAGTACTGTGGTTATGCTTCTGTTGAGATGCCTTGCCAATAGGGACCTAGATAGTTCACCATTCATTTATTTGATTGATCCACGCCTTGCCTTTCTATCAAGAAGATGGCATGGAAAAATAAAAGTTGATCACAGACAAAATCACTCTCAGAAAGAGTATTGGTCTGTGGCATTAATCAGTGCTTGGGAGGTGAAGCCCAAAACATCTAGAGATCTTTCTCTCCGTCCTTGGATTAAGTGACTTGTGTGCCTTCTCAATCTGCTTGTTCAGGTGCTAAGTGCTGGTGAGCTTCTTCAAGGCTCTCTTTTCCTTCCCTGTGGCCCTTTGTCTTTAAACTATGCATGGACTGACCCAGTCCTCAGGCAGACGACTGCTGTCTGCCAGCTCTCCAAGACAGAGGGTTACGTCCTGTAAAGTAGGATGCCAGCTACTGTAAGGCGACTAGCAAATGAGCATCAATGACAGTGGGCTGGGAGGCACACTCATGCAGAGAGGGCTGCGCTGAAGGCATCACGCCAAGGATATTTCTCCCCACCACCACCAAAGCTGTAGTCTACCCTTCTGTTGGCCTCAGAGCCTCACCCTGGGCCAGGTGAATGGACTGCATGAGGAACAGGCCATCTTGGCTGACGCGTGGATTCCTGGTGCTCCCCGGGGGCAGGTGGGGTGGTCTCCTGCATGCAATCTCTCTCACCGAGTCCTGTTTACATCTGATCTTTGATGGCCCCAGAGTTTTCCTTAGCTGCTGCTGATTCAGTATATAAATTATGTAACTCAATCAATGGCTCCCATTACTTGGATTGTAAACCATTGATTCCCTCCCTGTAACAGCTCTCAGATCATTTTGAGAGGAGGAATTCCTTAGAGGAGCTGGTATGAAATGAAGCAGGGCAGCAGCGGCGGCGGCGGCAGCAACAAAACAACGCTGCTCTCAGCTCTTGCATGCTGAACTTAAGCAGCACACTGCCTTAATCCATGAAGTCTTTGAAATGATATTGGTGTGGGCAAGCGTACTTTTCTCCACCAAAAAGTTCTGATAATGAGACAGTGCTTGGGTGGAACACTAGAGGGCGACAGAACACTCCTTTTTTACCAAGTTCTGTTTGCAGAAGCACACTCAGTAGGCACCATCTCCAGTTGACTTTCTCTAGTCCCTCCTTTTGACCTGCTTGTTATTGAAACTTTTTGCACTGCATAGAATGAAAGGCTTTGTTACATAATTTGTGAGTCATCCTGAGACAATAGGAGAAGCAGTTTAAAACAAACAAATCAATGACTAATGTAAGGTCTTCCTGTTCTTGGGGCTATTATATGCATGGCTCAGAGGCAATTATTTTGGTTTTTATTTTTAATGTACTTACTAGTACATTGCCAAAAAGAGAGGAAATGTATCACAAAAAAGGATGCATACTTGCATTAAATGTGTGCATGATAAATTATAGGTATGGATGCAAATTTAGAAATAATGACTAGGACACAATAGAAATGCTATAGAAATCATCATAGTAGGGAAGATTGTGACAAGCCTTATGAGGAGATATTGAAAATGCTGGGCATGTTTAACCTCAAGAAGAGAAGCCTGAGGGGAGATTTGATGGCACTCTTCAAGTACTTGAAAGGCTGTCACACAAGGAGGGCTAGACATGGAATAACAGGCTCCAGTTACAGGAAGCCAGATTCCAGCTAGATATCGGGAAGAACTCCCTGAGAGTGCGAGCGGTGCAACAATGGCACCAGTTACCCTGGGAGGTTGAGGGCTGCCCCACACTAGAGGCGTTCAAGATGCAGCTGGACAGCCATCTCCGAGGGATCATTCACTTGGAGTCCTGCACTGAGCAGGGGGTTGGACCTGATGTTTCTGTGAGGTGATGTACATGTCTGCCAGCCTGGTCTGCTGTCCAAGTGTTGGCTGTGGATGGGCAACTTTAAAGCTCCTGCCTGAACTTCCTTAGTATGTTTCTCTACCTTTAAACCAGAAATGGATGGACAGGGCAGCCCTTCAAACAGAGCATCCCTTCAAATGGAAGGTTATCCTCTGACAGCCCCTCAGATAGAGAGCTGTCATCTGTAAAAGAGAGACATGGAGCAGCTTGCTAGTGAATCCTCATTATTGAGTAAAATCGGTCCCTTGGGTTCAGACCACATGCCAACCCTTCTAGAGCTGAACAATCCCGAGAACAAGTCATGGGTTATCAGGGTGGTTTATTGCCCACAGATAAGCCACCCTGCAGGAAAGGATCTGGATTCAGATGACACAACAACCCACTGTGGCTAGTTACCCACCATAAGGTTGTTGTTTCATATGACCCTAGTCTGTCTCTGTCTCTCTCCCTCTCTCCCCCGCACCCCTCCTCCTGTCTCCATTTTTTTAAATTGCTGTTCCTTTGTAACTATGTGCCATGCTCAACACATGCCCATTTTGTGTCTCTCTCCCCACCCCTAACAACCCTAGCATGGGAACAATGGTTCAGGAAAAGAAAAAGGAATTGGGGAAAAAAGGAAAACTAAAAAAAAAAGAAAAGAAAAGAAACATCTAGGTAGCCAAATGTGAGTTGGAAGAGTTTTCCTTCAAATGTATTTCATTACCAAAGGAAGTGAGCATTTCACCAAGGTGGATGCCAATACATTCCCTGATGTTAATAGATTAATACAAATGGGAACTAATGTAAAGGAGATTATTAATGCAATCCTAAACAAGCCTCACTGAGTTTGGTAGGGCTTACCCCCAGGAATGTGGGCACATGATTGCAGCCTCAATGCCAAGTAAATTATCATTAAATAATGTGTGAATCAAAGGTCAATATGACTGATAACCAATCTTTCCTAATCTGGCTTTCAGATGTATCATACACTTGCTCTGAGCTGAAATAATGCAATAAAGGATAAACCATTTCCTAAAATTGTCCAGTCTTATTTTCCTCCAGGAAGCAAGATGATCATTTCAGAATGTGTTTTGATTCCCAGCTTCTGTTTTCTGTATCATGTCTAACTTAAGTGAAACTTCTTTGCTTTCCGCTGGCAGAGGCTTATTCACTTGAACTAAACAAATTATATCAGTGGCTTCCAATGGGACTAAACAGAAGTCAGGAATCAATTCAGCTTATTGTCTGATTGACATCATTACAGAGTATTCAGCTGTAGTTTCCCTAAATAGAAATCATAAAAACCAATATGAGGAAGGCCTGAAATGTATTTAGAATAGATTAGCTACCATGCATCAGCTACAACACAAACGGTCTGCAGCTGCAGTGTGCCACGCCTGACGACCAGAAAGTGAATGAATCTTGACAGCTTCAAAATTTAACTTGATTGGTTTCTTGCTTTACAACATAATTGTTCACCTAAATATTTCTCACTACTTTTTACCGCAAGTTAGAATGTCTTCCTTGTATTACTTTAGGTTATTTATTATGCCTGAGCATAACAACTTTTGTTAGCTTGTCTCCTTTTTGGTTGGTTGCCCTCAGTTATAACTCCAGATTTATAATCTCAGGAAATGGAATTATTAGAGGCAAAAAAAAATCTGAATCCCTGGGTGGTATGGAAATTAAAGAAAGAAAGAAAGAGAAATAGAATTCAATTGCTAACAGACTCTTCCATTCTGAGTTTATACATCAAGGGTGTCTTACACACCTTAGACAGGGAAAGTTCTACAACTCTTTACATTCCCCAACTTGCCATGATGGTTGGAAAAATGCTAGGAGGTGTGGCACTTCTTTCTGTTCAAACATACATAGGATTGTGCTTTCAGAAGTTAATCCCAGAAACCAATGGAATTTACTCTAAAGTAAACATGCTTGGGATCACAGCCTAATAAGCATGCTTTGGGTCAAGCTTAATTGCACACCAACTAAAATCCAACAACCATGATGCATTTTGCTTACAAAGAGCTACTTTCTCCTAATTTGTACCACTGTATGAGCTTCCAACTCGGTATGGAAGTATCTCTTCCTGCTCTGAGGCGAACACTCTGGACACTCCAGGACCAAAGAGTTGCAAAGCATCACTCCACAATCACACTGAGTAGCTATCCAACATCTGGCCCACTGAGCATTTAGCTGTTCAGCCCCTGCTCTTGGGAGCAGCACTGTCTCCACCAGTTTTGAGAGGGCCTCAGCAAAGTGCCCTTTTGTAGCAGCAAGCTGCCACTTCAGTGTTGCCCAGTGCCTTGGGGTGATGTCACATCAAGGTCTCCTGCAAATTAAAATGGCTGCCATTGCCACCAACATGCGCTCTCAGCTAGGGGCTCAGGCAGTTGTTGGTATGAATGCCAAGCTGCTGTGGTCCCAGCATGAATGCTACATGCTGGCATCAGGCCTGCTTGCTGGTTGCTAAAAGAACTTATCTCAAAGAAGAATGGACAATTTTATAAGAACATAAGACAAAAGAAAAGCCATGCTAGATCAGACCAAAGTTCTGTCCAGTCCAGCACTCTGTACACATAGTGGCAAAACAGCTGCCCAGAGGATCCTTCAAGCAGGATGCATGCAAGATCTCCTGCTGCCCAGCTCCCCAGCAACTGGTGTACGCAGGAAGGTCCCCTCTAGTGAAGGAGCTAGTCCATAGCAGGCAAGGCTGGTAGCCACTGATAGACTCCTCCCTCATGAATCTGTCCAATCCCCTTTTAAAGTGATCCAGATAGACAGCCATCATCACTTCATTTGATCCGCCCATCACTACCCCAAAACCCTTTCTTGCTCAGTCACTGCTGAGATCCCCTTAAAATATATTTGAAGGTGGGATTTTTTGCTCCAACATTCATTACTCTACTCCACTGATTGCCCCTGAATGCGCTTTTAAAATCCTCATCCTTTATTGTACTGATCAATGAGAAACATCAAGCATTCATACCATATCTAGCTAAATTCTGCTTATTGCAGTGAAATACGATTGTATTTATTTCATTAATAAAATTCTTAATTAATAAAAACGAGGCAATCAGTATGTGAAAGAAACATGGGAATGATGTTATAATGAATGCTGAGGTGGTAATCTGGCAATTTGGCCATTTGAGTCACACACATCTAGCCCTACACAGTTGTTCAGGTTGTAGCACCTCTGATCATGGGCGTCCACTTACAAGGCCCAAGGGAGGCTGCTTTCTACGAGAAAGAGCAGATTTCTTCCACAGAGTCATCATGCATGCAGGAAGCAGAGCTCCCATCGATCTCTCCACGGTGCAGGAAATTCAGTAACCAACTAGAAAATGCCTGCTTTGTTTGTGCATGCTTTTTTCCTTCCTTGAAAATGAACTTGCAAATTAAAGATTTTTGGCCATCTGCTGCATAAAGGATACTCCTTCTTGATACAGCTTTGCAATGTGCCAGTGAGCAGTACTGTTTCATGATAGACGCGAGACACACATCATGCATATCACGTACCTTCTATTCACAGCTGATGTCTCTTTTTGGATTAACTTGTTGAGTAAAGGAGTCCAACAGGCCACTGTAACATACGGTCCACAAGGAAGAGGGGCAGTGTGGAACCCCTTGCCACAGAAGGGTGCCAATGTGACCTCGGTGGGGCAGCCAGAGACCTGTCCTCGTGGTAATCCTTTATTTGAAGGACTGTCTAGCTCAAGCTCAGTTTAAAGATAAACCATCAGAAAGCAGAGCTGGGTTTGAAGCTGTCCATCAACAATGGCAGCAAAGTAAACAAACAGGCCCACAGGTTACCTGGTCAGAGTCTTTCACCCTGTTGCGAGTTGTACTGCATTTCTACTTAAATTATAATGCTTATTTCCAGATTTATATCTCTGCTCATAAAGTAGCACAAATTTTATGCAAATCATCTATCCTCCTCCTCCTTTTTTTTTTTTGGTGATTCATAAGTTGCCACCCTAACCTTTCCCAGCAAATCTTTGCGCCAGTAGAGGAAATGTCACTGATGAAAATCTACTGGATACTGTGGGTTTTGGTTATTGCTCCTCATTGTGCAGCGTGATGAGTAGAGGGTTCCTCCAGCTCCAGGATTTTGTGGACTTTTGGATGCAGCACCCTCAGTGGAAGTCAGTTCAAGGTGGAAAACGGTAGCACCGTTACATTCAGAAGAACTTCTGCAGATCTTGGGTCTCTGTCAAATCTTCAGTCTTGCCACCTTTTGTTATCAAAATTTGTGGCCAGATGCTTTTCAAGTAGATGGCTGGAGTAAGTCTTTGCAGAGAGAACCAGACCATCAGTGGCTACTAGTCACAATGTCTATATATTACCATTATCAGATGGCTTGCTGAGATGAGAACCACATACTTGCACTTATATAAAATGCTATGCACTTGCCACAGATACCTGCTTGGCCCCTCACTGTGCTCATAATCTAGAAAGGCCTATGGTCTGGACTAGACAGGCCTTTAGTCTGATCCACCAAGGCTCTTCCTATGTAGTGTCCTCACAAAGAGGACATGGCTGTCCTTCCCCTAATGCTCCCCTAAGTTGCATGAGTTTGGAGTTCTTATGCCATTATTATAAGGATTTCTGGATGTATATAATATTTTTACAGCATTATTATATATATTATACAGCATTATTTCCCAGTCCTCTCACTGCCCCCCTATACTGTTGATTATAGCAATATACTAAATGAATGGATTTTCCCTTGTGTAGTTACTTGGGCCTACAATACAATTTCTTTTCAGTTTCTGTACTGAGTATTGTGCATCAATAAACTGTTTAATTCCTTTCATTACAATCCAGAGACTGGGTCCTCGCTTTTGGTTTAGCTGATGCCACAGGGACGCAAATTCAAATTGCAATTAACAGTCAGAGCCTGGGTGGCTGCCTTGTTTGCTTCTTCGGTGGTAGTGGAGGAGGCAATAGGACAAGGAGGAAATGTCTGGCTGCCGGCACCACTACCACTGCTGCCCAAGTTGGTCAGCCTAGCACTGGGGTGCAGAACTTCTAGCTTAGGGACCACAGTCTCCACTTCTGAGGTTCCCAGAAGAGCAAGCCCTTTCTTTCCCCTGGCCCAACTGGCTTTCCCACATCCACAAATTATTCAGTGGTTGCTCAACTTTTGCACAGTCCCCTCATCCCCCCACCCTCTCAAAAGGGTTGCAATGGCTCTCCTGAAGTTGGGATGCTTGGGCCCTGCCCCTTGGCTTTCAGCCCTTCCCACTGCTGCAAGGCAGCCTCTGGGAGCTTCCCTGCCATTCAGTTTCTGTGGGGTTCTGAGCCACTGGCCCAGAACTGACCACTGTGCTCAGAAGTGGTCAGTTCCCCAGGCCTTGGAGCCAGTGTCGGGAAAGCCTTGATGGCAGCTGCAACAAGGATAACCAGGTTCCGTTAGGAAAGACCCCTTTCGCCTTGAATCTCAGCAGTTTTATTGAAAGATCACCCAGGCCCCCTGCAGTTACTTACAACAGCATGCTACCGGGTACCAGCAACTACAAAATCACAGCCCATGTACAGACACTTTTATAACCTGCCAGTCACATACACCAATAGAGAGTGTTACGTTTCCAGATAATCTTAGTACAATAGCATCCTGATGACTTTAGGCATGACATAATGTTCTAAACTGATCAGAAATACTGGTAACAATAGTATGGAAAACATGATTGCTGTATTGATAGGTCAGTCTAGCAAATTCTTGACAGTTCAGGTCAGCCGGGTCAGTCTGTTTACACATGCAAATGTGTCTGATGGAGGAACCCTTCAGGAAGTCTGGTTTGGCAACCACATTCAGCAGGGGCTTGCCTCTGTGAGACTTGATGCTTAGCTGGGTCCATTCAGAAACAAATGGACACCATTATTTCAGTTTTTCTGCAGCTGATGAGAACAAGGGTATTCTCCACTGGCAGTGTTAGCCTCCAGCAGCTTCTCAGTCCAGCTAAGAATGCCATCTTCTTAAGGCAACAGCAATGCTATTAAGGCAACAGTGACCTGGCTTGGAAAGCTTGTGCTTTGTGAGAAAGAAGCGAAGGTTTGATATTATAACACAAAGGCACATATCAGCAACATTTTTCTCCCAGGATTTATCTGAAATTTCCCAACACCAGCAAGCACACTGCTCTAAAATATGAGGCAGCAGCTTCCCATTCCTTTGGATGGGCTGGAGGGCTACTGCGTGAGAAATTGACACATTATAAGTGCATGCTCCTTCATGGATCACTGCCTTGTCGTGGCGAAGGGGCTTGTGTAGCTCAGTGAAGCTATGAGCTATGCCGTGCAGGGCCACCCAAGAGGGACAGGTCATAGCAGAGAGCGCTGACAAAACGTGATCCACTGGAGAAGGAAATGGCAACCCACTCCAGTATCCTTGCCATGAAAACTTCATGGGCAGTACCAAAAGGGAACAAGATATGATGCCGGAAGATGAGCCCCTCAAGTCGGAAGGTGTCCAGTATGCTACTGGGGAAGAGTGAAGGGCTAGTACTAGTAGCGCCAGAAAGAATGAAGCGCCTGGGTCAAAGCCGATAGGACACTCAGTTGCAGATGTATCTGGAGGTGAAAGGAAAGTCCAATGCTGCAAAGATCTATACTCCATAGGAACCTGGAATGTAAGATCCATGAATCAAGGCAAGCTGGATGTGGTCAAACAAGAGATGACAAGACTGAACATCGACATCTTAGGAATCAGTGAACTAAAATGGACAGGAATGGGTGAATTTAATTCAGATGACCATCAGGTATACTACTGACGGCAAGAATCCCTCAGAAGAAATGGAGTAGCCTTCATAGTCAATAAAAGAGTAGGAAAAGCAGTACTGGGATATAATCTCCAAAATGACAGAATGATCTCAGTTCAAATCCAAGGCAAACCATTCAACATCACAATAGTCCAAGTCTATGCCCCAGCCACTGGTGCTGAACAGGCTGAAGTTGACCAGTTCTATGAAGGCCTACAACACCTTCTAGAATTAAGACCAAAAAATGATGCCCTTATCATCATGGGGGATTGGAATGCTAAAGTAGGAAGCCAAAAGGTAACCGGAATAACAGGCAAGATTGGTCTTGGAGTACAAAATGAAGCAGGGCACAGGCTGGTAGAATTTTGTCAAGAGAATACGATGGTCATAGCAAACACTCTTTTCCAACAACCCAAGAGATGACTCTACACATGGACATCAGCAGATGGTCAACACAAAAATCAGATTGACTATGTGCTCTGCAGCCAAAGATGGAGAAGCTCTATACGGTCAGTAAAAACTAGACCAGGAGCTGACTGTGGCTCAGATCATGAGCTTCTTGTTGCAAAATTCAGGCTTAAGTTGAAGAAAGTAGGGAAAAGCAGTAGGCCACTCAGGTATGACCTAAATCATATCCCTGATGAATATACAGTAGAGGTGACAAATAGATTTAAGGAATTAGATCTGACAGACAGAGTGCCTGAAGAACTATGGATGGATGTTCGCAACATTGTACAAGAGGTAGCAACTAAAACCATCCCAAAGAAAAAGAAATGCAAGAAAGCAAAAGGGCTGTCTGAGGAAGCTTTACAAATAGCTGAGGAAAGAAGGGAAGTGAAAGGCAAGGGAGAAAGAGAAAGATACACCCAATTGAATGCAGAATTCCAGAGAATAGCTAGAAGAGATAAGAATGCCTTCTTAAATGAACAGTGCAAAGAAATAGAAGAAAACGATAGAATAGGGAGGACCAGAGATCTCTTCAAGAAAATTGGAGATATGAAGGGAACGTTTCATGCAAAGATGGGCATGATAAAGGACCAAAACGGCAGGGACCTAACAGAGGCAGAAGAGATTAAGAAGAGGTGGCAAGATTACACAGAGGAACTATACAAGAAAGAGCTTAACGTCCCTGATAACCACGATGGGGTGGTCACTGCCCTCGAGCCAGACATCCTGGGATGTGAAGTCAAATGGGCCTTAGGAAGTCTGAGCAACAACAAAGCTAGTGGAGGCGACAGTATTCCAGCTGAGCTATTCAAAATTCTAAAAGACGATGCAGTAAAAGTGCTACACTCAATATCCCAGCAAATTTGGAAAACTCAGCAGTGGCCACAGGATTGGAAAAGGTCAGTTTACATTCCCATCCCAAAGAAGGGCAATGCCAATGAATGTTCAAACTATCACACCATTGTACTCATTTCACGTGCTGGCAAAGTTATGCTCAAAATCCTACAAGCTGGGCTCCAGCAGTATATGGACCAAGAACTACCAGAAGTACAGGCAGGATTTCGAAGAGGCAGAGGAACTAGAGATCAAATTACCAACATATGCTGGATCATGGAGAAAGCTAGGGAGTTCCAGAAAAACATCTACTTCTGCTTCATATGCTAAAGCCTTTGATTGTGTGGGTCACAACAAATTGTGGCAAGCTCTTAAAGAGATGGGAGTACCAGACCATCTTATTTGTCTCTTGAGAAACCTATAGGCGGGTCAAGAAGCAACAGTGAGAACTGGACACAGAACCACTGATTGGTTCAAAATTGAGAAAGGAGTTTGGCAAGGCTGTATACTGTCACCCTGTCTATTTAACTTATATGCAGAGCACATCATGAGAAAGGCGGAGCTAGATGAATCACCAGTTGGAATTAAGATTGCTGGGAGAAATATCAACAACCTCAGATATGCAGATGATACCACTCTAATGGCAGAAAGTGAAGAGCAACTGAAGAGCCTCTTGATGTGGGTGAAGGAGGAGAGCGCAAAGGTTGGCTTGAAATTCAACATTAAGAAAACTAAGATCATGGCATCCGGTCCTCTTACTTCCTGGCAAATAGATGGGGAAGAAATGGAGGTAGTGACAGATTTTATTTTCCTGGGCTCCAAGATCACTGCAGACAGGGACAGCAGCCAAGAGATTAAAAGACACTTGCTCCTGGGGAGGAAAGCTATGGCAAATCTAGACAGCATACTAAAAAGCAGAGACATCACCCTGCCAAAAAAAGTGCATATAGTCAAGGCTATGGCTTTCCCAGTTGCAATGTATGGCTGTGAAAGCTGGACCATAAGGAAGGCTGAGCGCAAAAGGATTGAGGCCTTTGAATTGTGGTGCTGGAGGAGACTCCTGCAAGTCCCTTGGACCGCAAGGCAATCAAACCGGTCAGTCTTAGAGAGATCAACCCTGACTGCTCTTTAGAAGGCCAGATCCTGAAGATGAAACTCAAATACTTTGGCCACCTAATGAGAAGGAAGGACTCCCTGGAGAAGAGCCTAATGCTGGGAACAATCGATGGCAAAAGAAGAAGGGGACGGCAGAGGATGAGGTGGCTAGATGGAATCACTGAAGCAGTCGGTGTGAGCTTAGGTGGGAGATGGTGGAGGACAGGACCGCCTGGAGGAGTCCATGGGATCCATGGGGTCGCGATGAGTCAGGCACAACTTCGCAACTAACAACAACAATAAGTGCATGTGGAAGGGGAAAGAGTACAAAGGGAAAACCTTTTCAAGGAATACATATTTCTTGGTAATACAATGCAGATGTAAAACTGGCTCTGATTCTTGAGTGATCTGCTCTGCATGGCTTTAGAGTTCTCTGCTCAGCATTCATTCCATCTACAGTTTGCATCCTGGCCTCCTGGATGCATAGGTTTTAGGCTGTATGCCACAGATTTCAAATTGGAAGTCTCGGCCTCCATATTTTTCATTTGTAAACTGGGTGAATTATTTTCCACAATGAATCAGATATGCTTAATTCAGAGTACATGGTTTGTATGAATATCATACATATGGCTTCATGTGTAATCTGTGCCTGCACTCATTTGCTGGCCCTGTGCACAATTTGTTCTTGACTGTGCCTGTGACAACAGTTCAGAGTTGAACTGGTCTCATCAAGATGTCTCTCCCAAAAGTTAGGAGGAATTTCTTGCCAGCAAAAGCAGTTTGACCAGGGAAACATTTATTTATTTACTTATTTAGAAAATGTCTATGCCGCCCCATTCGCCGAAGCCTTGGGGCGGCTCACAAATATATCAATTAAAATATTATACAATAAAAATATAAAACAAATTAACAATATAAAATTATCTAGATGAATTATGGGTTCTCCCTTGTTTGGGGGGGAGGGGATAAAGAACCGTCTGATGGGCTCCCTCCCTTTGTTTTCTTCCACTGAGAAAGAGTTTGGACAAGAAGGCTTACTAAACATCTTCTTCTTGTAGCTTCTATATCAGGCTGATCCATATTGGTCAGGGATCAGTTATGGATATATTTCTGAGTGGCTGGGGACTTGAGCCCTTGAATACTTGTACACCTTCAGTGAATAGAGGTGTGCTGCTGAATTTTGCTGCTTTCCACTGGACTCTGGCCCCCCACCCCAAAATGACGAAGGACCCCTCCACACTTCATTCTCTATGCCATGTCCATGTCCTAGAATTCTTTGGGTCAAAAGCTTGGGTACTTCTTTCAATTCTGATAAAAGTCAGAATGCTTTATGGGATTAAAGTCCATGGGATATTAACTGAATACAGTTAATGCTCCAGTTAAGGGAGACAAGATTGGAGGACCTTCATAAATCTCTTCCAAATTCTCCCAATTTTAACCAAATGGTGGCTTCCTCATCACCTTCTAAAAACCTTAGCTAAGACACACAAGGTTAGGGGGAAAGTTCTCTCTGTGCACACATAGCCCAGCAATAATTCAAACGGTTTATAAAATATAAAATGTGATTTCAGTATTTTAAGGACAAGTCAACTGTGCTTTATTATGCATAATTCTTATTTATATTGCTATTATGGATTAGCTTGTTATATTTTTTTTCATTTGTTTTGGGAATGGCACTCATCTATTTTTCTTCTGGGCTTCCTTCAGTGTGAGTGGGCCAAACAGATAAAGTAAATTAGAAAAGTGCAGTCTTTCAGCCCCTTCATACTGTCAATGCAGCAGCAACAAAACGCAATACTGTTTTCCCATTTGAATTGCTGACATTAATAAAAACAGCAAAGTGCAATGAAAATATGATGTTTGTACTGGGAGTATAAACAAATCATGAGTGCTCACTGGAAGCTTCTAAATTTCAAGGACCATTAACTTACAACCAAATACTTTCTGGCTTCTACCTTGACATTGGACTTCTCCTATCCTCCTCTAATGATTGGAGAAATTGAACTTCAAATCTGCAGGCTTTTACAGCCTCCTCTTAAATTACTAAACCTCCAATGTATCAGTTGCAAAGGTAGTAAAAAATAAAAAGCCTATGCATCCTTTTTATCACCATCTTCTCCCATCAGATAGTAATTCATTTATTTCAAAAGCTGACTTTGTAAGAGCACTAGTCATTAGAGAAAAACACTTATTAACTTTAATCATTAGAAGAATGAAAAGCCCTTTGCATAAAAAGGAGAAAAAAATCCATTCAAGTGTTCAGTGGGTTCAAGTGAACAAACACATGCCATAACCTGAAAGCATAGCATAGATGCTCAAATCATTCTTTGATAGTGGCGGTCCCTTATTATAGGATTATATGGTAGGCAATAACTTGGTGGAGTTAATAATTCAGTAAAAATGAATGCCTTAAGCAAAATAAAGTTAACTGCACTACTGTGTTCTACTTGTGATGGCTAACTTAACATAAATTCATGGATAACAATGAAAAAACCTGAGTGATGGATGTTACCTTGAAGGGTCCAATGCCATTGGAGGGTGCACGGGCAAATGTCCACAATTTAGCTAGTCCATGCATTCTGCTCCAAGCAGCCTCAGTAAATCAGCACTCTCCATGTAAAACTTGATGGATTCCACCCAGGGCTATGGGAATGAAGTTGGCAGCTGGATCTGAGATGTCCACAGCCATACCTGGTACTAGCACACCTGGAGTTGCAGTGAAGCAACAGCTCCCTCTGGCTGGTTTCAAGGGAGAAAGCAGCATGTGGAATGATCACACACCCTCCAAATTGATGGCACTTTGCACCTGAAGTTTAATCTGTGGCTTTATTCCAACCCACGGGCCATCCACTTGCCCAAGAAGAGGAAAGGGATCCAAGAATAGTCAAGCTGGGACAAACTATTCACAGCTTTGGAAAAAGTGTGGCAAGCCATGGTCACTGCAGCAGGGAATGGTGAAAGATGCTTCCCCTATCCCCCCAATAATGCTTGAGAAGATCCCATAAGGTGCATGCGCAAGGGGACACATATATCTACACAAAAGGGGATAAATTTGGTAACATACCCATGAAATTCAGGTTGCCTTCAAAAGACATGTGTGCGTAGAGTGTGGCAATATAGCTACATATATTTCAAAATGATGAAAGTGTCAGCGGATGGCATTGGCTCATTTGGTTCCCATTATAAAAATATAATTCTTCATTCTTTCTGAAAGCAAGATTACAATATTCAGTCTGCCTTGAGTGCAAATACTTAAGTGATCCCATGCACTTTAGGAAACTGTTACAGGTTTAACTTGGATCTATTTTTACAGATTACTGTTTGCTATCACTGCCTCGGTGGTGACCTATCAGTAGTTTCTATGGGATTTTGCCATTCTTTAAAAAGCTGGGATTTAACTGTATGTCTTACATTTAATGTTCTTTGGAATTATATTTAAGCTGTTTTCCAGGCAGACCTATTATTATTATTATTATTATTATTATTATTATTATAACAAGTACTACTACTTCATTTCTATACCACCCAATAGCTGAAGGTCTCCTGACAGTTTACAGAAGAACATAACCCACAAAATGTCATAAAATCTTCTAAAATAGAAATTTTTAATAATTTAAAAAAGTTAAATATATATAGTGAAGAATAGTCTTATAAAAGAAAAGCACCTCATGCCTCTGGATAACCAAGCCTCAGTATAAAGGTGTGTCTTAACGTGACACTGAGAAGATTCCAAGTGGGCTGCACTGCTTGTTTCTCCAGTGCCACTCAACCTTCTGGGGCTACTGAGTGTACACAAGCCTTGCTGAGCTGTGTTTTTGTCGTCTGCCTTTCGGGGATTGGTTTGTTTGCGTGTCTCAGAAGACTTCTGTATTTATTGTCTCTTTATTATATTGATATGATGTCCTCTCCTGCAAAGAACCCAGGACAGCTTACACAATTCTCCTTCTCTGCCACCTCTCCATTTTATCCTCACAACAATAGCCCTGTGAGGTAGGCTGGGTAGAGACACAGTGCCTGATCCACACTCTAAAGTAGTAGCATTCAAGTCTCCAGCTTCCATTTTTATAGAAATGTTGGGAAGAACAGGACAAGTGGAATGGGAAATAATCCCACGCACACACTTGTCTAAAGACTGTGGGATTATGCCAAATTGCTGTTTCACATAACCCTCTTAAGCAACTAAGCAAGCAAGCAAAGCTCCGAAAAGATAAACTAAATAAAACTATGTTGATACTGTTACTGGCTTTAACAGTCTCTTAGAAAGCTGTATGTAATTTTACATGGTAAACCAAAGTCAGAAATCAACAGAAGCAGGCTTAAGACCCAAGAGCCACACAAATATCCTTTACATTTTATACAATTGAGGAAGAAAGTTAGGCGGCCAACACCCTGCTCTGAGCCCTATTCTTGAAATGGCTATTTCTGGAAATCCAGATCTCAAGGTATTTTCAGATACTCTGAAGGCTGTCTCACACATGGCAAATTGTCTACATAAGGCATCCCTTCTGCAGAAGAAATTTTGTCACAGTGTCACACATCATCAACAATAGCTGCATTTACTGAAGCAAGCAGAGAAGGGTCCAAAGGAACACAATGCCATTCCACTGAGATGGCCAAGGGGATCTGACCCAGATAGGAAAGCATGACAACATAGGAAGAGTTGTGTGGAATCGGACCAGAGGCCGCTCTGGTTAACACACTGTTCCCACAGCAGTCAGTGAAGTGTCACGGGAAGCCCAGAAGCACCAAAGCATCCTCCCTCAAATGGGTGTTCACAGGCACTCTGCCTCTGACATGGAGGACGGTATGTAACCAGCGTGACTCTCAGGTGTGTGTTGCCTTGTCCTCCATGAATCTACCTCATTGGGTGGGTGAAGGCAGACCATTAAAGGAGCTCTGCATCTGATGTGTGTGTCTGTTTAGTAAACATTTTGGTACAATATTTAAATATTCATCAGGTTTGCTTATTTTTACTTAAGCAATGGGTGAAGGGCCCTTTTTACCTGAAACTGGTTTGGACCCAAGGTAAGAGTAGAGAGTTTTTCTTTGGCCTATTTTATCCAGTGTTTCATTCACCTTATCTTTCTGTTGTTATAGCCTTGGAATGATTTATTTTTAAGCTGCAATTAGATAAATCTAAGCTGCTGCTACTGTTTATATTTTTAGTCATTCCTGCCTTCAACTGGCATCATATTAAGAAAAAAGGTCAGTGCAGAAAAGCTCACAACGCTCTTTCTCAAGGAAAAGGGAACAGTTGCACTGGTTGCACATTGACTGTGCAAACAGCTTGCTCTTGTACCTTGGAATAGCTCACTGAAGGTTTTTCCTATAAAAGAGGTGGTGTCGTTCTACCCCTTCCACCCTCAGTGGAAGCCAGGGCCCCCCACTGCTTGTGTAACCCCTGTGAAATATTCGTACAGCCCAAAGCGGTGGAACCAAGAAAGAGTGGACTGTAAGGAATGCAAATCACAAAGAGCAGGAAAGCTGAAGAGGCTGAAGCTGCTGTTGCTACTTAGGCCCTTGCTGACTTGGTTTCATAACATTCCTACATGTTTCGGTAACTTTCCTACATGCTGTGCCAATATTTTATAGTGTTACACTTGCAAAAATAAAGAAGTACATACACTTTGTTGCTGTTGGTAATTTTCAGTTTAAGCAAATGTATTAATCTGCCAACTATTAATTCAATTTTGCATAACTGGTAGATATGTATTGATAGTAACTGGTAATTGCTGGTGGCTGTTAGTTAAAGGGTCAGCTTGGATTAGAAGTTAAGAGAAAGTTTAAAAATGGGCTCTCATTTGAAGTGCTTTCTGAGAGACAGAAATGGAAACTGAAATCTCAGATCACAATTCCACCATTTTTCACACCTAGGAGAGAGAAACAATTGAAGACGATCCCTCAAGAAGCTCTGTATTGGATTCGTTTGTTGCTCTTAGAAGGTACTTTAGATGTGGATGCCTGAGATCTTGCATCTGGGATGGCTATTGCTGATAATTTTTCAAAGATAAGAGCACAAGAACATCAAGCTTCATCAGATGAATTAATGAAAAAGCAGGTAAATTAATAAACAATGTATTCCCCATCACCAGCCCAGAAGGGGAATCCTCTGAGTTGCAGGATCTGGAAATTAAGGATGGACGACTAATAATCAAAGAGCAGTTTGGGAATGTGAAACAAGTGAACAACACCTTCAAGGATTTAGGTTCATTAACTTTTTCCTTGCAGGGTGCAATGGGTTATAAACTACAATAGTGGAGATATACAGAAGGGGAAATACTGGTTTAGTACAAACAAATAAAATCTGAGTTTATACAAAGGCTAAGGTAAATACCCATCAAGTAAGAGAATAAAATATATGCTCAGTGTAAGTCAAGGACAATTTTAAAAGAAAATAAAAATGGGGAAAAATGTAAAAATATAGGGTCTGAAGGAAACAAAAATGAAAGGCAGCAACAAAGATAATAAAGTGGGATAGGAAAAAGAAATATGAAAATATTATTAATAGATAAGAATCCTAAGAAGTTATAAGTTTAAAAGCCCTCTATTAATGGAAGGTTGATTAAAAAGGAAATTAAAGCTGAGAAGACATCTGATCAAGTTCGTTATTTACACTGGTTGGATCTCCAGTTAGCACAGACGGGAACTGTGAAGCCAGAGAAATGAATGATCCATGGCAATACATGCTTAAAAATCAGGAGATAAAATATAAAATGTGGGTAAATTACTCATGTCAAGATACAAAGGACATATTCACTTAGGCAAAGAAAGCAGCCAAACAAAACTGGAAGCTGACACTTACGCAGTAGAAACTTTCTTTCCTTTCAATTTTTTCCAAACCTAAGGAAACACTAGCACAGATATGAAGCAAACATCTAATACAAATGTTAGAAGCAATTATTCAAGGTAGGTATTATAGTTTGCTATAGTTTGCTATAGTAGATATTAACTGTAATTATTTTTATTTCACTATAAATATGTTTGGATGGTTGCCACCTTCCAGGAACTTCAACTGGATAGCAAAATATATAGTAGAAAGCTTGATTTCCAAAAAATAGGTTTACATGTCTGTAGGATCTTTGAAAATGTTTTCCCTACCATGCTCTTAGTTAAGGGGAACTTGAGAAAGAAACAATATGAAAGTCATTGACCAGAAGGAGAAATCAGATATGGAGACGACCTCATACAGTGGAATGACCCTGAAACCACCTATATTTCCCCAGTTCCTAGGACAGAAAGAACCTAAATAATTTAGGAAAGAGACAATATAAGTCAAGGCAAGAGGCTCAGCCAGGATAGGGGACAAGGGAAAGACAGTTTCTCTAAGTAGCAGTCTTTCATTGCTCAAGATCAAAAGTGGCAAGAATTTTTTAAAGGAAGTGATCTTTCTAATAATGAGGAGGAAGCTCTGTTAGATTCTGTCTCTCTGCTAGAAGTGTTCTGCCAGAAATCATTGTGAGACTAGAGTCTTTAAATGCACATTTGTTAAGGAGTCATGCAGAACAGGGGAGTCAAACATCAAAAGTCAAGGTACCAATAGTGGTAATAGAAGAGTAGAAAACTGTGCTGAAGGTAGGGGTGAGAAATGTCCCAGTAACCCTTAGAGTGATGGATGCAAGCAGAAGATAATCTCTGGGCCCAAAAGCAATGAAAATAGCTTAGTTTCTACGAGTATAGCAGCAAATGCAATTTTGATGTTTTCAAAAGCGAAATCATAGTCCAATATGACATGTTTAGAGCTCTAACAGAAAACTGGGTCCGTTCGTATCTGGGAACTCAATGCACCCTAAGATATCAAAATGTTGATTTGAGATATGTCCACAAATCAGTGAGATCAAAGCTTGTAGGAGGATTAGAATGGAATTCAGAGGAAGCAGGAGATTTCCCTGGCTCATTCAGTGGGAGAGATATGGGATTGAAAAATCATTGCATCAGCTGCTAATTCTTTGAAGAGATCATTTTAATCCCATGAGTTTAATGATAAGCTAGTACGTATTATGTCTTGGAATACAGCAGGGTGGAAGGATAGAGAGTATGATAAAAATTTCATTTCTGTCTAGAAATTCAGTCCCAGCATTGCAGGAAATGTGGCACCTAGAAAGGACACATTTGTAGTCCCAGGATTTAAAATGTGGGTTAACTCTGCTTAGAAGCCAAATGAGAAAGATTGAGCCATAGATGGTTTCTTCATCCTAGTTAAACAAGAGCTGGAATGGAGGGTAGTTGTTGAAGTATTTGGGCAGGAGAAGGTCTTCCACCCATCCTGCTTGGGGGATCCTGTGGCCAGCTGGTTTGCCACCATGTATACAGAATGCTGGACTAGACGGATTTTTGATCTGCTCTAGCATGGCTTTCCTATGTTCTTATGTTGCAACTGCTTATTCAGGCATTGAAGAACAATAAAGGATCAAGCTGAGGATTTTTTACCCTTGAATTCTTCAAGAAATGATGTAGACTGGTGGGCTTTAGCACTGTCTGGATTATTTACCCTTATCAGCAACTAGTCATATTCCAAAGGGTTGGAAACTTAGTATAATTATTCCCATATAAAAGAAAGGTAATCAATAAGATCCTAGTAGCTAATGAAATTCCAGCAAGAATTCATGCTAAATCTTTTTTAACCAATATTTTCATGATCCAGAGAATTCCCACTTGGATAATACTCATCTATCCTTTAATGCCACAGAATGGCAACTTGTAATACCTGGTGAAATTATTGATTTAAAAGTGGAAAATCAAAAGGTCCTGCTTCTATTTCTCCTGATCTGTTCAAATCTAACCCTAAATGGTAGGCTCCATTACTCTGAGTTCTTGTTACTTTCATTAACGGAATGGGAAATAACCCTGACACCTAAGACTGAATTTATGATGCCATTGAAGTTCTACATGAATTATTTCATCTGCAAAAGAGATATAATTTCTTCAAATAGCTTATTATAAAATAGACCATGCTTGAAGTTAAGTGCATATACATTGATTAACATTACTTTTTGATTTAGCTGAATTATTTTCAACATAACTACCTTCTGAATCTCTTAATTCACCTATTAATTGAAATTGAACTGATGATTGAATAGAAATGGCTACTCATTTAGGTTTTGAACTCTCATACATGTCATAAAAACTTCTCTTTCAAAGATGTGAGCTATTTGACATCTTTTAATTTAATATGGGTTTATTGCAGTATGTGTTCATGTCTAAAAATACAATGTTCCTTTCTTTCTTTTAGTGGCATCATTGATTATGTTAAGACTTGTCAAACTCATTTTATTCATCTTTCTTATATAAATGTAAAAGAAAGGAAAACTACAGATAGAGATTTCTCTTTCTCTTTTTATATATTTATCTGGCTGATGGATTTTATAACTCACTGTTCAAGATTTACACTTCTGCTTTTTTACAATATGACCATTTTCTACCATTCATTGTTCATGAACATTCTAAGAATGTTCTTAGCCTGCTGCTAAGTTAACTGAATCTTCATCACTGAATACATTAAACTTTTTTCCCATCCAGAAACTTTATAAACAACAGCTTCATCTTTGTTATTTTTTCCTACCACTTGCTGCTGTTGCTTCATGTCGACAAGTCCTCCCTTACTTATAACAAACCAATGAATGGATTCCCTAGAAAATGCCCTGTTCTTGATAGCCCTGCTCTGTTCATATAAACTCAAGGCTGTGGCTTCCTTTATAAAATTGATCCATCTCATAATTGATCTTCTGCCTTCAGTTTCCCCTAACATTGTTGTCCAGCAAGCCTTGCCCTTTCATGATGTGCTTGAAGTATGAGAGCCTCAATTTTGTCATTCTTGCTTCCAAGGCAAGTTCTGGCTTGATTTGATCTAGGACCCCCTTGTTCGTCTGTCAGTCCAGGGTATTTATAAAGCCCTCCTCTAACACCATTTTCAAACACATAAATTTTATTCCTATCAGCTTTGTTTGCTATCCAGCTTTCACACCCATACATAGTAATTGGAAATACAATGGTATTAAAGATCTTGGCCTTGGTCTTGAGTGAAACATCCCTCACACTTAACAATCTTTCCCAAAACCTCATTGCCACCCTTCCAAGTCTCAGTCTTCTTTGACTTTTTTTGGCTGTAGACTTTATTGGCATTCAGTCAAGGTATGCAAAAAGATAAATAGTTAAACTAAATGGTTTTTAATAGTTAAACACTAGAAATTTTGTGCAATTAGAAAAAATGAATAAACCAAACAATAAAAAAGAAAAGCAATAGTTTAATTTTGCAACAAAAATCCCTAATAATTAGCTCTTGAAGAACAATTGATGGTCCTCCAGGAATCAAATGTAGCAAAATTTGGTGGAGCAACAGTTAAAGGAAAATTCACTGTTTACAGTTCGTGAATTGAAGTCTAGAAACTGGGTTAAATTCATTCAAGCTTCAAAAGGATCTTAGATTCCACAGTTTGAAAGGAGGAGCAAGAGGAAGCTATATTAGCATGAACGAATGTAACCACTTTCAAATAACCATGTCTCTCTTCATGCCTTCCTGATAAACATGCTGAAGTTGAGAATGGAGAAGGCAGGCTCAGCATATTCTTTCCTAAATATTCTATTCTTTCAATTTTGAAATGCCTGCTTTGAGTTTTATTAACATAGGAATTCATGGATGAATGGAAAACTAGAGGAAGTTTAAACTAGTTCATTTATATAGATATGCTGTCTTTTGATCTTATCTTTGATCTTAAAAGGCATCATCAGTTATGAAAAATGGCCACATTGACATTGTAAGCCTATGTGCATCTACTCCGAATTAAGACCCATTGGGTTCAATAAGACTTACTCCAAGGTAACTGCAGCCTCAATGTCTTTCAAGTCCCATTCTCTTATTTTAACAAATGGAATCATAAATAATGCATTCTACTCCAATTGCTATTATTTGCAATTAAATTTTTCCCAAGACTTCATATTATGAATATTTTATGCTGTATAACCTTGATGGAATGACAGCAATCCAGAGAATCATAATGAACATTTAGAAAGTCTTCCTTTGTAAATTCAGTCTCAGATTCTAAATAAGCAACCAGTAAACATTTCTACACACAATGCAGTAAGTCTGCGGTCTTCGTCAGCCAGAAGTATGATGCAGGCTGTTTCTGATTTTTGTTTGCCTTGAATATGACTTTATGTCTGCAAGGCAGGGCAGTCGACAGGCTGAGTAACCCATCCAAACCCATCCGTATCTGATGTGAAAACACTCATCTCTCTGCTCTTGTTAGGTTCAAAGCATTTCATTCTGCATTTCATTTCTCAGTATCTTAAGATAGCTATGGACTGGATCCAAAGACGTGTGGGCAATCCTGTTCAAGAAATGGGCTTCCTCCTTCTTCGCACTGTATCACTCATCCCCCAAATTGCTCCTGAGGGTCGAGGGACCTGTGTGATGGAGCACAGGGCCCTGCAGCAGTAGAGAAAGCACTGCAATTCAAGGGACACATGGCACATTGCTGGGAAGCATGGGTCTGAAAGTGCTGCTAGACTAACGTTCTGCCTGGGGTTTCCTACGGCCACTGCAAGAACCGAGTGCTGGACTGCATGGACCTTTGGTCTGTCCAACATGGCTCTTCTTGTGCTCTTACGATCTTCTTGCACAAGGCATTTCTTCAATCTAACTGTAGTTTCAATACATCCAAAAGTCTCTAAGATATGCTGATTGTACATCTTGCCACATCAAGGCACATTCTGAACAAATGTTTACTATCCTAAAATTAAATGTTGGTGATTACTCACACCTTGATAACAGTACCAGGTAAGAACTGCAGTAACTGAATCGTGGGGTAGTATTCGGTGTTACCACAGAGCCAGTTTTTTGTTATTTGTGCCACAGGAAGCCAGCACGTCCTACAACAACCCTGTAAATGAGCAGGACTGCTCCTTACAGAATGGGACAGGCCAGTGAAGCTCCCTTCTGCATTTTCAGTTGCTTCTGGAAGCACCAGTTTCCTGCTGTACTAGTTGGAGGTTCCACTCACACTGGATACTTTCATAATGCTGAAATATAGAGGTGTGAGTATGCCCTTGTGTGTCTGTATTTCACCACTAGAGGCATTCTGCTTCTGAATTCTACAAAGCCTTACAGAGGAATGATGCTGCTTTGTGATGGGTCCCCGTGAAGCATCAGTATCTGCAGAAGTTGCTTTTGACAGAGACTTGAAACAATGCAAGTTAGCTGCTGCTTTGAAAAAGAAAAACATGGTGTGAAAAAGAGCACTATACTTTTAGGTGCTGCTTACATCCTGTAAAGCCCTAAATACCTTGGGACCCAGTTACCTGAATGCCTGTCTTCTCCCTTATGAGCGTCTCTGGACTTTAAGTTCTTTGGAAAAGGCCCTTTTTTCTACCCTGCCTGTTTGAACAGCAGTGACAGGAGACAACCCTGCCCTGCAAAGCTGCAAGTGAAGGGTTAATATGTTTTTGAACTTTTTAAAGCAGTTAGTAGATTCAATAGCAAATGACACTCAGGGTGCAGAGTTAATTAACTAAGGGCTCTGGGTGTATCAGATAAACTTGGGTTCAAACAGGGTCACAAGAGGAGAGGGAATGTTGCTTAACAGCTAGGCAGAGCCAAATAACATTGGAGCCTGGATTTCTTAAGCATAAGGAAACTAGTTTGTTCTGCAGCAGCACCAGTAGTGGTGGTTTCCTTCTGGCAGAAGCCTGAGTTGATTTGCTGTGCTCTTTTATACTTCTGGCTGCTTAGCCACATGGATTATCTGCTTATGACTCTGTAAAGTCAGCCAAACCATTGACTTTCTAGATTCATTTGGTTTGATTCAGCCATTTCTGCTAACACCTGAGTCATGTTATGTGGAGATTTGAGTGAGAGAGCCTTTTCAGTGACTGCTTCAGGGTTCTGGAATGCCCTTGACAAGTTTCCACCAGGAAGTAAAGATTTTTCATACTGATGTGTCTTATTTGCCATTCTGCTTTGTTTTAATTGGCTTTAATTACCCAGTGTTTTATTGATTTGCTTTTATTTGCAAATCGTGTTGTTTCTACACTACTACTTGTACAATTGTTGATTTTTCTGTATTTTGTTTTTGTTTGGTTGGTTTTTTTTGTCATTAGCTGCCTCGAGCACCACTTGTGTGAAAAGGTAGAATACAGTATTTAATGCATTAGTATGAATAACACACCAGTTAATGTATTATTGACTTAACACAGGTTAATTTAAGACTTAGTGATTTCATTTGGTCTACTCTTAAGTATGAATAAGTCTGGAACAAGCCCAGTAACTATAATAATACATGGGCTCATACTGGTGAGCACTAAAGGCAAGATAAGCTGAATTGCCTGTTTTGAGGAACAATGAAGGGCCTACACTGCGAGGTCAAATCTTGTACCTTATATTCATTAATCTGGAGATATTACTTCCTCTGATTCTAAACTTGCAGTTAATCATTTAGATGAGAATTTCCATTTCACCTATAAATGGTCGGTTAATTAGAGGGTCTTAGGAGACAACGAATTTGCACCAAGGGATTTTTAATGTAATTTACCTTTAAACTTTTGTTCAGACTTGCTATAACAAATAAGCATGTCCTAAGTAGCCACAAGGGGTGGTTAATTGATTTTAAATATTGAGCTGATTTTATATAAGAGAAAGTGAAAGAAATGATCATATTTATGCCAGAACATGTTCAGATTAAAAAGAAAACTTGGCATTAAGTAGCAATGCAATAAAAAAACCCAAGGGTTTTTATGGATAATTGTCATGGGTAAACATACCATTATTTCTTCAAACTGATTGTGCTTCCGCAATGATTAAGGTGCACCCATTTTGTGCTTGGTGCTTCTCCCCCAATAAATAAGTGGTAGTCATTCCCTAAAAATACAGTAAGACAAGCCTTGATGATGCATTTGGAAATTGTGTAGGACAGAGATGGACAGCATCAAGAGCTCTTGGCACCATTTCCTCCCCATGGGTTGTCCCCCTTCTTTGAAGAACAAAAATGAGGATGGAAATAAATAAACAAAATGGCACCTATACTTGCTATGTAGCACCAAAAGGGTCACAATTAACTTGTTTGCAAGCGAGCTAATTTTGGCCCTTTTGCTGCCCTGGGCACTTTTGTCTGCAAGAATTTCAGGGTCCCAAAAGCAAGGACTGTACCGAGGGCATGTAAGTGATGCATGTGGCCCATGGTTCGCAACCCTGCTGTACAATCTACAAGGCAGATGGGAGCACTCTAGGCCTCCCATCATCATTCCCATCAGTTTCTGAACATGAAGGGCAAATTGACAAAGGGTAGAGGGTCATCTATTCATGCTCAACAGGTAATTTTGAACGCTGAAAATTCTAGAATGGGTGGGAAAACTTCAGGTTTCAGGGATCTGCTCTTTTTTTCACTGAACCCCAGAATCTACCAACCAGAGCCTGCGGCAAAGAACTTGCATTTGGATTTTAAGGAAGCTAAGCCCAGGAATTTGTTTTGAATACTAAAGTGAATGGCCTGGGGCTTTGCACCACTGCTATAAAATGCTTAGTGAGATGTTTTCATATTATCCTATTTCATATTTTCCAAGGATGCTTCATGGCACAAACAACCAGTTTATGGCTGTGCTGTGAACTTGCTCCAACTCAGATTAAGTTCTTTCTTGCCTCCCTCATGTAACATCCCTTCTTTCATTGACCCCCCATCCCCAGCAGAGGAGCAGTTCATTATCTTAATGCTAAATGGTGGAACCAAGGCAGAGAGTAATGAACCAAGTGAGCAATGACACACCAGATTAGGGAATTGCATAAGATTCTCAGGCAAGCTGTATCCTGGATCATCATAGAACCATAGAAACAGAGTCAGAAGGGGCCTCCCGGGCCATCTAGTCAGACCTCCAGCACCAGCCGGCTCCGCTCACGACATGCCCACCATGTGGACGTCCAGCCTATCCTTGAACACCTGCACCGATGGGGCCTCAATGACCTCTCGTAATGATATAATCATCATTATATTTGTACAGGAAACAAGAGCACATAAATATCAGAGCTGGGGGGTGTATTGCATTACATTATATTAATGATCTGTACAATGTTGTACCCAATTACTATATCACTGGCTAGGAAGTTCAGAGAATCAAAAATGCAAGAAAGAATAGAGTTCGCACTTTTTAAGGTACATATACTCAATTGTACACAAAGCTGAATGTAACCTGGCACCTTCCAGCTACAGTTCCCATCAGCCATAGCCACCATTGATTGATTGATTGATTGATTTATATCCTGCTTTTTTCCTACAAAGGGCTCAAGGCAGCTTACATCTACTCCTCCATCTTATCCCCACAACAACAACCCTGTGAGGTAGGTTGGGCTGAGAGTCTGTGACTGGCCCAAAGTCACCCAGTTGGCTCCATGGCTGACTGGGGACTAGAACCCAGATCGTCTGAGTCCCAGTCCCATGCTCTTAACCACTATACCACACTGGCCAATTGGCACTGGGTTGCCTACTCTACTCTAGTTTGATTGTCCTTGTGCATGGAAAATAGCTGCCCCATGTGTTGCAGCTTAATTCCTTGAGTGTGTTATAGAATATATATTGATCAGAAACCTCAAGTGGGGACTATAAAGAAATGTTATGGTGTAATCTCAACAGGAATTGATAAAATTATAAAATAGTAGGGTCAGAAGGGGCCAAGAAGTCCCTTGGGCTCAACCCCCTGCTATTGCAGAACCCTAAGTTGCACCATCTAATTCAGAGGACTGTCCAAACACTTTCTGAGTATCTCTAGTGTAGAAGAGCCCACAACTTCCCCAGGTAATAAGTTGCATTGTCGTGCTGCTCTGACAGTGAGGAAATTCCTCCTGGTGTTTATACTGCACCTGGTGTACTGTAGCTTAAGTTAATTGTCCCATGTCCCACACTCTGGGATGAGTGAGAGGAGGTCTTTTCCTTCTTCTTTGTGACAGCCTTTGAGGTACCTGTAGAGTGCTATCTCTTCTTTTCTCAAGACTGAGCTGGCCCAGTTCTTTCAGCCTCTCCTCATAGGGCTCTTCAAAGTTCTTGCCACCCACAATCCTCCTTTGCATCCCTCCCTCCAATTTTTTATTGTTGTTTTCCTGAGCATTATCAGTCATTGCAAGCTTGCATGCTTGTTTTGCTTTGATACTTTAGGCTGGTTTTCTCAAGCCTGCCAATACCCCCTCTCTTTTTTCAGAAGCCCTATTTTGGCTTCAGTCTGTCGATCACTTGAGTGTTAGAGGGAGTGGTCTTTGTCAGAATGTGCATTACCATCTGTATATCCCAGCAAAACCTTGAATAAAGAAAGCAACATGTTGTGGCTGGGCTAAATAAGGAGATTAACTTTTTTGCCTTTCTCCCAGAGACCATGAAAAGAAAATCAATAAAATTCAGCTTGTTGCCAATTACCTGTCTAATCATACCTGGCAGCAAATACATAATAAAACAGAAGGTTGACAAGAAATAATCCAGCATGTACTGGATGACCCAAGTCCTAAAAGTTTTACCTTTATTCTAATTCCTGTTGCTGCACACAGTTAAATCTTTTTTCAGGTCATGGCACTGGATGTAATCGGTAGATTCCAAGTAGCCCAAGTGTGCATAGAATTGCTGTCAAGCTTATTTCCATGTATTTGGTCCTTCTTGGGAGAGGTTGGGTGTAATAATTATTTTTCATTTATATTCCATACTTTTTCCTCTTTTGAGGAGCCCAAGATGGTTTCCATAGCTCTGTTTTAACCTTGCAACAACTTGTGAAGTAGGCTAGGCTGAAAGTGAGTGACTGGCCCAAAGTCACCGAGGAAGCTTCATGCCTGAATGAACCTGGATACCCAGGCAGCACTCTAACCAGAACATCACATTAGGCTCCCGGTTTTATTAATTAATATTGCTTTAATCTAACCTGATCAGCATCAGTGATCCTGGGAACTTGAAGGGTGTGTATTTTAGTGTTATGGTACAGGCAGCTGAGCTGCCATCTTTGCTTTCTGACACACCCTTAGATGCTGAAGTTCATCCTCCTTAAATCATCACTTCCAAAGCCTCCAGGTTCTGGTGGGCAATTCACTGGAATGCCAAAAGGGTGTCCTTTCCTGCCCAGGTCCCCAGACTCGCAATGACAGTTAGCAGAAGCCTCCCTTTAGGCTTAAAGGCAGCTCTGTCTGCTCACTGGTGTTTCCTCAGATGTTCCCTGTCTGCATTGCCACCTATTCCCATCAATTAACCTAGTTAATACGCCACTAAAATTACCTCCCTGGCTGATAGGGTAGTTGAAATCCCCAAACCAGCCACCAATTAGGCTTTAGGATTAGGGATAGCCTGCACCACCCCCTGCACTAGAGAGGGTGAGCACAAACATTTGACTGTTCCAGGCAGTGCTTGGAGCCAACTTACAAATGCCCTGCCTTCTTGCAGCCGCCCACTGGCACTGGACATGGGCACACATGTCAGAGTCCCATCTCCTGCCAGGGCCTGACACAAAAGCTGTACCACCCAGCAAGCCTTTGTTTGCAAGTGACAGTAATGGATGACATTACTACATAATGGATGACATTACGTTTCAGCATAATAGGAATGACCCCCTGGGAGCGAAGGGAACCAAAACACTGATGCATAACAGAAAGCTCCAATCCTGTTTGTCCTCAGCACCCCTAAATAACTCGCCTGATTGCCAAAGAATTAAGCAGAGTTTGGGGTTTTAATGAATTCTGGAAGAACATATGAGCAGCTAATGTAAATATCACAAATAGAGATAACAGCCTGTCTGTTTGGGGAATGGTGCATATGTTTGTGGAAGGGCATTTGACCCAGCAGAAACTTTCCCTCATGGAAGGAGGAGAAATCATTTTCACCCTCCCTCCTGCAGCCATTTTCACCATTTCCCACATTTTTCTCAAGAGTCTCTTCACACTCCAGAACAGATATTCGGGGACTACCATGGGATGCAGGAGGGAGATTACCTTTGCCTTCTGCTAAGAGAGTCCAATTTTAGATTTATTTAATTGATAAGTAATTGCACTTGTGGCCCTCCAGGTATTTGCCTTACAGCTGCCCTCACCCTTTACCGTCAGCTATGCTGGATGGGAACTATTGCCCAAAACATCTGGAGAGGTACAAGTGTCCTCCCCTGCACAACTTGATTGGCTGAATTAGGTTTTGATGCTCATGGGGCACTCTGAGGTCTCCAACTTGGTGCCCCTGGCACCCATTTATTTATTCATTCATTTATTTAGGCATTTCTATACCATTCTGTTAGCACAATGTTCTCAAGTGGTGTACAGAATCCTATTAAAAACCCATCAGGCTGCCTACCTCCTCCTGAATTTGTTTTATTTCTTAAAATGTTTTTAATTAAAACTTTTTTAAAGTAGGGAATTAGGTATATTTCAAAGAGATGTGTACTGCTCCACCTCCAACTAGCTTTAGGTTTTAAAGGAGTATTTTCATGTTTTGCAACTTAGAGCTCACCTCTGCTCATACTTGGGCCAGCTCCTGTCTTTTAGTTTTACCAGTCTGGCTTCTGGAAAATGAATGTCCTGCAACCAGCAATGTTTGTCACGGAGGCCCTTTTACAAGTGGGCAAGCGACCCTCACCCCAATCATTTTGTGAGAGCATTCATGACACTCTTTCAACACCCCAAATATGCCCATCAACCAAAAGGGGTTAGAGACCCCTGCAATAACTAACTAAAACAGCAAAACTACCAAAGCCACATTAAAAAAAACACACACACACACACACAGAGGAAAAGCACATCCCTGCACTGAGGGACAATCATGTATTATTATTATTATTATTGTTATTATTATTCAAATCACATACTCACCAAAAAAAAAAAAACTTTGAAAGAGATGGAAAATACTTTGCTTCAGCTCCCGTTGAATTCAATGGTGTCATTATTTATCTGTGTGTATTCTTCATCCACACTGATTCTGGCTGGCTGTCCTCAAATGCACCCACTCAACTACCCTGCAGTCAAATCTAATTCATCTGAGCACCTTTGACATCTTAAAGATGTGGATAAAAAATGCCCTTTGTGCTGATATTTAAATGCTCCTCTACTCTTCTGCCTCAGAGGGGTCAAGAAGTCACATATGCGTAAGATTTATATTCCCCACCCAGCCTGGACCGGGCAAAATCAATGAGCAAGGGTTTGTTATATAATAGATATATTACACAAGGAACACTGCAGGAAGGAGACAGGTGAATGCAAATGACTGTTCTTTCTTGTCTGAGTTCAGTATTGCTAGTAGCAAAAAAGTTGGGAAAAGGCACTAAAAAGAAAAGTTTATCTCCTGATGTTCTGATCATGTGCTGTTGTGTGACTGCTCCAAATAAAATGACGAACAAACTGTGGCAATTTCAGATGAACCCCTCATCTGGGAGCACCCCAAGGCTGCCCACTACAGTAACAGGTCATGCCGTTTTCAGGATTCCGCTGGATTATGGCACCATTCATGTTCAAACCATTGTGCTCCCGAATGAGTTTGGCCTGGCATTGCCACTCAGTGGGGCAGGTAAGGTAAGGGAGCTCATTCACTTCTAGGAGTTACTTCTTAACTTGATTTCCTTTTGTGTGGCCAGGGCCAAATTACATTTTGTGTATTATGCTGGACTTCTGCAACTGAATTTCCAGTATGGTTTTTCTTTAAAAGAATCTGTGCATTCCCTAATTGGAATTGGGAACAGGGTGGGGCAACACATACCCCCATGATGTTTCAGTGATTAATTCCAGAGGTAAAAACTTAAAACATCATAGCCTTGGCTAAGGGAAGGAAATTTAATTGGGACCATTGCAGAGGGGCAAATGGGAGGACCTTCCATCCTCTTGCTCCATGGGCCGCATCCAGTCTGGTGTTCCCTCCAGCAGTTTTTACAAGGAAACAAATGTGACATTGGGAGTTTCAATAAGGGAACGTGCAGGTTGGGACATGAGAATTCTTCACTGGGAAAGTAGGTTAGAAAAATAAATATAATCCATCACCAATACCAGCAAATGTTGCAGCCTGCATAAGTTTTTACAAGCATTTGCAGTATTAATTCATTTGAACCTCAGCTTGGTTGCCATTAGCCTCTAGAAGACCTGCCAAAAATGGTAATACCTATGAACTGATGATTATTTTATCGTTTGCCTCTTCCTCTACCCCCTTTTTCTGTTAAATGGATAGTATCCTAAGAAATACTGAACACAAATGGGATAACTCAAAATGACAGCCTTGATTTGTCATTATGTGCTTTGGGGAAACAAATTCCCTGCCCATACTCTGAGCCTGATGGAGCGGGGATATAGTTTGACATTAGCGATTAACTCTGCAAATGCTATTGTCACAGGTCTGACAAGCAGAAGCTAAGATGCAGAAGTTCCCGTCTAGATCTGAATCTCTTTTTAGAGCTGATAGATTATTCAGCATTCTGAACGAGCTTGGTCCATGGTTATGCATCAAGATACTTTCACATATTTGAGAACCATGACAATGTCTACCAGTTCATGCTGTAATCCTATATATGTTTACCTGGGATTAAGAGGCACTGAAGTTATAATATTGAATATAAGGAATATAAGTATAAGCAGCCCTTTAAACCTACCCAAGAACTCCCTCTTATTCTCTACTGAAGTTTGAAATGATGCTCCTGAGTCATGGGCTCATTCTCTTGCAATGAATAACAGACCAACTAATTTATGTAGGTGGGCTATAATATTATATTAGGTGGATGGGCAATAGCCAGGCATATACAAGGCTTTTTCAAAGTCTATGTGTCCTTGTAAGACTATGCCATACTCTCTGAATTTGCTTCAGCTGTTTATGACGGGATAAAGGGCCATCCCCTAAATGGAATTGATCTCCAGGCATGCTCCCACCAACTCAAAGCATTTTTTTTCAAATTTCCCCTCAGTCCTACAGCTCTTAGGGATTTGTGGACCCTCCAGAACAGTGTAAGAGGTGGTGCTGGGGATGCAGGGAGAGAGGAAATTGACAGAAGTAACACCCCTTCCATTCTTCATTGGATTATAGACTTTCTCCAGATGGCAGGGCCATTTCCATCCACAAAAACTGACATTTCTGTCCAACCTCCTGCTTTTTTCTCTGTGTATTAATTTTAAAAATGTTTATCAGGCTGTCAGTGAGCTGTACTCTGAATGCAGTTATATGCTATATTCTTATTCCAGTGGGATGCAGGCCATCATGGTAGGCTTTCTCCTTTATTTATAAAAGCTCTTCCTTAGAAAGCCTAATTCTGATTCTGTGGAAGCCCTTGTCTTACTACTGATCTGGCAGGCTCTTGACACAATTGCCCCCAAGCATTCTCTTTGCTGTTGCAGAACTCATTCTGCTCCCTGCACATGCTTTGATTTCTGTGAATTTAACTCTTTCAGGAGGAGAATGGATCACAAAAGTCAGGTGAATTGTAAATGCCCAAGTGACTAGTATTTAGGAATAAGAAATAAGGTTCACTCAATTCTCCAAAAAATCACTTAGAAACTAATTTCTGCTCACTCCTGTTTTAGTTTGTAGCCGGATTTTCACTTTTTCACTGGAGAAAGTACACACTTTGAATAGGAAAGGTGTATGTTTCCATGCATATTTTTAAAAAGTACACACTTCCTTTGTTGATTAAAGCATGAATATGTGAATGGTTGGAGAAATGTGCATTTCAAACTGAGTATTTATATATGTGTGCATATAAGTTTGCATGCATTTTTAACTGCAATTTGGGAAATTACCCAATATTTTTTTGTGGGGGAGCATTCTTGCCCCTGTGCATCCTGGGTTGCAAAATGGAACATGTTCACATGATTTGAGAACAGAAATGAAATTGGCATACATTCCTATTTCTTATGTCATGTGGATGGGAATGTGTTCCCACTTTCCCAAGGCTACAGTGTCCCCATAAATCGTGGGTTAGGGTTAGGGTTACGCTTGTGTGTTGCCAGGAGTAGATGTTGCAAGTGCTCTTTTGGTCCCCTAAGGAACTGCCTTCAGATACTGAACTCACTATTAGCACACATAATACAGAGATATAAGAATGCATTTATATGTGTGGCATGATCTCTGACCAATGACAGGACCCTGAAGGTTAGCCAATTATTGACTCATGAAAGCATATACTTAAAAGTAATTTCAGCTTTTATTTACAGAAGCTGCATAATGGAGAACCCAACCAAAATGTGAATCACTGAAATTAATGGAATCAATTTCCAGCTACTGGACCTCATTATAGGAACTGATCAATTGAGACAGTGACCTTTCAGGTTAGCTAACAAGGGGTAAGTTCTTGTGGGAAAAGAAGCCAAAGAAAATTAAAGGAATATTAAAGCAAGCCCATATGTTGTTGGGGCTGAGCCTGGAAAGTCAAATATAGCAATCTGTTTCTGCAATTTTTCTGCCCAAGACTCTGGGAGTTTGGGAGTTGTTGGAGCTCTGCATATTATTTATTCCTCTTTACTTAGCACATTAACTATCAATCATTGCCCTTCTGGTTTATGTAAATACGTATTTTTCTACCTTTAATATTATTTAATAAAAGCAGTACCAGTGTTTCTACTGCAGTTGCCAATATTAGACAGTTCATTTCCATAGTTCAGATATGCTGAATGCGACTTCCTCTGATGCTTTTCAGATCAAGACACCATTCCAGTGCACCCATGCAGTGTGATTTAATTGAAGTATGTACTGGAAAACCTTTGTGTATTGTCAGCATATGTAATCAAAAGATGTAAACTGGTGAACTCTTATAATCCTTTGTTTGAGCGTTACCCCATCCTGACTGGGAACAAATTCACAAACGAAGAAGTGGGACAAAGTTTGCAGAAGAATTGTGTGATCTAAGGGATCTAGGGAAATGCCTTATACTGAGCCAAGCCATTCGTCCATTCTGCACAATAGGGACTATACTGATTGGCAGCATTTCTCCAAGGTCTTAGCCCTGCTTTAAACCTTAGGGACTGAACCCTGCAATCCTTCCATGCAAAACACAGTAACATTGTGCAAGAGAACTGTTCTTCCCCTTGAAGTTCCTTGCATGCCTCCCAAAATCTTGTCTGGAGGATCCTCAATCCTCTGGAGCATATTTGGAGGGAGGGCATAGGGACTATTGAGGGAAAGGAAAATCCTTTGCACTGGCAGACACACGCCATTTTATTTCAACTATGGTAGCATGAGCAACTTAAGTCTTCCTAGTGGTTTTCCTTCAGGATATGTTAATGCGCATGATGCTACCTCAAAGATGGGTTTCCCAATTCTACTTGAAGGATTCTCAAAACCAGATTCTCTGAAGAGCCTACATCCCCTTATCCTTATGGCTTCTGGCTCACACCTCTTTATTCTGCAGGCAGAGAAATAAATTTTATTCCTGGAGAAGCATAAAGCCTCTGAATTCTAAGGTGTTCTATTCTGTGAAATATAGCCAGTGGCATAAATACAGATAGGTAGAGAAGATTATAAATCTCTCCACAAGGTACAGAATGTATTCTGTTTTTTAGAGGAAAATGGAAGGGAAGAAAATGACATTTAGGCGGATAAAGTCATTTGTGTATAACATAAGTATAAACAAAGATGTAAATGACAATGCTTCTCCTTCGCATTTTGATTCATTCAAGTGGCTGTCCTTGTTAAAGACACATGACCTAGAAAATTAGACTTCTGACTTTTCAATCAGAAAAGCAAACAGTAACTAGCAACAGTGATGTTTTGTAATTTTAAAATATTTGACTGATAAGAGTAGATAAAATCACATGAAGTTCAACGTACCTTAAAGTATTTTTCTTGATATTGAAATGTCTCATGCATTGATTCACATGTGCACATTCATCACTTGAAGACATTAGCGTCTAGCAATACCTGTTCATGTGAATGGATCTTTAATATAAGAAGAACCATGTTGGATAAGACCAAAAGCCTATTTAGTTTATTCTCTTCAAACAGTGACCAACCTGATGTCTGTGGGAAGCCGACACAGAGAACATGAGAGCAGCATGCGCTCCACCGTAGCTGGTGTACACAGATATACTGACTAGGTGCAGACAACATGATAACCCACAATAACCTATGATTGCCCACACTCAAGGAAACCGTAGGTTGCTGAAAAACAGGTTATTGTGTTGTCAGAACCCAGGCATGCTAACAAGCCACTTTCTTCAGCAGAGGCAGCAGCAGAATTTGGTTGCTTCTGGGAGATGTCATTTTCTTTTCCCAGGATGCCCTGGACATTATTTTGGGGCATTTGATGGGACATGGTGGTGACTACAAAACTGGCAGCCCACACTGGTAGCCTGCCTCCTTCCTCTCCAGTTCATGACACAGAATTATTGTTTCTTCTGTGAAAAAGAACAAGCAGCCAGACCATCCCATTTAAAATAATTTTATACAAATGATGATGAAAACAATGAGCTTTTCCTTAAATGAAGCGTGAAACAAATATTTAATAAGAAAAAGACTAAATAGGGAGGAAATGCATATCTTGTCCCTGCTACAAGACTTAGGCACTTGTCCTTCTGTGCTGATGTGTCTACTCCAAAAGTAGACCCATACTTACTTCTCTGCTCCACATGGAATCACGAGTCACAATCACTTTGCCAATGCCTGAATAGGATTTCCTCCCTGATCAGCAAGGGCTAGGTCTGCTCTGCCACAGGAAGTAATTTACCTTTGTAGAAAGTACAGAGATACAATAGATGTGATGATAAAGGTGTGAAAAGCACCACCATCGGACCTTAGTGGCACCAACAACAAAAAAGAGGACAGAGAGAATTCTATCCCAGTTCAAAGTTGCCACTGATAGTTAGTGCTTCCTTGTCGAAAAATCAACAAAAGCCTTTCACTTTTGGGCAAAGACCGTAAATGCGGCCCCAGTGGGTTCCTTCTTAGTTCTTGGTGTGCGGAAGAGTTTTAAATTAAACAGTAAGATAAGTTAGATCATATTTTGTGCTACCAGAGGCTTACCCTTTCAATCCCCACGATTAAAGGAACAATGGATCTACAGCAGGTGCACACAACCTGGTGACCTCCAAATGTGTTGGAAAGCAATTCTCAGCATCCTCAGCATGCATGGTTTGTTGAGGGTTGTGGTCCAGCCCACATGGAGGGTGCCACTTTAGGGAAGGTTGAACTAAAGGTTAAAGCATCGTTGGATAAAAATAGTTAAGATGGAAATTGGAACTGGTTTAAGTGTGTGTGTGGGGGGGGGGGCGGCGGCAGGGCAGCGGGGTATAAAATAAAGTGAGTCAGATGCCATAATTACTTTTCATCAGCTAGTATCATGCAAATTCAGAAGTGGAAGGCAATTTTCTATTAACTTGTCACGCACCACTTGCCTGTGGCCATGTTTCATAATCAATCAGATAGAAATGTTGTTTGCCTGCTGTTTACGATCCATGTTGCTATAAGACTAATGCGAAAATAAAAATCAAATAGGAAGTCAAGAAAAAGAAGAATATGAGCCTCCTATTGTGAACTATGATGAGTGAAATTCAGTGTTCCATGAAATGGCAGGATTTGCCTCTCCTCTACAGGATTTTCCCTCTCTTCCTTCCTCCATCAGGCTTCATGCCTTTCAGATCTGCTCTGGGGGTGCATGGGGGACAGGAGATCAGCTTTCCTATTTCTGTCAGTGGGAACAGCTGATCGGATCCTACTCATCAGTGCCAGGGCCTAAATGGATACAACCCAATAATGGAAGTCTCTTGAAAGTCGTTCATAGGATAGGGTGAATGTATGGAGACTTTTGCCTTTTTTAATTTAATTATTTTATAAATTTATACACCAATATCTAGTGAGCTCTCAAGGAGCAAAATAAATAAAACATATCAACATAAAAGCACAATAAAATAATCTCTGATCTATTGTAAACATATTGGCTGAGTTACCCTTCAGGAAAGGCCTACATTTAAACCTAGAAGATTAAAAACCGTGTTGCCTTGCCACAGTTTTTCTGTGAACACCTGTGGCATTTCTCTCTCACCCTTGTAAGGATCTCATGGCAGGCAGCATCCATGGGGTTGCATCACAGTTTTACTCTTTGAATGAGCCTGTGCATTTGGCTAGCCTGAGAAACTTGCCCAAGCCCAGTGGGTTTTGAGATAGACAATAATGGCTTCTGAAGTGAGGGCCATTTCTTCTTGGTGCAAGTCCAGCCTTCTAGCCACTGTACCTCCATGGTGCAGGTGGATAGAATCCTCAGTGCCTGAGCATTTCCTGGACTTGGCCTGTTCTCTGTAGAAACTTAACATGTACATTCTCCTTGACATGGTAAAGCAAGTGAAATCTGAAAAGGAATGGCGCAAAATCTGATGTCAGCCATGACACAGCCCATGTTTTAAAGGGGCTTAATTTTTACTGAATCGTACTCAGTATGACTTATAAAATAATTACCAGCAAGTGCTTCTTTTAATATACACATTTAATTAAATAATTTATAATTAATGTATATTTCTTTAAAATCCATAGCATGTACATGTAAAAAGCTACACACTTTTACTTAAGAATAAGTGCTCACTCTTAAGAGTAAGAACTTGTTGTAGAAATAATCAGCTATAATCCTTGTACAAGTTCTGCCAGCTGCCCCTTACTATAAAATGTTTTTAAAAAATAAGGCAGGATGCTGCAGTGCACAGTGTCAGCCTTGGTTGGCTCTAGCATGCCAATTTTGGCGCAGGTGCTGATGTACCTGTATATCACCTGTGCACTCCCAGGTGTGGTCATTTGGGGCCCACTGTGTTGCACAGCCCTGAACCTCAGCCCATGGCCAAACCATAGCTGCATCAATGCATTAGTGTTTAGCCAAAGGACTCTCTAGTCCTAAACCTGTTTCCCCAGACAAAATTCTCACGGATTTCCCTGGAATTTCCTCGTTGTTCCACCTTCTTAGGATGGCAGGCAGAGGCACAGTTTTGTTTAATAGCCACACCTAGGCACACAATCCAGAGAAGCCACCAGACCATACTTAAACTGGTACAATTCCATTTGACTGGACGGGTTTGATCAGGCTGCATTTTGAATCCCTGGTTCCTAGGTGTCAGGTGAATTGTGCTGTTTTGCAGTCAAAGCAGCTTGCCTTGTTCACCTAGTAATCAAGCACACTTGGAATTGCACTGAGCTTTGCAGGCCATACTCATCAATCGCTTTCCATGCCATTTAGCGGTTATGAAAAGAGCTCAGGGGTAAGGAGAGTTGGGTTAAATGGGATTGCACTGTGGAGATCATTATCATTGGATGTGTTGAATGCTAATGCTATGGCCCGGGTTTTTTAAAATGGGTAAATGAATACACAGAGGACAAGCACTTCAAAAATCATTACCTGAGATAGCCCATATAATTCAGTTTCATACTGTAGGTAAAGTATAAGCATCAGATATTAACATACTGAATATCTTTTGCCTTTATATTGGAACCGATTTCCTCAGAGAAGAAACTCAAACTGGTGGTGATGGTGGGAAGGTAATGCAAAGGGTACAGGGAACACTTCTAAATAGCACTGTAGAGTCCCTGAAAAAGCTATTACCTGCTTCATCACAGTCATATAGAGAATATACCACCTTGGCATCCTTTATCAAGGCGAATGTTTATTAGACTGCCAATATGAAGATACCTGATTTCTTCTTTCCAGAAGTGTGGGCAGAATTTGGCAAGATTTAGGTGCAGCCTTAGGGAGCACAGAGGACTTCACTGAGTGGCCTTGTTCGATTTGCCTCTAGAGCAATCCGATGCCATGAGGGATGACTGTTGCCTGAATAAAATCTATTTGTTGCAGCAGAAATTTCTTTTGTGCCACCTCTTTGTCAATTGTGTAAACAAGGAGGAAAAAATATTGGCAAGCATCCTTCGTGCTTTATAACTCCCCTCTATAACTGATTCAGAAAATGAGAGGAGAGGTGCACAGAGCATGACCAAGAGGCTTCAGGGGTGAAATTTGCCGTTTTCACCTGAAATAACTGGTCAAATCATCTACAGCTGAGGTGTCAACCAGCCTCTGCCCCCCCCCCACATCCTGCCCCCTCCAATTATTTTGGATTAGAACACCCAGTATTCCTGACCATTACCATGGTGACAAGGGATTCCTGGGAACTGCAATCCATAAAATGGAGAAATCTTCTTGCCCCGTTCTACAGCAACTTCCCTAACGTTGTGTCCTCTAGCTGTTTTGGAGTATAATTTGTAAGATCCCTGATCATGCTGGGCTGAGGCTGATAGGAGCTGGTCCAAACATCTAGAGGACACCAGATTGGGGAAGGCTATTTGACATCCATACATCCTATCCCAAAGTCTTTCCTTATTGTGAATGTTCTTTAGTGGGACTCTGATAACCCCCTTACAAGCAGTTAAAATACTATATGGAGTCATACTTTTCCTGTCCCTCACTGGATGTTTGTATGAGGCATGTATGAATATACACTCACAACATGCATGCCATAAGGAGGGGATCATATACATTGGTGTGAACATACGTGGCAGCCAAAAGTGTAAATGCTGAGGAACGGGTATGGCCAACATGTGCCTTGTTAGGAAAGACTGAATTAGGTTGTGGACATGCAGGCGCTCTCTTTCATTGCTTTTTCCTTTTGGCACATCCTTTCAGGATTATATCCAGTCTCACTTAACTAGATGGAGTGGCCACATTTCCAGATGGCCTTCAGAAATGAATGAAAACATAAACATTCTTATAACCCACAGAAACCACTGTCACCCCGTCACAAAAGCTCAACTACCTAAATACATTTCACAGTGCACTTGCATGTATGCCTACTGAAAAATAAAGTCCACTGAGCTCAGCAAGACTTATTCCCAGATAGGCATGTAGTAGAATTACAGCCTTAGTGTCAATGGAATAGTGAGGAGGTTTGTGTGACCCAACAAACGACGTTAGCTTTTTGCACAGGATAGTCTGTTCTACCATCTGAACCTTGTCATGGTATTTCAGCATGTTTGGTTTTTAGAAACCATGATAAAAATCAATGTTCAGTTCTATGGTTTCCATGCTTTCTCCAGTTGTCTGAACCTGGCATTGTGTTTTCTATGGTTCTGGTATGCAGCTACCACAGAGTCACCTGGAAAGAGTGGCAGCTGCAGGAGCGGCTCCAGTCATCCAGTGTAGGATTAAATTTCACGTGTGGTGACTGATGGGATATGTGCCAACAGTGGGAGGAGGGTGGAAACCATGCTAGCACAGAGACCACTTGATCATGTGTCAGGCAAATCCAGCCCCCCCCCCTCCAAAAAAAAAGCTCACTGTAGCAACCACACAAGGTTGTTTGTTGTGAAGTTTGAATGCAGCCTATGGCTATCCTGAGGACAGTAGTTCTTTTTTTAGTTCAGAAGTTTTCCTTAGAAAGAATACCATCCTTTAGCACCTTGGATGAAACGGGACAGATCTGTGCACATGGTTGTGCAGGAAGGAGAGTGTTAGGTGTTTTGTAGTGAGTGGTTTCCTTGGGTCCCAATGGCCACACATTCCCAAGGGTATGTGTTACACTGAAGTCAAATACCATGAGTAACAGGTAACATAGGATTATAGTTTGCAGGGCTTGTCCCACCTTTAAGAGTAAGGCCATCTTATTCAGGAAGCAGATTTTGGATCATCATGAAGGCAGTAAATAGTTATGTAATTCACTGTTATTGTATTTTATATTGCAAGGGAGAAGAGACATTTGCTGCCTTGGGTGCTGAAAAAATTGACCAGACTTTGATACTATGCATTTTACCTTGCAGCAGCAGGGAGTATTTGCTGCTGCGCCTCAGGCAGCAAGATGCCTTGGGCCGATCCTGTGAAGTTCTTTCCTTAATGTTCATTTGTCCAAGAACTTCAAGGCCCGATCTTGTGCTTACCTGACTTACTTTGCCCTTGATGAAGCTGGCACACAGCCCCCCTACCACTAGAGGAGGTCCCAGATCTCATTTAGAAATATCTTCTTTCCATGCTTCCATACTTAAAATAACAGATTCAGTCTCTTCACAGGTGCAGAAACTCAGGCCAAGGGCCCAAACTCACACTTCCTGGTCTCCACCTGGCACTCTAGGACTTTCCAGTTAGCCATGTCCCTTTTTGGTCAACCACTGATCAGTCAGTGGCTTTCTGGCTTTTGTGAAGCTTTTCCCCCATTTGAAAAAGTGAAAATGTTTCTCTTCTGACTCTGCTATTGGCAGCAAATGCTTCAAAGTTAAAATGTGCTACTGTGGTATTCTTGGTATTTCGCACCCACCCCTGGATCACAGTTTCTCCAAGGAGGTATTCAAACTTCTGGTTGGAAGTGATATATCACCCTTTAAAGAATGTCAAGCTAGCAGGAAGACACCTAGGGAAGTCCTTTGAGAGCCACCAGTCATTTGCCAACCATCTACGTAGCATATCAAACCTGGTGCTTCACATACACCAGTGGGTTAATGTAGTTTTTCACCCCTTTTTGAAAGGAGGTAGGATCATGTGAACCAGTGGCCCTTGAGGAGGATCCATATTCAATTTCTGTGCCCGTTAGACTGCAGCGGGGACACCTCCATGAAGTGGAATATCTGCTGAGGAAATGCATGAAATGTTCCTCAAAGAAGCATCAAGAGATGGTTATCAGGTTGTACTTTTTCAGAATGGAGAGTACCTTGGCTTTCTTTTTCATGACTTGGTCTTCATAAAGGTGTAGCAAGAACACACAAACTCATACAAGGACCCTGGTAATGTCAAAATTTTATTGGTGTTGAGGTAGCCTGCCTTCTTGTGAAGTAGTTAGCCGAGATATTTGCACAGTTGGCCTACTGAAGCTTCCTTTTTATTGCAATTCTCAACAATAACAAGCAAAGGAGCAGCAAGCAAGATTAACTTTATGTCACAATACATTATTGTTATCATCATCATTCAGCAGCAGAGGTAAACAGTGACAATTATGATGGAAAGCACTGGGTAGAGTTAAGCGGAACCCAAAGGACAGATGCGTTGTTAATTAATGGCAGGAGGACATGACAAGTTGGACATGGGACAGGCAGTTTTACAGAGACTCTCTTGCTGGCTGAACATATCAAATGAGGCTATCCATGGCATGTATGGCTTATTTTGGGTGGAATGGGGATTGGTTCGAAGCTGTAGCAGCAAATGCATAATAAGCCGTAGCAAAATCTTGTCAGTTTTTGCCACTTACTGCTTCTGATTACCTCCCCTAGTGCTGTGTGAGAGAGCTCCTGTAACCATTCAGATTAGCGGGGTTGCTGAAGCTTCTCTTCAGAGAGTGTATGGATTCATTTGGCTGTGCTTAGTGCCGGAGGGAACCAGCAGACTGCAGGTCCAGTCACAGATGGGTCTTCGAAGAGACTAAAGACGCACGTTCTATATGAGGAAAACAAACATATTTTTTTAAATCATCTCTAGACTTCTTGTACATGGTTCCAAGATGTATTTGGGAAGGATGGGCTGACATGCAGATGGAATTTTAGTCATTCGCATTGAAAATTAAAGCTAGTATTAACTGTGTCAGTAGAAAAGAACACAAGCACCCGAAAAGGACAGGCATACACTCTGTTCTATGTCCCTTTCCATTTTTTTTTTCAAACTTCTTTGGTTTGGAGGTTGCAAGTGGATTCTGTCCCTGTGAACAAACCATATGAAGGTTTTGAAGCCCTTGAATACAGGCAAAGGATAGAAAACCAACGAGGACAGTTCTGATGATGCCATGACACTTCCCCATCATCCTCCATTTCCCACTTCACTCCCCATTCACCTCCCACCACCATGACAAAACCAACACACAACAATGGTAAATATAGCCATTAGGTATCGACACTGCATTTCCTGTAATTCCATCTTGATTCTTAAAAACAATTAATTGATTTGTAGGTCTTACAAAAACATTAAGGGAAATGATCATCATAACAACAGTGTAACAAAATCAAAAGCACTCTTAACACTGGGCATAATCCAGTCCACACAGTGCATGTCCACAGTGACTCCTAGTAGAATCCCATAGAACCCTCTTTTCCTCAATCTAATCCATGGAGCAGAAGGAGAGGCCACTGGGGGAAATGGGAGGTCTGTTTGTGCCTCTAGGTCTTCAGCAAGTCCTTACTCTATGCCTGACACAAAGTCCTCAATACTCCAGAGGACCAATACTTGCATCAAGTGGAGACAATGGCTAGATTTGGATATGAGAGGTATGCCTGGATTTCCCATTTTCCACAGTAGCCCCTTATACTGCCTATGTGCACTGTTTTCATGCACAGGAAGGGAATTCGGCATCCTACTGTGTCCTATTGGGATCCTCTATCCACGAGTGGTGGTCAGGATCATGCCCATTGTGTTTACACAAGGAATTCCACAGGTACATTGATGGATTTCCATTTCTGCTGGGTCCACACATAATTTATCACTATCACTCTCCTGAGCATAATGCCTCCAAGGTAAATAGTTTAACCTCAACTGATTTCAGTTGAAGAGTTCACCATGTGCTTTAATTTCTTTCATTAACATCAGTATGGGATTTTAGAGTTTTTAACCACTAACATGTAGCTACTGAATCAATGAAAAGTCTTGGTCTGACCTACTGTGGTCGGCACATATTGCTGGAAATCTATAGGCTTTTAAAAACCCTCCCTTTTCTTCAGCTGCTGTATTTCCTGTAACCCAACAAGTAATTTGCGCAACCTTTTCTGTATATTCTAGTCTGGTATATTCTCCATTAGCTGGACCCATCCCTTGACTTCTAAGTGTCCAGGTGACACAAGGTTACATATGATTATAGCATATTGTAATAGTTCTACAGACCCACAGCTAGGATTTGCTTTGGTGCAAGAATGAATATAAATGTCAGTTTCCTTTCAAGAGAACAGAACTACTGGCAAACACATTTCTCAAGCATACATAAGCAGAAAAGGGCCCTCTAATGTAGCCCTACTTATAGTCCATGGGTCAAACTTCCTTCCAGCTGGACTTGTGGTCTTGAAGTCCTGCTCTGGGAGAGACTTCGAGCAGTATAGCAAATGTCATCATTTACTGAAATGCATTTGAATCTGAATTTCAGTAAGTGTTATTTCAGCTTGGCAGTTGCTTGGCCAGCGTTAGGAGGTGCAGGGAGAGAGATGAATTAATTTTAGATTTTTTTTCCTTTTTTTTTTTTTTTTTTTGCAGGGTTTTGGCTCACAAGGATGCCAAGCTCAAGTATCTGTCACAGCCCTCAAATTGCCAAAGGGCCCACTAGTCAAACAGTGCTGCCCTCTTCCTTTGGCATGCAACACTCAGGAAGGTCCAAAGTAATACAGTAAAATTCTTGGCTTGTGTGCTCTGCCTCTTCCAGGTTGGGGAACCCTTCTGAAGCTACCTATCCATTCAAACAAACAAACAGTTCTATAGGTGAGCATCGACTTTCGGTCCTGTAACCATATTTGATGGATTTAAACCACTTCCCTTTCTTGTTTCTTCTCTTTTTTTCTGGCCCCCATCAGTAATTTTTTTTCAATTGAGTTAATCAGTCTTCATCATACTAGTACATGCAAAATACCAATTCTAAAAGTACTGCAAAAATAATTGATTAAAAAGGCTTCTTCCCTGCAACTACTGACAACCACTCAACCCTATGACCAAGTTTGTCCATGGTATCTTATAACCCAAATCTAATAGTGTTTCCAGATTCTCATATATCAGAGATTCTCACATTTTCTTGCCAGATATATTCCTTTTCATATAAAAACAAAAGAAAAGGGGACAGCCTCTGACTCAGGTTACCCCACTTTCAAAATAGCAGCTTTAAAAACACATTTTACTTGGATATAGATTTAGTTAGAGTAAATCTACATCTTAGCCACAACTAGTTTAAGTCCTACTGATTCAATGGATCTATTTTAAGTATGTTTAAATCTGATCTAACCGATTATACTGTTGTCTATATTTTTATATACCCTCTGTTGAGCCAGGACTCAATCTGCTAGAACTGGCCCATATACAACAAAATTTTATGCATGTTTACTCAGAAGTAAGTTTCATTGTGCCTTGGGCTGTAATCCTATACATCCTAATCAACATATACAGGATTGCACATTTGGGATTCATTATTAAACACACTAATACCACAACCCTGCATATCTTTAGGCCGAAGAATTCAGTCCCACTAACTTCTACGGGGGTTTATGCCTACATAAGCAAGGATTGGATTGTAGCCTTAGCTAGGGATAAGTCCAGCAGAACACAGGGAGGCTTCTGCATGTTCCAGATGGCACTGTTAATGTTTAACTTTCACTCTGCCTCCAACTCCCTCCAGTGCTGAACAAAGCCTTAAATATCTGCTGTTTGCCCTATAGAATTTACACCAGCTTCCCCCAAGCTGATGGCCTCCAAATTTGTTGGACTGCAACTCATATCGTTTCCACTCAGCATGGCGATTGCACCAAGCTCTTGGATATATTCATACCCAGCCAATTGAAAAAACAAACAAACTATAGGTACTCTATTTTTATAACTGTTTTTGGCTATAACCCCACATACTTACTCTGATTAAATCCCATTGAGGGCCGATGAATAGCAGGTGCTAGAATTGGACAGGTCTCAGGACCAAAATCTTATTCATTAATGCACCATTCTACACTTTCTGATCAGTAGAATTCAGTGCAACGCCTTACTGAAGCCTGATCTACCCTCTAGGTTTTCCATTGGTTTACTAGGTTTTCCATTGGCTGCTCATTTTAGAGGAATACAAAAAAGAAGAACATTACTAGACATAAAGCAAGATGCAGCGACAATTATTGTAAATGAATTTCATCTTCAGAGAAAACCAAAGCATGCTTGTGCATACAAATGGAAGTTTTAAAAAGCAACTGTCTCTTCTATTCTTGAATTCTATTCTCTTACCTTATATGTGCCTTTTGAAAAATATAATGAAACTAAGATGCAGCAGCAGATACAGGGAACATATTTAAAATGTATATTGTAGTGAGTCTCTATTAGAATGAAAACAACATTCTGCAACAAAACATTTGTAATCTCAGTCCAACTAAGGATAAGACTCAGTCTGCTCTATCTTCCACAGTAATGTCCTCTGTGCATCTGTCTGTACCCTTTTCCTCACTTGATTGCTGGTAGCACTGGTGTCATGAAAAGCCACCACGAGCTAGAGAAGCAAACATATTGTCATTCACTATAACCACCCCAAATATTCCAGGGCTTAAGACCTGCTCTGGGGAACAACTGCTTCCCCTTAGCTTAGGGGGCTGTAATGTCTTTGACACCAGCAGTCATTACATCAAACCCATGCTGCAGATCTATTTGTATGACTAACTACAACCACATTTTGAATTAAGGAAAGGAACAGTGGCTTAGTAAGCAGCTTGCCATGACAGCTTGGAAGGCATTCTACCCAGCACTGTGTGACTTGGTACTGTCCTTTTAAGAAGCCCAATCTGGCACACGGTTTAACAAGCTTGGAGAGCTCACAGGGCCAGCTGAGAAGAGAAGCTGTAGAAGCATGCCCTGGTGATCATTAGCATTTGGTAGCCCAGCCAGGGCAGAACTTCAGCAGCATGATTCAAGCAGCCCCCTTAGGCACGATAACCAGCAACTGCGCATGAGTCTATTGCCAGTCACCTACCTCTAAGATGTTGCATAATTAGTGGGAAGCATGGTGGTCTCGTCCAGTGGAGGTTCTCCACTCTCAGAAAAGTATCGTCTTGGAAAGATTAAGCCCACAGTGTGTCCACCACACTACTGACACTCCAGTCCACTTTAGCTTATCTTCTCCACCTCTTCTGTCTGCTTTGTCTAAGTTGGACCCAGAGTTATTTCCCCACTCCTTTTGCACGCATTGCAAAAACTATGTAACAGGCATGCTGAACCTTGGACAGCCCATTTTGGGGAGGCTCTTGGGGTCACATTCTAGTGGCAGGTATGGTCAAGGTCAAAAGAGCTTGAGCCAAAATTTCAGCATACTTTAGCTTAAAGCTCTTACTGCCTTTAAGTTTTAGGAAAGGCATTTTGCTCTTTAGGAAAGAGGGAAAAACTGCACAAAAGCTAGAAAAGCCACAGGTGAAGTATACTGAGGGGACATGATCCTCTGTTAGGCCATAACAGGACTCTGGGCTCAAGGAGAGCCCAGGGCTTCAAGGCTCAGTGTTCCTGGCCTTCCTACATAATCTGGGCACCACTTTGCCGAAATCCCTTCAAAGCTTGGAGCTCAGGGTCCTGTTCAAGAGCTTGTCACTCCTCCTGCCTAGAACATCCACCCTGACCACCAAAGTCTTCACTGTAGCCAAAGTAACCACTTGCCAGCAGCTTTCCTCAAGGCTTTCTTCACTGTATCCACACAGGAGTGCGAAAAAGCTGCCCTTTCCCCCATTTGAGAGGTAAGAGTGAGCATCTTTATGTACATTGAGGAATCTCAGTATTTTGCAACTCTGAAGTTCAAACTAGACTGAATGCCATTCAGTAATTAACAACTGTATGATTTTTCTCTTTGTTTTACTAACCAAAAAAACAAAAAAGAGTTGTTTTGTACATGTTATTTCTAAATACATGTAGCTAAGAATTTTGCTAGGGAATTTTCTTGTGCATGAAACACAGAAACACAGAAACAGAGCAAGTCAGAAGGGACCTCCCGGGCCATCTAGTCTGACCTCCGGCACCAGCCGGCTCCGCTCACGACATGCCCACCATGTGGACGTCCAGCCTACCCTTGAACACCCGCACCGATGGGGCCTCAACGACCTCTCGTGGAAGCCCATTCCACACCCTCGGGGTCCTGACTGTCAGGAAGTGCTTCCTGGCATCCAAATGGAACCTGGGTTCCCTGAGCTTTGCTCCACTGGAGCGTGTCCTGCCTTCCTCTGCAGGGGAGAACAGGTCTCTACCCATCTCCATGTGACATCCCCTCACATACCTGTATGTCGCCAACAGATCCCCTCTGAGTCTCCTCTTCTCCAGGCTGAAGAGACCCAGTTCCCTCAGTCTTGCCTCATACGGCATCCCCTGCAAACCGGCCACCAACCTTGTGGCCCTACGCTGCTCTGACTCCAACCTGGCTATATCCTTTCTGTAATGAGGGGCCCAAAACTGAACACAATACTCCAGTTGCAGGCGCACCAGAGTCGTGTAGAGTGGTAGTAATACCTCTCTTGATCTAGAAGCCACACTTCTGGCTATGCAACCAAGGGTGGTGTTCGCCCTCTTGACCACCGCATCACACTGCTGACTCATGTTTAGCCTGCAGTCAACCAGTACCCCGAGGTCCCTTTCACAAGTGCTGCTCTCCAGCCACTTGTCCCCTAACCTGTACTTATGACAGGTATTCCTATGGCCCAAGTGCAAGACCTTGCACTTATCCACACTGAACGCCATCCTGTTGTCTCCTGCCCACTTCCATAGTCTGTCCAGATCCTTTTGGATCTGGAGTACCTGCTCCTCAGTTGTGGCCACTGCTCCAGTTTTAGTGTCGTCTGCGAATTTGATCAGCAGACTGTTCACCCCTTCTTCCATGTCATTAATGAAAAGATTAAACAGGATCAGCCCCAGGACAGAGCCCTGGGGGACCCCGCTTGTCACTGGCCACCATCTCGATGATTCCCCACTAATGGTTACCCTCTGCTTTCAGTCAGTCAACCATGCCCTAATCCATCGGACAGTGCTTTGGTGTATCCCAAAACTCCTCAGTTTCTCCACCAGGATATCATGGGGCACTTTGCCAAAGGCCTTGCTGAAATCCAGGTATACCACATCCACTGCATCCCCTCCATCTAGCCATCTCGAAACCTTGTTGTAGAATTCCACAAGGTTTGTCTGGCAGGACCTGTTTTTGTGGAAGCCGTGTTGTGTGGCTGTCAGCCTCCCTTCCCTATCTAGCATCACTAGATCTCTCGCTATTATGTGTCTTTCCATTGTTTTTCCTGCAATGGACTTTAGGCTAACCAGTATATAATTCCCCATGTCCTTTCTACCACCCTTTTTGAAGGTCTACAATGTATGTGCAAAATTTTGCCTATGTCATCCAATAGCTGAGGCTGAGTAGTTCACAACAGTTGATTAGTCCACAGTATTTTTAAGCATAGTTTGTATTTAAATAATTATTCTTTATTTTTTGCTTTATGGAGCCCCTGAAGCAGGAGGCATTTTCCAAATGTTGGGGAAGTTGGCACAAAATAAACTGCCACCTATGTGATCCTGTATCACTTCTGTTGCCACCTTTTTCCCCCCTGTTGACTGCTTTTTAAAAAGTAAACAGTATATGAGGGATAGATCTAGGTCAGAACCCATGTGGGGCAGGGGACAGTAACCCTTTCCCCCATACTCTGGTCACAATCTACATTGGGAGAAAAGCTTTAGATGACATGAACAGAAATTTTCCTTCCAATGCAAAGAACAGGTACAGATAGGAGGAATAATCCAATCTGGGGCTGTATCAGAGTGAAGGGTAAACCAATGTTACCTCTTTGTTCCAGTGACCATCTGGATCAGCTCACACCTCTATGCCAGCTATTTATCATGCAAAAAACCATCCACACAACTGCTAGTTGCATGAATGGTATCACACCTACTTTGACCCCCCCCCCCCCCGCTTGAAAACCAAGCACTGACCCTTGGATATAACTGTCCTTGTTTAGTAACACGCCTCAAAGGACTTTGGCAAGAGCTGCTAAGGCATTCAGTTCATGGCAGTCTTGTTTTCCATTGTAAGTATAATTGTTAGAGCCCAGCACTGTGTCTGTTGATGTCCAAAGTTCCTTTCATGCATCCCAGTGGAATTGTGAAGGAAGTCAAGTAGCTTCTTACACTTGAGTGGTTATATATCTTCATAAAACACATGGTCATAAAGCAATGAAAAACTATATACACCTAAAGAGGCACAGCTCTTATGTTTCCCTTCCCATGATAACTAAGAAACAGGCATATTTAGAAGTGAATGTAGCTAACGCACTTCTCTGCATTATTGATTTTCTTCGTTTCAAAACATATTTTGAAAAAATCAAATTCCCACATTAACAATGCATAACACTTATTAATCAACTTGGAAGGAGTGATAAATTATTTAGGACTCAATTCAAGTCGCAGTTCAAGCTACACTGTGCCTCTTAGCACTAGGAAAAGGTGTTACCCTTGGTTTGATTTTAAGAGAATCTGAATTTAAAAAAAAATGACTTGTTCTGTGTTTCCTTGCACAGAAGAACTGCCTTATTTTACCATCATCTTCACTCCAAATGTTTTATTCTGCTCTGACATACCCAGAACATCAGCTTGAAACATTTAAATAAAAACTGATCTTTGAACTTTTCTGTTTCTTCTCCTATGCCTGCCTCTGACATCACCTAGCTTGATAAAGAGTTCTTGAGAACTTGAAAGTCTCCAGTGTCTCTTGTATTCTGGTTGGTACTAACTGTGGACTTCAGTTTTTCCCCTTGGATTTTGCACAAATCCAGAATTCCACATTGAGAAAAAGAAATATCAAATTACCATCTCTTTTCTTAGTCTCTCTTTCTGTTAAGCTATTCCTTAAATAGAACGAGATAATCTAAATCAGCCTTCTGCAACTTTGTGCCTTCCAGACACATTTGGAACATTCAGCAGTCCAAAACGGCTCTGCTGGATGGGAATTCTGGGAGTTGCAGTCCAAGTGCCTCAGAAGGTTGAGGAAGGCTAATCTAGCTATTGTAACATACTACAGCTGTAATGGTCACAAATCTTCAGATTACTTCTTGTACCCAGAAGATAGTCACAAAGGACCAGTTGAGCTACAGTATGTGCAAAAGACAAGATTGTTTGTATCTTGCTTTGGTGTTTTAAGAAGTGGGCCATGTTGGGCACAGGCGGTTTCAACCTGGGTCCAAAACAGACTGTCAGTTTGGAAAACCAAAAGCTTCCTGTTGATTTGCATGGCACAATGGCTGAACAGCTACAAGGTCCTTACTTTTTGACACTGAATGATATGTGCTGGTACAGCAGCCCCTTGCAAATTGATGGTTTATCACATTTCTTTCAGAAAAATGCAGAGTGTAAATAATATTTGTATATTTAGAACATTTCTGTAACACCCAATAGCCAAAGCTGTCTGGGTAGTTCCCAAAAAGTGGGCTTTAAAGGTGCAAGGGGCCTTTAAAGACCAAGGTTATCTTTTTGTAAAGGATGTTGACAGTCCTTACCCAATAAATAAATAAATGTAAAGTAGTTGCAGGCACAGTAGCCACTTATGGGCTGATACAGCATGCAGTGCTGGAATTCAAATTTTACAGTGTAAGGAGGTTAAACAGCCATTTGCTTTCCCCTAGTTCTGCAGGCAATTGGTGTGAATTTAGTATGCATTACAGAAATATCCCTAGGTAATGAAACATTTCAAGTAGATCTGTGTGTGCCCGCACATGTCCAAGAAGAGTCTTTTTACTATTTATGTATTTATGATTCATTACATTTATATTCTGCCTTTTCTTCCTTCCAAGGTACCCAAGGAGGATTACATAAATCTCTTCCTTGTCAATCCTCCTCATAACAACCCTGTGAGCTAGGCTGGGCTGAGAGGCTATTGACTGGCCAAAAGTCACCCGGTGAGCTTCATGGCTGAGCAGGGACTAGAACTGGCTCTCCCAGTTTTCAGGTAGGGAATATATTTGCTTTCTCCTTACAGTTTTGTGAATAATTTTAATGAAAATGGTATGTAACATAGTGCTGCTGCTAAGATAAAAATATGGGGTTGCAGAGTTATGCTGAATGAAAAGAGTATCTCTATACCAGAATATTAAGGCGATATGCTTCCCTTGAGAACTAATTATTAGAAGATTACTTCTTGAAGCAGGACCACTCTGGGAAGCGCTAAATGGAGTTGGGGAATGATCAGAGAAGGAGGTAGGGCATATACCCACCCACTCTGATAGGAAATAATGTGATCTAGGTCCGTGTGTGAAAAGGAAAACAAAATTGATAACCTGAGGCAAAGACAGGCAGAGACAAGTGGCAGAGGGCTGGTTCTCTTATGCAGGCCACTGAACTTCCCAGTCTGCTGGGCATGTTTAAGCTGTATCTCCTTCTATGCTAAGCCTGCATATTTAAAGATAAGATAAATAAACTCAGCCTATGGCAATAAACCTCCAGCAACCACCTTCCAAAGAAAACCAACCCCAAGTAAACACTGCACAAGAAGAACTTCTCACTACCAGGAAGGATGGGGATAGTAGAACTATATTTATATGAAGACTTGAGTCCTCTCCATGTAGAAGAATGAATGCTCTTGCTTTGAATATCTTATGTTGATGTGAGATTATCAGACTTGAATATGCTTACAGTAAAGAAAGAAATAAGAATGGGTTTTGCTTTTGTTTTAATAACAACTAACCAAGCTGGAAGCCACACAGCATTCTGACTGATTATCTACTATGGGTAAGCATTATCGTAACATGACTTAGAAGACTGAAAGCTCAAGCAAACAGCAGCAAGAGGCTTCTCAGTGAAAGGCAAAAGCTGGATGTGTTTTCAAAATGATCAAAGGCAAAAAGTACTAATAGCCATTTTGGCAGGATCTAGAATAAGGGTAGTTTCCAAAACAACCCCCTCAAAACCAAAACTCAGCAGTAAATGCACTTCTACCAGCAGCTTCTGCATCAGCAGAAAACCCCTATGATAGAAATTATGCCGTATGCCCTGTCCTTTCCCTTCATCCTCAACAAAGCCCATCCTCCACATGGCAAAATTGTGGGGATGTGCTGCCATGCAAACTCTCACTGGAACATGACAAGATCTCTGGACAAGCTCTTAGTGGTGAAAGTTCAAGCATCTGAACTTGAGGGAAAGGAGGAAATTGAGAAATGTCTGATAGTTGAGCAATCAAATTCAGTCATTTCCTCCACTGTGCATGCACACACCCACACCTATATTATGTGAGGGGTTCAGTGGGACATTGCCTATTGACTTTATGCCCGCTGTCACATCTTCCCTGCCGCACACAGACATATATCTATTCTGGCATGAATGCATGCAAACTGCTTAAATACACACCTACATTTAAATATACTTTCATGTAAACACACTGGTAATGCAGCATGAGCAGCCAACCATTCTATTTATCTACAGAAAAGGACAGAATAGAAGAATGACTCTGATTGACTGAAATAAAACAGATGGTATAGATAAGGTGAAAAGATAATGCAAGGCCAAGCCTTCCAGGCTGTCTGTATCTCAGAATGGAAGTGAATATGGGAGATTTCACATATTCTGAAGAAAAATTACCTGAACAAGTATAGAAACGCTTTCTTTGGAAAGACCAACCTGTGTGTGAGAACAGACTGTAAGGTCTGATCGGTGGTTGAAAGATCCACAGAGATAAAGTGAAACGCTAATGAAATGGGGGCAATACAGTAAGTTCTTACTGTGACCAAAGCCCTGAACACCAGAGAGCCTTGTTCCCCTACGAACAGACCCCAGTATGTGGTCAGCAGATCGCACCCATCTGGAGTGCGATGGTGGAACAGCAGTCAACACATACAGTTCTGCTTCCCCTCTGCATCAGGACAATTTGGTGAACTGCATCAACTAGTCTCCCTGCTCCCTCAACTGCCACCAGAAGGGTGACTGAGGAAGCATCTTGCCCTGAGGGGATGGGAGAAGCTTAAGTGGAAAGAGAAGCTGCAGAAAAGAAAAGGCACTTGGCATGTACCCTCTCTGCTACCCTTATTAGTGGAGAATAACTCAAGTGCTAGCAGTGTGACTTCTTACTTAAGGAAATATCCACTTGGGGGTGCTCCTTGACCCGAAGCTGACCTTGGAAGCTCAAGTGTCGGCCATGGCGAGAAGCGCTTTCCATCAGCTTCGGATGATCCATCAGTTGCGTCCCTACCTGGAGGACGATTGCCTGGTGACAGTGATGCATGCATTGGTCACTTCCCGATTAGACTTCTGCAACACGCTCTACATGGGGCTGCTCCTGAAGACGGTCTGGATACTTCAATTGGTGCAAAATAAAGCTGCCAGGTTGCTGATGGGGACTGGGTGTTGTTCTCATATAACCCCCATCCTTTGTCAGCTTCATTGGCTCCCCATTGAAGTCCGGACCCAATTCAAGGTGCTGGTGCTTACCTATAAAGCCCTAAACGGCTTGGGACCTGGATACCTGAAGGAGCGCCTCCGTCCATACTTGCCCTCCTGCCCTCTAAGATCGGCGGCAGAGGCCCTTCTCCGGGAACCCTCCGTGAAGGAAACAGGTGGGTGAATACCCGGAGGAGGGCCTTCTCTGTGGTGGCACCCCATCTGTGGAATGCACTCCCCAGAGAGGTCTGCCTGGCGCTGTCATTATATGCTTTTCAGCGCTGTCATTATATGCTTTTCAGCGCTGTCATTATATGCTTTTTAATTGATTGTTAAATTATTTATTGCTTTTATCTAACTCGGGGATGTTTCCAATTCTGTATATTTTTGTATATTGTTATTTATTTGATTGGAAGCTGCTCCGAGGCTTATGCAAATGGGGCGGCATACAAACACTCCAAATAAACAAACAAACAAACAAATATCATATACTATGACAGCCACAAGCACTCCAAATAAATAAATAAATAAATAAATGCTATGATAGCCACCACAGTCAGCATATACAGCAATCTATTTGACATTATTACACTTTCTGATTTCACTGGGGAGACACCAACGAAAGATCACAAGAAAAACAAAGCCCAGTTGAACTAAACTGTAGCAACTACAATAAATACTTTTAAACCTTGTTTTTGTGGGTCACTCAATTAAATTAGCTTGTTTAGGAGGAGTTTGCTCTTCCACCCACTCTGCAAGAACAGGAATGCGGGGCTGAAGAGAAGCACATTCTGGGATATCCATCCAGCAGGAGACTAAGGGCTGCTGGGTTGCGTGGATTTGTGTATGTGAGGGAGAGAGGGAGGGAAAGACCAGGGCAAAGAGACTTTTGCTTGGGACCAAGTTTGGCCCACTGGGATTTCCCCAAATAGCCTCACTCCCCTTTCTCTGGTCTCTCTTCCTTTTCCCTACCAGTTTAAAATTTGATCTGCCCTGCCTGTCATTATTATTACAGGTGGAAGATAAATCTTCTGAAGAAATGATAAGTAATATCCATTGAGAATCACAGATGAGCTTATTTACCACATTCCTCTGGGCTTAATGTGCCTGTAACACATCCATTCCCAAATCTTATGACCACTAGCCTCCCATTTGGGAGAAGCCCTGTGATGTGTCTGCCACACCACAGCTTGGAATTAGCTCCTGTCTGCTCCAGTCATGTAGTCTCACAACAAAGAATTGGGGGGGGGGGATTAATCTGATTTCACGGCGGTTTATCTTCTGTAAAATAAGGATGTGGCTTAGTGCATTGGCTCCAAGGGTGCCACATGATCCTATACACAACAGGATGCAATACAGGACATCCGCGGCCTCCTATGCCCAAATGTCATTTGGTCCCTAGCCTAGCAGAAGAGGGTCAGCACAAAATGCTTCCAGATATTTTGGTTCTCAACTCCCAGTGCTTCTAAGCACTGGCTATGTTACCCGGGGCTTACAACAAGAATAGTAATCCAGCAAGTCAGGGATGGAATTTCACCTAGAGTTCACACATGTCCCAAGTTTCTATCATTCATACATATTGCTACCCTTACAACTACAAAGGCAGATGTACGCATCAAAAATGATAGGAAATATAAATCAAAGGAAAAACTAATCTAGATTTCTAGCATTCAGACAGCTCTTGCACCCTAAACAGTTTCTGCATGTCTTGTCGGATTAGCAGAAGTAGGATTGTGCCCACTATGCAAAATGCACACCCTCAGGTTTTTTAAATAATTTCATAATGCAGTTTTTCAGTCCATCAATTCTAAGTGAATGCATGTCTGTCTGAATCTATGTATTTTTTAGATACTCCAGATATATCTAGTTAGGATACGATTTGCCATACCACTTATCAATTACAATTTTTTCTAAATTTACCCCATGGAATGCAATCTTGCCTCCTGGAGCTTCAGTCTCAAAGAGAAATGTAACTATCTTCTTAATTTCTCATTGCAGAGATTACCAAATTTAAAACAAAAAATTCATCAGCAGAGCTAAATATTTCAGATAAGACATTAGTTCTGGCCAGAATTCACTCATGCCAAGTATTTTTCCAGAAGCAGCTCTATTCAGAATGTGATTTAGCATGAGCTAAAATGATAAATAACTCTTTCTCAAGTGTATAAACTCCCATAGCAAGTACTTATCTTTGGTTAAACATGATGACAAATGTATTTCTTGGATAATATCCAGCATGGTATCTCTGTCTTTCAAATCCAAACGAAATTACATCACACATGGCAGTCTTAGCTCGTAGCCAGACTCAGAGAAACTCCAACATACTAACAAGTGCATTAATCAAAAGAAAACCATTTCATGTTTCAAATTAACCAATTCTTTTCATGTGGAACAAGGACAGTGCAATAACCTAGGAATAGCACACAGGACTGGCTTCAAATGTCTGTTCACTTATGAAACCCAGTTGATGTTCTCTGGTCAATCAATCTCTCTTAGCCTAGCCTACCTCAAAAGAATGTTGTACGGATAAAATGTAACAGGAAATCCATGTTTCCCACTCTGCACTTTAAGCAAGCAGACAGTAGTTTACATATTCAGCTCCAGTCTTCAGACTCAAAATAAATACGGGAAGGGCAAGAATGAAGACTGTTAGGCAACCATAGGAAGCCTTTTTTTTTCTCTGTCAGTGGCTGCATTTCTTCACATTTTGTTGGGGGTCCATGCTGGGAAGTGGCAGGACAAAACTGGATGAAATTACATGAAGGGCCCTCTTATGGGCCTTGGATCACAAGCTGCCCACTCCTGTGTAAGTCATTTTCACATGAAAAGATGCAATGTGTGTGTGTGTGTGTGTGTGTGTGTGTGTGTGTATAGCTAATTATAGGCTCACAATTAGACACTCTTTTGTGGTAAGAACAACTGTTGACCAGGTAAATTGACCAGGTAAGGAATCTTATTAAAAGTCAGATCATTGTTGTTGCTGCAGTTGTTGCTATTATTTAAAGCCAAAATTGACCCACCCAATGTGTGAGTTGGCAAGTAATTTTTGTTTGTGGGCTGGTTACTTCTGTGGATATATTTGAAAATCCCCTGGATTTGTTTTGTTTTGTTTTCAGTCTGTGCTGTCCCAGAGTATGCTCAGAGATCAAATCCTGACAACAGGCTTAAGAAAAAGCATTAGGCAATGTGTCCAAAGATACCTCATTTATTCCCTGACTGAAATATGGAGATTTAGGAATAGAAGAAAAAAGCTCATCTAATGTTTTGCCACCCCAAAACAAAAAGCTATTTAAGGAAGGGGAGAAAGTGGACTGTTATGTTGTAGCCTTAGGAAAGGAGGGTGCAAAACAGAGAACTGCTCAATTCTTAAGACTTTCACTGCACAATAGCTGAAAAATTTGGGAACACTAAAAATTATATGCATCTGATTCTTTAGCATCAACCAGAACACTATTTCTGAGTTATTTGTAGTTTGCAGCATGTCATACAAATTGCATGATATGGTTATTTGGAGGGTGGTTTTAATATATAAAAGTGAGAACGATGTAGTCGGTGCACTGAAAACCCTTAATGGGTTTATAAGAGTTATCAATTCATCTGCAGGCATTTAGGGAATGTTATCCAGACATCTAGCAGATCTCTGTCTCTTTCAAACTTTCTGCAGGAAAAATTGAAGGTACAGCAAGGTTCAGTATGACTCGGCACATTGCTGAAATTATTGTAATCAAATCTCACAAAATATTAACAAATAATAATACGAAAAGCTGGAGAGGGACTTTATATTTTCAAGTGTACACGCCAGCTGAACTAAGATGAGTTCATTGTTGACTTTCAGAAGTCCCACCACCCAGAAAAAAGCATCCCTCTTCCAGCCATTCATGTGTTTTCATAACCATGGAACCCAGGATACAAAGGGTCAAGCTAGAAAGACTTCAAAAATCATTCAGTCCAGTTCTCTGCGGATGCGGGAAATCCAAAATAATCTCTACCAATCCAATTTATCCTTGTTGTTCCAGCTCTCCATGTCTCCCATTTCTCCTTTTTTCAGTTATCTCCTATGCTTTACTAATATATACAGCAAGCTCCTTGGAGCCTGGTTGTGAAACGCCTTAAAGGGGCATATTTATTTGTTTTCTATACTGCCCAATAGCCAAAGCTCTCTGGGTGGGTTACAATACACTGATGTTATATAACCATAAATGGTAATAATTCTAGCAGTTTTTAAATAAGATTAATATCCACTTAATTAATAGTCCTGCTATTATTCCATGACTTTTTTTTCTTTTTTTCTGCGGCTCAAACTGGGGAAAATCACCTTTCCCCATGCCCTGAACACACAAGTAGGGAAGCAGAAATACTACCAGATAATGTGCCCTGTATAAATACAATTACTTTTTAATAAAATAAATTAAAATAATTTAAGCCTTATCAACACATTTTTTATTTTCCAGCATTATTCACCTAAGACATTTCTTTGAAATCTATGGGGGAGGGGATGGAAAAGAGGGTCGCATGGAAATAGTGAGGTGGGAAAACTGTCCCTTTATGCCAGAATGAGAGGAAGGAATTCTTTTAGGAAGGAATATTTCAAAGAAATGCACCCCACCACAGCTGGTAGGAGGGCCAGTTCCCTCCCAGTTCAAAGTATTCCTTCAACATTCTGGTAAACTTTGAAGTGGTGGCTCATCAAATATCAACATTATGGTTCCTAATGAAACTTCAGAAACAAAAAATGATTCTGCAGTGAAGGTCTCAGAAGGCAGGTAAGGGTTAATGAAATGAGTTGGTTCAGAGGCAACTCCTGGCACCAGGAAGAAGTGAGTAGTTTATGCACCAGTGCTTATCATAAAGGACATCTGGCTGGTGTTATTGCCCTGATCTTTAGAGGTGTAAATTGCTGGCAGCTGAGGGGAGCAGGAGGGAGAAGGGCCTCTTAGGACTGGCATCACCCCGTTATCAGGGCAAGGGGGCTAAAAACTCTCAGCTTTGGAAGGTTCATTTCCTGTCAAGCTCTAGCTCTGCCAGAGGCCTTTGTCTCTGACCTGCTTCTGAGACCACTGATGTGAAGAGTCCCGTATTAGGTAAATAAGGAATATGGTTAGCTTTTTTTCTTTAATTTTGGTGGTACACCAAGGAGTACTGACGCTTGGAACTGCAACACCAGCCAGCCTTGGCACTTTTGTGCTGTTGTTGCCTTCCCTTTGCCCTTTACCTCTTCTCTTCTGTATCCTAGTCCCCATTCCCGTTCCTCTTCGTTTTAACAAACTTTTACTCTGATTTAGTGTTCAGGTAAGTGGTGGTGCTAAATCCAGTGTATAGACTGCAGGGCTTGATCCAAGACCTGGGCTGGTTTGGCCCAGTGGTAGAATGGTGAAGAAGGCTCCCTTAGGCCTTCCATTACAGCCTCCTCATTGACTCTGATTATTACAGTTCAAATGCCAGCCAAATGGACCCTGAGTTTCACCTGCATGAACAGGGAAAGCTGTTAAAGCTAGCACAGGAAATCCAGGAGTTTAGACTTACTTGTAATCTGAGCTTCCGTAAGAAAACACAGAGCCAAATCTAGAACAGTGCACGGGAGCACTGGGAAATCTATGTCAATTACTACTGAACTGATGAACAGGATTTGTATCAATCAAGCTTCTTAAACAGAAAACAGACATGCCATTCTCAGCTGTACAAAGTTTTCTAAGTGCAAAACTTGCAATTTTCTTTTTCCTTTTCCAAGTGCAAAACTTGTCTGATCAGCTTTGGGAAATCAAGCACTTTACCATGCCTTTAGGCTAATTCACTTTAAAACAATCAACAATTGACATGCAACAACTTCAGCACAGCCACACTATTTTAATATCACTGTGGCCTGCAGTCCAGAGAACATGGTAGTATGCACACTGATAAAGAGATCAAACCCAATTATAATCTAGAACAATATTGTTCCTCTTCCAAGTTATACGTCCAGCGTTATTGTTGAAAATGAGCTACCAACTGTCAAATACATCAAAGAATGACTATCAATTGAAGTCTGACTAGTGCACTGGTATAACCTCCATCCTAGGATGTGTCTATGCAAAGAAGTTCAAATAGGTTCAATTCTCAACTTCTAAAGAAGTTAAGCAATTATGGTAACTAGTCAAAACATTTAAGACCATTTCAACTGATAATCCAAACACTAGCACTAAAGCTATCTTAACCTTCAGCGCTAGAAACTCAGGTTTAATGTAATAACACTGTATGTATTCTGCTAGCTATACAATACTGCCATGGCCCAATCTAGCAATGAATTTCCCACAAATTCTAATTTGCTCAGGGACCCAGGAGCTGTGTCAGGCTTTACCGGAATTCACTAACATTTGACCACTTTAGACAGCTAGAGAACTATAAAGCAGGAGATCAACTGGCCTTCAGAAGGCTCACATAACCGAAGTAACTAATCAACAGGGACATCAAGTGGTCAAGGGCTAAAAAGTGTAATTCTCATTGGAGAATGATCCTGAACTAGGAAAATGTTCCAGCTCTAGGTGCTTGGCTTAAACCTCCAGTCAGGCTCAGAGAGAAATGTACTGCTATAATTGTGTGTGGGGTTTTTTTGTGCTGTTCTTCTTCTAAGGAGTTATCAGCAGTGTACATGTCACTATTCCCCACTTTATCTTCAAAAGAACCCTGTGTGGTAAGTTAGACAGAGATGCCTGATCCTGTCTAATCCTGAAAGTTAAGCAGGGTCAGGCCTGGTTGAAATCTGGATGGGTGACTTAATGTTGCAAATCACCCAGAGCTTCAGGTACAGAAATGTATAATAATTAATAATAATAATAATACCACCACCACCACCTGACAACAGAAACAGTAGGCATTAGTGGCACTATTGAATACTGTAAGATGTCTTGATACTGTTTCAGTTTTTCATCAAAACCAACATGATGTTTTCTCTCTCGTGGAAGGCAGCTGAAAATAACCCCCTGCAATCTTGCATCTCTTGCATTTTTGCAATCTTGCATTTCAAAACACTATCTTGCAAAAGAATATAAATAGAATTTTTTAAATTTGATTTCAACAGGAAGACTTTGCCAATGCAACCTAAACCCCTGGGAGAAAGGCAGAATTCTTCTGATTAAGACATCCTGGACACCTCATTTCAGTTATTTAAACTGCATCAACTCTTGTGCTTTTCAAGTTACACAAGTCAGATGGTTATTTTCAGCTGCCTTCCACAACAAATGCACTTTCTTCTTCAAGTGATGAAGCATTGAAACAGGATATAATCTGGCATTCCCATCCAGAACAATTGAACCCTTCACCTCAAATTCACATTCACGGTTGTATATGTTGAATCTATAGAGCAATATCTGGCCACAACGTGTGGCATCTTTACATGTGCTTCTCATGCATTAATGCTGTAACATATTGTATTGCCACCATTTTTAGCAGCATTACCATCTTAACTTTCTTTATAGGTTCCTTTGCCCTTTCTCCGTATTTTGGGGACCCCGTTCTTTGCACATGTAAGGATTCCCTGACAGCCTCCCTTAAAATCTCGGCTATGAATACCTGGACAGTTTGGGAAAATACAGTCATGATAGGTACTTAGATTTACAGAATATTGTTTTGCTTTCACCTAACTCTAATGCTTTTAACTACAAGGAAATAGTCACTTATCTATGTATGCAGCTTGGAAGGGCCAGTGCTGGGTTCCCACTAGTTTGTGAGCTTTTAGTGAACGTTATTGCTATTGCTGTACCTATGCAGACACTTTAATGAAGAACTTACTGACAACATCAGGGCAATACAATTGCTCAGGAAGAATAAAGACACACTGAAGGTTTCTAACATCTACTCTTGGCGAAAAGAATGGACAGTGTCCCCTCATCAAATCTCTGAATATCCCTGAGTGATTATGCTCTGTTTTAACCGCTACCAGCCTGACATGCAGAACAACTGCCTGAGAAGGGTCCTTTGCGAAGCTGGCTGATGTCAGCTGAGCAGCTTGGCTGTCTTAAATAGAAGGCTGGGCTTTGCTATTCAGTTGTGTAGACCAAAAATGGTGCACACTAGTAAACCTCCTGTGCGGTAACTTCAAAAAACTCCTACTGTATATACAAAATAAGTGATTCCATGTCAACATTTAGCATCCTCAAGAACTCCCAGGAATCCCAGTGGCTGGTTGCCTGAAGTCAGAATTTCCATTGACCATCGGTCATGAACAGAAAGAGTAATCCTGCAATTCCATTTATAGATAGTCATTCTTGACAAATTCCTCCAACAGCATCATGGAACAGAACTAAGTTTCATCACACTGTCATGTATCCTGTCACTGTCACTAAAACAAAGTTATACCAAGGATATAAAAATGAACCCAAAGGAAAGGGTAAAACTTGGGCTATATAGTTTGCCTATGTAGATGGCCCAATATAGTCCATGGCACTAATGGATCAGGGCACACTGTGCTTTTCCAAAGCAAAAAATTAACTTGACAGATGTAACAAACAAACAAACAAACCAATCCATGTTCAAGGATGATTCTCTCAAGATGTCCAGGATTCAGAGATGTGCCACTGGAAGCTGGTGGCAACCAGTCTCAGTAGAGCTATGCATCTATTCTGGGCTTTAGTCCGAACACTGAAGGAGCTATCCATGGTGCTGAACCCAACCCTCAATTCACAACTCAGGGTGGAATCACACTGGAGTCACTACCAGCCTTCCCTAACTTGGTGCCCCCCCCCCTCGACTTATAGGAGTGCCCTAGAACTACAAGAATTCCTGACTATTGTCTACATTGGGCTGGGGCTGACAAGAGCTGAAGTCCAACCCATTTAAAGGATCCTTTGCACATTATACAAGAATCGCAAATCAAATGCACGCTGTCTGTTGCTTCTTTTATTTACTATCTGGGATTTCCATCACACTGAAAAAGAAGTCTAGCAGCACTATGGGTAAGGAATAGAGCTTCTCTCAGTCTCCAGAGTCTACTGAATATTAACATCAGATGCTAACATCCTCCTTGGTTTGATTTAGGAGGGCTTGCTTTCTTAGCAAATACAGTTTCATGTGCACTTGTGTTTTCAGGAATTAGAATTTCACCTCATTGTGGCACATTTCTTATGTGCTATTTGTTTTCCATTTCTTAGGAAGCAATCAGTTCATACCCCACATCGTTTAAAAGGTTATCAGACTTGGCTTCAGGAGCAAATGCTCAACTAAGCCACCACGCATAACCTATCTTTCCTTAAGCCTCATCTAAACAGGAAAGAATGTGCAACATCATCTGAGCAAAAAATGCCCTAATATGGCAGAGAGTTAAATGCCCTGAGAATTAAGTGCTCTTTATAAAAGCTGTGCTAATTTTAGAGGGAAAGAGTAAAGAAAGAGATTTAACTCATTTTCCTGTACCATTCTGCAAAGATGTTGCGTTATAAACATCGTCCAGATCTTGGATACTGGAGGCATCTGTTGAATCTTGATCGTTGGCTACAATTCCTACTGAAGAAAGGCTAGAAATAAAGGATTGCATCCTTTTTGCATAAATATCTCTAATATTAAAATAATGGAGCTCATTTGCTTTCTCCTTGGGATTGTTGTTGCCCTGGTCCACATCAATATCCTTCTGCTTCTGATAGTATTTTGAAAATTTGTTGAAGATGATGGTAATGGGAAGAGCCACCACTAAGATTCCACAGATAATGCAGGTTGTGCCAATGATCTTTCCTGCAAGGGTGACTGGGAAGGTGTCCCCATAGCCAACAGTAGTCATGCTGATCGTGGCCCACCACCAACAGACTGGGATACTATGAAGCTCTGATGTGTCATCATCTTTTTCCACTGAGTAGACTAGAACAGAAAAAATAGAAATCCCAACAGCCAAGAACAAAAGCAAAAGTCCAACCTCATGGTAGCTGTGCCTCAATGTTGCACCCAGGGACCGCAGTCCAACAGAGTGCCTAGCTAACTTTAGTATACGGAATATTCTCATCAAGCGTAGAATTTGGACGACTTTCCCCATATTTTCAATATCTTCACTTTCTTCCTCCTTTGTATCCACTGCCAAAGTGGCATAAAATGGAATAATGGAGACAAAATCAATAATATTCAAGGGGTTCTTCCAGAACTTCTTCTGACTTGGAGCAACAGCCAACCTGATAATAAGCTCAGAAGTGAACCAGACAATGCATATGATCTCTACAACTTCCAGAATAGGGTCTTCAATCTCTCTTTCATTGGCATCAAATTTTTGGAACTCTGGCATACTGTGGATGCACATGGTTACAATGGATGCTAGGACCACACCCAGTGAGGAAACAGCAATCAGCTTTGCTGACAAACAATACGCAGGGTTCTCCATTCGGATCCATATTTTCTTGCGTAAGTTCCCAAACCACAGTTTATCAAACTTCTCAAGCTCCTTTTCAAATATGGATGACTCTTCTTCAGAAGAGTCCAGACTTCCATCATTGCTCTTCTGATCCCACTCTTTCTCTGGGTTTTCTTCTTTCCTTTCTTGGTACCGATTGCTGCAGCATGAATCAATGAAGAGTTCATTGATCCCCCAGTATTCTATTTCCTGGCAGAAGGAGAAGACACAAAGCTCTTCCATAACATGGAGTTTACCCGTGTAATAAAAATTGAGCACATATCTGAATAAGGAAGGGTTTCGATCAAAGTAATATTCCTTGTCTGCAACACTATAGTCATCACAAAGTTCCAGGATAGCCTCTTCCGAATGGCAATTTAGCAGCTTCCCAAGTCTTGTATGGGGAAATCGGAGTAATGTACTTTGGCCAATGGACTGCTTAAAACCACCTACATTCAAATTGACAAGCTCCTCATCTTGTCCTGGTCTGTGAAAGAATTCGCCATACACCATTTTGAATGCTGTAAGCTCTGGGTCCCGCTTGCAAGGCACATAATATTGCACGGGAAACCTACAAAGAAACACAAGCTCTCCTTAAGTAATTCAGTCCAGTTTTGTTCTTGGTGCAATTGCTTTTCATCTCTACTGTGAGAACTTACATTAAAAAAAATAGCGAAGATCTAAAAATGTCACAGACAGCACTAAACATTTTCAGTGCGGCAAAATTAAATTACTTAGATGGTCAGTTTAATCAGACTTCGCAAGCTTGAATAAAATTAAGTCTGATTTACAGTCTTATCTACCCTCCCACCCATCCTGGAGTGGAGAAAAGATTTAAATTGATTAACCTTGTCCTGCAGTTGTATCATATTTAAATTAATGTTCAATCTTTCAGAAAATTAAAGGGTCTCTCAGGTAGGCTTACTCTAATGAATCTCACTAGAAAAAAGAATTGCCTTCAAAATGCATTTGTTTTCCTAGTTACAAATTTACTTTCCAGAAACTTTATTATTCTGTTTAATTACCTGAATATTAAACCCTTTCTCACATCTGAACATGAAATAAGTATCCTATCCCTCCCTCACACTGCCTATAACACCTGATGGACTTTTGGTATATAGGCAGTCCCTGGATTATGAACAAGTTGTGTTCCTAAGAAAATGGAAATTAGTATTTAAGTTGAATTTTTATGTAAGTCAAATCATGTATAGTCAGCCCTCCACATTCACAGGATGTTAGGGGTGCAGGACTCCCGTGAAAGTAGAAAAACTGTGAATATCTCTACCCCCACTCACCAAAACTTACCAGTGCCTCCTCTTTGCAGCAAGGAAATACTAGAGAGATTTCCCTCTCTGGATGGGCAGGGCAATCCGGCTTTAGAGGCCTCCCTCTCTACCCTTTCACTTCTTCTTTCTCTATGGTGATGTTTTGGAGGCCTTCATTCTCTTCCCCTCCTCTCTCTATGGTGATTATAATTTCCTGCAGTAGGCCTTTAACTCAAATTTTTAAATTAATAGGCTTTGTGGCAGTTCATTTATAAGTATTGGTTGTTTATAACTTGCACATTCATAACCCAGAGACTGCCTGCAATTCCTCCTTGTGAGGGGAGGAGGAATTACTAGATGTATACTATATGCACCCTATATCTCATAATAAATGAGGTGCATTTCGGGGAGGAATAGACATTCGCTCCTCACCATGAAAACACTTTCAAAATGGGCTGGGCATTTTGTCATGGTCTTGGTTTCGAACATTTAGTTGGACATCAAATTTGGGAAGGAGCTAGAGACCTCAGGCAGCTCTACAATTTAGTCCATGAAAAAGCTGGGTATAGCCTCAGATGGTAAAGCAGCCACTGGAGCCAATAAGATACCAAGATCTAGTAGCTATGCTCCTGCAAGAAGGTCACCTGAACCTCACTTTGCAAAAGCCTTACTGAGCCATGGTGCCATCTACCCAGTCTTACACATGCTGCCTCCTCTCAGCAGTGATTCAAGAATGGAAGATGGAAAGTCATGAAACAACAAAGCAACAATGGAGGCGTGAGACTCGTGGCTAAAAAGTACTCTGTGAGGATTTCTCCTCTCCAGTTTGGTTGGAACCTAGGAAAGGCAACAGAAGTTGGTATTAGGAGATAGGCTTGCTCTGGTCTGGGAATGTGTTGAACTGTTACATGCATGGACGCTGGCCTGGTCTTATGGATCATTCCTTTGAACTTACCTTAGTTCTTGCTTTCTGACTTTATTTTGTGTGCCTGGACTCTTACTGGTTCTGTTTCCTGCTTATTAGGAAGGCTGGTTTTACCTGCTTCTCATGGACACCTGTCAGAAAAGCTCAGCTTGAGACACATGCACACTCCCACCTGCTCATTCCAACTAGCTATGTCCAAACTGTGACGTGACAAGCTAGCAGCCAAAAGAATTTTACCATATCTATTACAATAATGTACTAATGCTCAATTCTTAAATAATCAATCAATCATAAAATAAAATAAAATAAAATAAAATAAAATAAAATAAACACCTACATTCTCCTGGCCCTCACAGCTTTGCTTATGCAGAAAGCGCACAATGGTGTTTCCAAAAGAGTGCTCATTCACATGCCACAAAGCTCTTTGCTCTTGCAAGAATGTATACCTGCCTCTTATATGGAGTTCTCTATTGCTGTTCATGACTATCTTTTTGACCTTTTGGTACATTTATTCTAGATTCGAAAGGTTGATGAAACTAGCATACTAATCAGATATGCCCTACACATCTCTGATATGAGATATATTTGTATTTTTAAATGCATAGGTTTCAGCTGCCACCTGGAATATATAAAAACGTTGCCTGAGAAATTGCACCCTGATGTTCACATTTTGAACATCAGTAAGCTTTTTTATTATTTGAACATGTCACCTTCTGCATATCCTTTTCTCCCTTCCACTGTAACCATCTAGTTTACACCCGTAAAACAAACTTAACAACAGGACTGTTAAACCAAATTTAGTTCATCCAGGGTCCCAGTCTTGCCCTCTGTGGTTCCCCAAATGGCCATGCCCACTTCCTTGGCCCTGCTTCACCCCCAGCCACCTAGCTTTTGGTGATTTCCTGGCTTCTGCACAGTTCTTCCACCCTATCCTAAAGGACTGAAATGTTTCTCCCAAAGTCTACTACTGGCAAGAAGAGCTTGAAAATAAAATGTGCCCATGTGCTTGGTCCTCTGGCCTTGCTCCTTTTGCCTTCAGCTCCACCAGTAGCACATAGCTGCCAAGGGCTTCTCTGGAACTGAACTCAGCACTTGTGCTGAAAGAGACTCAGCCCCATTTTGCAACAATACGGTGTCTGTTTAGAAGAGTGCTTTGTGCCGGAAGTGCTGTCAGACAGGCTTTTACAGAGCAACGTTTCTCCCTCAAGCATGAAATTTTGTGGGTGCATGTATGCCGAGATTTCCATTTTTAAACTACCAGTGTTTTTATTCTGCATCAAACTTTTTCTTAGGGGAAAAAAAATCAATTCAGGAGGGAAAGACAGAATAGCTGCACAGAATTGCTTGACTGGCTGCACTGGAAACCCTCCATCTGGAAGCACCCTAACACTTCACTTCTGCGGGGAAAGCAAATTACTGATGTAATTACCTTCCTTTTCCTTTCTTAGCTATCATTAGGAATAACCTGGCAATGACAGACATTGGAATGTGTATTACTTTTGTACTTACCAGAAGTGATAGAAAGCCTCTTCTTAAGACATTTGCCAGTTCCAGAAACATTTCCTGTGGCAGCAGTTTTTGTCTATGCCCATATTGGTGCTACTTGTACAAGGAAACTGCAGCAACTTTTCTGGACAAGGGCAGCTGCCAAAAAGTTTGGCAACTCGAAATATTCCTGTAGATAAAAACAAGCAAAGATCACTTTGTTACCTGCATATCTTTTGGGGAAAGTTTGCCAGGAGGACAGAATGTGAAAAAGAGGTGGAAATTTGCTCTTTGAGATGGAGTTGAGACGTTATAAAGGGACACGGGTTAAAGGTAAGGAAAATCTGCCCTACACTGCATTTTGTACTATCCAAACTGAACCAAACTCTAACAATAGTTTGGAATCTAACACAAGTTTGTATTCTCTCTCCTCCTTTCTTACATATGGATACAATCCCTTTTCCACTGTTTGCAATAACCATAGTTTCTTATAATAATCAAACTGAGCAAAGTATAGATAACACAAACTGTAGTGTCTCCAAATGACAGTTTGCAAATCAGCAAACTTCAAATCAAAGGTTTCAAATCCAGGTTTCGAGGCTTTTCCCAGTTTGCATTAGCTTTTATTTATTCACCAGATTTGGACATTACAACAGACTATGGTTGTTGCAAAGGAAGAGAAACACTGCATGGAAGAGATGACAGCAATGCAAACGAGAATATACACAAACCTCTATAACACATCCCCCCATGATTTGAAAACTGGCTTTTGTGACCAGAACTAAACCATCCTGTAATCTGTCACTCTTTGGCCACCATTTACTGGCTTAGTCCTGCAATTCATGGGCCACATTAAAGAAGCAAAAGCTTTTACATGCTTGGCCTCCTATCATCCTCCATCCATCTTCTTCCACTTTCAAGCTTTTCTCCTGTGGACCTATTTATCTAATTTCATCTCCTGTTAGAAACTAAAAAATATGGCAGCTCCTAGGAAAGACGGTAACAAAGAAGAGAAGCTGCAGTGGGACCCAGACCACAGATCATGATTCTTAATTACCTGTTTTGAATATCCCAAAGGTTATCCCTGAACAACAATCCAAGATTCTTGCAATGACTCCTTCCTAAACTGCAGTTGGCATCTTGAAAGACTGTCCCAGCCACGTTTTTCAACCCCTTCAATAACAATCTAAGAAGAACCATTTCTCAGCACACTGTTGAATAATCACAGTGATCACAACCTTAGTACACACTAAAAGCAGGCCATGCTATCTGATTGGTACAGTACTAGTGTTGCTGAAATGCTGTAACTGCCATTCTCTTCTATCCTATTTTAATTAAGATCTCTGCATGTACCACAGAGCATGGCTAGAAAGGGGAAACTGAATTGAGAACCTCATCTTTAAACAAGCAACTGGCATAGTCAAAAGTGTATTGTGGGGAAAGCTATGCAGCCCAGACCTCACAGCCCTAGAATTCATTATATGGAATAAGACTCTTAATATATAGTTTACCAAAAAGAAAAAGGGAAAAGAAGACCAGCTTTGCAGCACTGAGCAAAAACCAGATGCCGAGATGCAAGCCAAGAACTGCACACAGCACCCCTTTTAGCATTTAGTCCTAATCTGTTAAAGGACTGTATCTTTAGATCAGGCTGTGCATTTTGTTTTCCCAATAATTAGCATTACAAGCTTTCTCTGTCTACCCAATCTTGTTATTTTAGCATCTCTCTTTAATAGAAGAAAGCAGAGTTCCATAAATTTCCTTCCCAAATTTTCTATATGCATTGATGCATGTTCTTGAGATAAATATGCTGCCACATTGGACGTGTTCCTCTCCACCTCTGTTGACCCATTTCTAATCTAGATCACATTGATAACAAAGTCTTTAGGAGGATTATGCAGGTCCAGTATTTGCAGCTTCCTGCCTGCTGTACCAAATGCCCACCTGCAAATGGTAAAGCCACTCTTATGTTTCTCAAGGTAGAAGGGCTGTAGCTAAGCGATAGATCCATTCCTTTGCATGCAGAAGACCCCCAGTTCAATTCCTGGCATTTCCAGGTAGGACACCTGCCTGAAAGCCAGGAAAATAGTATTGGGCTAGATGGGCCAATGGCTGACTTATGAGAAGATAGCATCCGAAATTCCGATGTTCAAAACACAATCTTGTAATTGACACAATCTTGTAGGATTTAGTTGAATATCAAACTTCCACAAGTTTGAAGGTACCACCATTTCTATGGGGAGCAGGTCTGCAAATGGGCTGAAGCAAGCATCTCTGAAATCATTAGGACACAAGCTGGCTTTTGTTTTGTTATGTTTAGGATACAATCATAACAAAACAAACTGGGAATCATTTGGATTTATAATAAGAGTCAAACTTGCTATTTCATATTTGATGGAAACAGGATTGAAAGGGTAAATTTGGGCTGAGATGTAGGTCATTCAGTTGAACAAGTAAATCTGCATATACAAACCTGCCAAAGGCAATTCCTTTACAGGAAGAATTCAGGGCTCAGCAATCCTCCAGAACACTAGGCTATGATTCACGGTTGAGGCTGCATTCATACCACCCAGTATTGATTAAGTTCTGGCTTACCTAGTCTAATGCTTCCATTCAATTAGTTAATGGGCACAAGTTTAGGCAAAGCAACAAATCCCTTCCTTCCAGAAGAATTATAAGCCAATGTTAAGTGCTTATTGAGAATTGAGAAAATTGAGACAATTGAGAAAAAACTCCTCCAAACCTATTTGTAAAATCTTGGATTAGATTCATCTTTTCCACAGGCTTAAGTTCGCATTGCTGTTAGTTCCAACAACTTCCTATTATGTGTGTGCACATGCCATTATTTCAAAGGATACGTGTTATCAAGTAACTATGAAATCCATCACATAGGTGTAATTATACCCATAATTATCATTTTCTTAAACACTGGTGATTAGTGGCTTCTTCAGAATTCTGACTAGAGTCATTACAAAAATTAATTTTCTAGCCCATATTGTCCATAGAAAATGTCTGTTTACCATGGATTTAATCTGAAAAACAAACAAGCCTGACATCCAACAGTCAAACAGTTCTGACATTCCCAGTGATCTTTTATTTTTACATTACCTCTAATGTTAGAATGCACATACTGCATAGGCCCAGCTACTTTCTCTCGCTGCTTTTTAAAATTAGACAGCTAATGTCTAACTCTAATTTTCAAATCGCACTGCTTGGCCTCTATATAGCACTTTGCAGCCCCATATCTGTGCACACTAACCATTCCAAAGTACAGAAGTACATCTCTTTTGACCCATTTTAATGTGCTCTTACCAGCACCATTAAAGGACGATTTTTGTAAGACTCTAACAGATATGTTTTTGTAGTGCTGGAGGCACAGAATAAGACAAACTTGTTCTTCTATATTGTAACTTTTATATGGAATCCAGAGAGAAATTAATTAATCCATTAATAACAGATATCTATATATAGTAATGATGTTTCTACCTTGGTATCAGTTTAAGTGATGTATATTTTTATGTTACTGGAAAGGTTGCCAAAATTTTAAGACTATAATGCAAATTAGGTAAAATTTGCCTGAGTGAAGGCAATTCTTTAAGGAGTAGACTGCTGCTATATTCACTTTAAATTATTATTAATTTTGCTGGTCTGTAACTGTAATGAATGAAACTTCATTCACACACGCTCTATATAGCACTTGAGAGTGATCAATTTGCTTCAAATATCTAAGCGATCCTTACAGTCTCCTGAGAAAGAGCACTTTTATTAGCATCCAACATTACAGATTGGGAAGGTGAGAGTAGTTTGGCTGATGTCACCTAGCAAGTTAACTGCTCCGGGGGAGTTTGAACTTTGAATGTCCTAACTCACACCTTACTGCAGGGATGTCATTGTGCATCCAGGCCATGGTGCTTCCTTGGATTCCTCCAAAGGAATCCAAGAAGCCAAGCTTCACTCTCTGAAGAACTCCCTGTTGCTACCTCCAATCTGAGGTCAGAGGGAACAGCAGGATTCCATTGCACAGGGGCAAGATAATCTCTTGCTCTGTGTTTCTTTCAGCTCAGAAATATGCAAAATGAGCGGAGCCTGATCCTTCAAGCAGTCATTCAACCCATTAAGGGGCCAGGGGACAATTTCTGCACCCCTGCCTTAGTGTCTTAGCTGACCTGACTCTGGTTCCTCACAAACAAGCTGGCACCTTCTTTTTTCTACTAAATGAGTTTTGCATGGCTTCCTAATCTAATTTCTGTTACCAGTGACCTGACAAAAATATACAAAAATACTTGGCCTTTGCTGGTAGATCAGCAATGGCCTGCATTCAGTTTATACCAACATATAAAACGTTCAAGGGCAATATGAATGTTATCAAATTATGGAGTGTACTCCATATGCTATAAATGGGTTGAGTTATGCACAAATTCCTTAAACAGATATATGCAAATAGATATGTGAGAGTCTACGGGCAACTAATTTCCATTCTTTGGATGTTGGCAGATGAGCATGGAGACAGATTGGTGACTGTGTATATTAGCTCTCAACATAGTGTAATAAGAGGCCAGCTGTGCTCAAATTGTCTTTCATTTTCATAAATTTTATCACCTGAGAGAACAAGACAACACTGCAGAATCGTATGGATGCAATTCCCATGATGATCAGAAGTCTATGATTTAACACAAAGATTTTTTCCTGGAGATAACACATGCTGAGCTGATTTTAATGAGGCCTGCACTTAAAATTGATGATCCTTTCATTTGTATTCTGTTCTGCTCAAATGCAGCAAATTCCATGGCTCAGGGACAATTGAAAGATTGCTATCAGCCAGTCTTAAATGGGCTGGTTAAAACTGCTAGACATATTTTAAAGATCACCTATAATCTTTGCCCTTTGAACATCAAGTTGGAGACAACCATGATCCTTCAGGCATCTCTGAGTTAGTAAACCCTATCATGAATTACTCTGAGTTGTATTTCAGTTACCAGAGTCTGCAGTATAACTGAGGAAGACAAACATTACCTGAATTCCTCATTTTGCCAGATTAGAGCCAGTGTGTTCCAACAACGCAGGGAAATGATTCTCTTCAGACTAATTTCAAGATAATCACCTTCCATTCTCAGTTACTTTTAACAATATTCAGCTTCTGATTGGACTAACAACAACAAAATCAATATTGCTGGATGTTAACAATGACTGCTAGGCACTTTAAAGGATTCAATTTACAGTGTCATATTAAAATAAATGTGTTTGGCCCAATACTTTCAAGAAATTAAATTAGCTTAACTATATTGCATTTTTCAGTGAAGAAAACTACCTTGGCATTTTTCATTTACCTTCATAGCCACTCCTTCATGTAGTTGATCATAGTCACACGTAACTGACACATGCTAACAATATTAGGTTAGCCATGTATTAATTAAGTCTTGTCATTATGAATTCAGAGATTATAAATAATTGTAATAATAAATACCTATGCACATACTAGAGCATGGGTCCTCAAACTACGTCCCGCGGGCTGGATCCGGCCCGCCATAGCTGGCCACACATGCTCACGGTGAGGTGCCGGCTTGCTCACAAGGAGATTGTTTTGGATTCACTCAGAGAGAAGGATCTCCCAGCAAAGCGCCAGCTTGCTCGCAAGATCATTTTGGATTCGCTTGGAGAGAAGGATCTCCCTCCGAGCAAGCCAGCGCCTTGCTGGGAGATCCTTTTCTCCGAGCGAGGGGGAGATCATTTTGGACTCATTCAGAGAAAAGGATCTCCTTGCGAGCAAGTCGGCGTCTTGCTGGGAGCGAGTCCAAAACGATCTTCTTGTGAGCAAGCTGGCCCTCACATATATTAATAATAATATATGCTGCTGCTACTATTTTACATCCATAGCCTGTCTTCCTTCCTCTTGCAAGAAACCCATGGCGACTTAAAAGGTTTTCCTCTAATCCATTTTATTCTCACAACAACCCTGTGAGGTAGGTTAGGCTGAGAGCCCATGACTAGCCCAAGGTCACCCTGTGAACTTCATGGCTAAGTGGGGACTAAAATCTGGATCTCCCAAGTCCCAGTCCAATACTCCAACCACTACACCACACTGGCCATATGTCTGTTGTCTATGAAGCGACTTCTGCCCTGGGTCACCTCAGATTTCAAGGGTTTTTACTACAAAAAGTATGAAGCTCCTTTAACTTATTGTCCAAAAATATTCATTGCTGTCATGACATGATCATGACATGACTGAATTGGTTCTCTTTCCGTTTCATTTTGCTCTTTACATTTCATTTTCAAACAAAGACCATTCCCTTGCAATTCCTCCACCCTTTCAACAAAATCCAGGAGTCTTCTGATGTTTGAAAGATCTCTGGAATATACTAAATTTCAGGTTTCATCATATGATAAGGGAGAACTTCAAGCCCTAAGCCAGCATTCAAAAATGTACCTCCAAGGCTGAACATGCTGACTGCTCTCACTTCAACTTTTTCTGCTCATTGTGGTAATGCTGAAGGAGGGGAGGTGTGCAGCTCCAACACGCTTAGATGTTTGAATATCCGCTGCCTGCACAGAAAATGTCAGGTCTCACTGTGGGGCAAGAAGGCAGCCCTGGTTCTACCCCCAGCATCTCCAAGAAGAACTTGGAAAGCTCCTGCCTGAAGTCCTGGAGAGCTGCTACCAGTCAGTGTCAACAATACTGGGCTAGATGAACCAGTGACTTGTCTCAATATAAAGCAACTTCCTATGATTTACCAAAAAGGATTGTCAGAAGTCTCCTATCAGATAAAGAGAGAGCCCTGTTTATAGGTGCCCTCCCATAACTGAAGGTTAAAGAACTGGTGAACAGTAAAATAGACAAGAGAAAAAAAATGTAGCAGAGAGTAGCCTCTTATAAGACAGTTCACTGCATCCGTGTACAGACCATTAGCTTTCATTTTTGTTCAACCTCCAAAAAAGGAAGGTTGATTCCATAAAATCTCAAGTGTATGAATTTGGAAAGTGCATTCCTGCAGGTTTTAACAGCAAGCATAAATCGGAACATGCAGTGCATATACTAATGAAGTGGTGCCTCTTCAACGACATAATACACATACACATTTTAAAAAGTATTTATAGCTTGTTAGGCAATATAACTTTGCTTAGGCCATGAATACAGTAGAAGTGCAATGTAACCAAAACATTGTAGCACTGGAGAAAATAGTGGGAGTCGTTTTGGCCAAGCAAAAGCCAATACCGTAAGTTTATAATCACTAGATTAAAACGTCACATCCTTAATTAGAAGGATCTGAGAAAATACAACACTCAACTTAACTACTAGCTTCCAGCTGATTACTTGTAGAAAAGAATCAAAACAGAGCTCAGTCAATAAACTTAATTAAGTTTTATATATACTAGAACTCCTGAATAAGCATTGGGCTATCTGGTATCATGCAACCTCATCACTGGTAAGGCCAGCACTCACGTGAGGTGAAGTGAGACCGCTGCTGAGGGGAGGATCGGGGGGTGCAGGATGCTGCCCCCTTGCCAAGCATAGTGTACATAAGCAGAAACAAGACAGACATCACACAATAAGCCTCCAAATCATACACTGAAATATCCAGAAGAGTGACCTCTATGATCTGGTATTAAATCACATCCTGCCCAATGCTTTATTTGAGCACAAGACACTACCAGGGCAAGGTAGCCATGCCAATCAAGATGCAAGAAGAACAAGGAACTGGGGATTTGCACCCAAGAATGAGGTTTGGGCCACCCAAAGATCTAGGACAACATCCTTTGTGAGATGGCACTGAATCATGTCCACTGCAGGACATTATTCTGAAGCACAGCACTGCCAGGCATTGGCTAATAACAGGCAACATGTTTAGGCAAGATTAAGGAACTGGGGTCGTGCCCTGTTGAAAGTCTGTTTCAATGCTCGTAGAAACTGGGAACTAGCAACCATCTTCAGCACTGGTAAGGCAATATGGTGGCAGCTACAAAATACATTCCTTAAAGGATTGCATTGTTAGTAAGAGTTCCAGTGGTTCAAACATCATATTTTCATGATGATGGAATAAGGGCTTCATTTGGGCTTAAACCTATTCCAGTCTAATGTGTTTACAATCCTATGCATGTGTTTGTGTACCTAAGTTCAGATTATATTAGGAACAGAAGAACAAACAATCTTCTCAATTAATCCAAACCAACTCAAAGAATGTAACAATAAAGGCCAGGCTCAAAGAGCTGGATAAAAGAATGGAAAACAGTGTGTTGATGGGGTGGGGGTTAATTATCCTTTCCCCATGAATCAGCCTTCCCCATGTGGGGGGCCCTTTGGATACTCTGGACTTCAACTCCCATCAGCCCTAGGGAACAAAACCAATGGTCAAGAATGTGCAACTTGTATGTATGTAAACCCCCAGGTTGGGGAAGGGTGCTGTATAGAATCGGTGAGTTGTAGTGGCAAAGACTGCAGGACTGGGACTCAGGTGATCAGGGTTCAAATGCCTGCTCAGAAATGGAGCCAACTGGGTGACCTCGGGCCAGTCACAGACTCTCAGCCCAACCCACCTCACAGGGCATAAGGTTGAGAGCAGGAGGAGGAGGAGGAAGAGAATGTTGTAAGCATCTTCGTAAGAAAAAAAGGCAGGATATAAATCAAATAAATACATGAATAAAATAGCATGTGCCATTCCAGAGGATCCATCAGCCTGCAGGAGTAGTGTTTTTGGGACTGTCTGCAGGAAGAAGACCAGAAAAGATTCCGTGAGCACATGACACAGCGAGCATGGCTTTCTGGACACAGCCACAGCCTACAATTAAACAGCAAGAACAGCTTTGGCCATGTTTGGCCACTGTCCACTAGCCAGCCATCATTTCTGTATCTGGCTGGTGGCAACTGTTTCTTCAGAGGGTGGATCTTCTGTGGGAAAGCTGGGAGGACTACTTACTGTCATTCTATTAACAGCCAAAAGGAGGAAGAAGTAGCCAGGACCCAAAAATAAAGTCGCCCACATGTGTAGCATATAAATTCACTATGACATATGGATCATGATACAGGCTGACATTCATTTTTAAAGAAAGTCCTATGTCTTTCTCCTTGAAAAATCCAGCATTTGACATGTGAAAAAAGAGAAATCATATCATACATATAGAGAAAGTAACTGATAACATCACATGGTTAAGGCAAAGTTAAATGTGTTAATTAACTTGAATTCAATGGGAGATTTGTGGTCCAACCTTTACTTTGAGGTAAGCTCCCATTGCACTCAGTGGGATTAACCCTTAATAAGCATTCATAGGATTGGGTTCTTAAGCCCCACTTAAATTGTTCCCATTGAAACCAATATTGCTTGGATGTCCTTAAGGACACGACCCTACACATGTTGAGGCAGAAAACTGTCCTGAACGCCAGCATAACTGACTAGAGGATGCTGGGAAATGTAGAACATTTTCAATCTAAAGACAGGAAGGGTTGTGCCCTAAATTAAAAAAAATAGTAATAAAACACTGGACACCAGCAGCTCACTTAACAACAGTTATTGATCAACAGTAAACGATAACATGACAACATAATTCCAGTCATACAGATTTTGAATGGATGAATTCTCAGTACTTAAACAATGAAAGAAGTTGACAGGCCTTTTCCTGTCATAGGATACTGCCATACAAAAGCACCATTTCTTAAAATATTTTAAATGCTTATGCAGGAATTGTTTTTAAGCAAGTTTCTCTGGAAAAACGTAGCTCATACTGCCGGGCAGGGAATGCTAATCACCACTGCCCTCAATGCTTGTGTTCACCTGGGCCGGTCTTGAGCCAAAGGGCTACTGCTACAAAGGACACTTTCAGGCCTCATTAATGTCAATTCGAGTGAATGGTTCTATGGATTATCTTTATTGTCCACCAGGTGCTAGAGGTGTAGAGCAGGAGAAGGCAACTTATGGGATGATAATAACGGCAACACTTAAAAGTCATAATGGGTTAGGCTGACTGAGCACTAGGCAAGTTATGGTCCTTTCAATATTTTAGCCTACAACTTCCATGATTCCTCTTGGCTGGTGCTGATGGGAATTACAGGCCAAAACATCCAGATAGCCACAAGTTGCCCACAGCTAAAAACGCTCAGCATAACCCCTCATGACATCTAAGTGTCTGCATTATGATTTATAAGAGTATGTGACAATAAATTATAAAGATGATAAGTAGTTCTTCAGTGAAATGCTAAGTAATTTTGCTCCTTTTACTATAGTTTTGCACTCAGATTCCTCACAGGCTAGTTCAAGCAGCATTCACTCCTACCAGTTCTTCAACACTCATCATTATTGGATTGATTGTATCATCTTGCAAAGAGAAAAGACGTAGTAACTTTTATTGAACAAATGATTTCACAGTGAAATACTCATACAATTTCTGGCCCCAAGGAATGTCATTCATGTTCTATCCAATCACTGCTGACTTTTTTTTAAAGTACCACTCTATGGACTATGAGTACAGTTTTCATAGCATCCTGTTCTGTGCTCCTTCTTTATCCAATTGATGATATCTTCAGGAGAAAAAAAATCATTAAGTGAGCTTCCAATAAAATGCTGCCTAGAACAACCTTCCCAACATGGTGCCCTCCATGTATTTTGGACTACGACGTCTGTCAACCTCAGTCAGTGATCAGGGACAAAGGAAGTTTTAATCCAAAGTTCAGGAAAGCACAAGGTTGCCTTAGAACATGGGTCCTCAAACTAAGGCCTGCAGGCCAGATTCGGCCTGCCATGCCTATTTAACTGGCCAGCCCCACAGGTTTTGCATTTGCTGGGTGAGGACGCGCAGCTTGCTTGCGAAGAGGTCATTTTGGACTAGCTCAGAAAAAATGATCTCCTCGCAAGCAAGCTGGTCCCTTGCTGTGCGCACGCCCAGCAGCAGCTTGCTCACTAGGAGGTCATTTTGGACTGCCCGGAGAAAATGATCTCCTTGCAAGCAAGCCGGTGCCTCGCCCTGCACCCCTGCGTCGCCTCACATGCACTGTCCCCACCCCCGCCATCAGCACCGACTTGGCGGCCCGTGCCCACCGCTGACACCTGTCAACTTGCCCCCTTTAGAAAAAGTTTGAGGACCCCTGCCTTAGAACATCCGCCTGCTTCCTGAGGTGAGAGTAGTTTAGCTCAATGTAGGAACCTACAATTATGAAAGAAGATTGTGTACCACATGAAATTGGGACTTTATTCTCTAAAGGTTCAATGCCTCCAAGTAGGCAAAGCGTCTATTGGCTTTAAAAAAACAGCAACTAGTACTCCATATGAAACATTCCCAGTTTTGTTAATATACAAATGGTTTAGTTTCTCTCGACTTTGCTACCTACTAAGGAACTTGGGGTATTTTTAGAGATAAGAGGGCTCAAATTAGCAGCTTGATTTTATATTTTTAAAATTGGGGGATCAACCATTGTTTACTGTTTTGCCTGATGAATTGTTCTGGAAAACTCAAAAGCTTGCTTGCTCTTTTGTGACCTTGAGTTGACCGAATCAAGGGACTGCACTAGCAGGGATCGTCTCCTGGCTTGACACGCTCCCTGTGGCAGAGCACCTATCTCAGACCACACCTTGGCAGATAAGTGTCACTTACATTCCAGGCACTGGGAGAGCTGTCAGCTAGTTTAAGTGATGGAGGCTAGTTTAAGTGAGCCGTTGATGGTGGCTGTAAGTAATCAAGCTTCACCAAGCGTAGTAAAGAGCCATTCAGGCAATTTCATGGTGAGATCTGGACCAGGTCTCAGGCTTTCAAGCTTCATCTCAGCCTGCACACAGAAGACAATGCCTCCAGAGGTTTATTTGGAGTTCAATTGAGCTTAAACGCATTATCGGGAAGAAGTGGAGTTTTATCACTCCCTGTCAAATCTCTGTCACTCTCATCCAATAAAGCATGTCATTTGTGGACTGCAGGTAACCTATACTGCTGTGGCCTATGAATCAAGAATTGAAGGTTTCACCCTGTAACTAGCTTCTGAAGAATCAATAAACTGAATTTAAGTTTATGTGCAAAATTTCCCAAAACAATTGCTATAATGCATTGTTTGCCATATATTTGCTGCAGTAGAAGAACCAATTATCAGAGCTGCCATTTTCACAGTCCAAGCCTAATTTATAATCCTATTTAGTTTCACTCAAGATGCAATAAAGTTGATAAAAACCTACAAATCACCACAAATATTGTGAGTTTCATCCCAAAGCACATAATTTCCATTTATAGCAACAAAGCTTCATGTTCCATTAAGAAAAAATGGAAGTCAATTTCAAAGCTCCGTGGAGCTTCTGCCAATATAGAAGAAAGGGAGGAAGAAAAAATGCCTGAGATAGACTAAAGATGCAGTCCTATGGATGTTTAAGATTTCAAAAATGTCTACAAGGCGCATCATGTTGGAAGTTACAGGAATTTTTTTCTGTCTACATCTCTACATAAAACATTTAACCTGTCATTTTCCTTTGTAAGAGGAAGTGTGCATCATTTACATGTAGTTTTTCTGGGGATATTCTTTTTCTGTCATCCTCTATGTTCTATTACATAGCACTGCAGTATAACTGAGAAAATTACATAAAGCCATTTTGTAGCACTTCCAAGAGCAATAGAAAAAATAGCTGACTTCCTTCACTCTTAAAAATAATAATTAAAAAAGCTGAAAAAAGAGTGGGAAAACACAGAAGAGGACCCAGAGCATGAAGATGACCAGTAAAGGACCTGCAACCTTCCACGAATGGGGATCATGAGCACACAACAAATACCTTGTGCAAAGAAACCAAGGTCTTCTTTATTCCTCACTCAGTTCCTGGGATACTAACCAGATTTAGCCCTTGCTATGTTAGAAACCAATACAATCATGTTTATCTCTACACAGACAAAGAAACAAAAATTTCAGTCTTTGAGTGTTATTGTGTGGCACAGCAAGGTCCATTAGGGATTTGGACAAGGACTAGGAACACTGATTCAAATTCCCACGAGGTCATGAACATTATTGGTTGACCTTGAATCAGTCACTATCTCTCAGCCTCACAGATTTGACACTGGAATAAAACTGGGGAAGCCCACTGTGAAGCTTCTTGGAGAAAAGACGGGAGATAAAAAATAATAAAATAGGATTACTACATAATATTGTAATATTATAATGTAATTTCTGAGTAATATTACAATTACTATTATTATCTAATGCCATCCATGTATGTGGCATTTTAAGAAACATGAGCAGGCAGAGCCCTAGCGAGGTGGTTCTGTACCTAACGTGATTCACCTCCCTCCAATTCATCTTTGACACTGGGATCTATGGCATAATTCCCATGCAAGAGATATGAAATATGCAATGTGGGAGCAAACAACAACAGATCCTTGATTTAACCAATCCCCCAAAATCTGAAAACATCAGTAAACAACAAGCTGCCTGTTTCTGAGGCTTCGCCCAAGTCCTCTGGGGTCCTGCATTTCACCTTTCGATTCCTCACTCATACTTTACCCTGCCTCACCTCTGCCAACGCTGAGATGCGGCACACGCCGTGCTGCTGTGGCACATTCTGTTTCTGGCTGGTTTGCATCAGCAGAAAAGCAGGGGCTGATCTACAGCTGCAGCCGGAGGTGTGCCTTTCTACAACAAAGCTCAGCTGCATAACTGTTAGACTGTGTGCTCAGGGAAAAACAAATAAGCAAACAAACAAATTGCAGACCTCTGAAAATAGTCTGCCAACAGCCTTTAAGAGCCCTTACAGAGCCCGTCCGAAAAATACAAAGGGTGCATCCCCTAGCATTTCTTTCTGCTGCATACGGCATTCAAATGACAGGAGGAAATGGGGCAAGCAGCAGGCGAGGATGTCGCACGCAAAGTGGGAGAAAAGTCCCACTTTTTGAGGTTTTTCCCCCAAAGAAGAAAAAATATGGCACAGCAGGTATAGACTGGAAATGTGCATCGCAATAAACTGTCAGATCCATAGGTGACATAACCCGTTAATGGGAATCTTTTGACATGTTGATGTAAGCCTGTTTGGGTCGAGAAAGATGTATATACAAAGCAAACCCACTCTTACATCCAGCTCTTAACTTAGTAAGCATTTGAGACGTCCATGTGGGGTTAATGGGGGAAAGGGCATCAACGTGACTAGATTTCCCTTGGCCTTGGTAAGCATGCCTCCTTTCTCTTGAACTTTCCCAAAAGCCACAACAGCTGGGAGTTCCGTGGAAAGGAGAACAAGCTGCTCCCATAGCTACTAAAGTTTGGTACAGTACACAGGACCGTGGGAGAAAAAGGGAATGTAGGTGGGAAAGATGGAGAAGCAATAGAGAGCCAAGAAAAGAATATGGGAAGCCTTAAAATGAAGAAAGATGGCATGATCAAATGCAGCCTGATCGGTTTCACGTTTTGGAACACAACTCCCATGAGCCCCAGCTAGGATAGCCAAGGATCAGAAATTTTGGGAGTCACATTCCTAAAATCTAGCAGGCACTAGAATGCCTCTGATCAAATGCATATCACAGAGTTGGACTTTCATCTGGAAGTACTGGGTTCAAGTCTCACATTTGCATTTACTCAATGACCTGGTTCACACAATCAAAACAGGTTATTGTAGCTTTTTGAGAGCCTCAATCCAGGCCACAGAAGCTAGGGATGATTTTGCATAATCACTGTCTGGTCATGACCTGCTGTTTTTGTCCAAACTCAGTCGACACAGCTTGTCTGAAGGTTAAATGATCCTCAAATAACACCAACAAGCCATGCCACCCAGCTTTGGCTATCACAGCACATTATGCTAATCGCACAGATTAGCCAAATCACAGCTAGCATACTCCAGGGCTCCTGACAAGCCACCACAGCTTAAGTTGCAAGCAAAGGGTTTGTTCAACATGTGAAGCCACCATGGCTTCAAAGCCCCCTGTGAACTGCCATGTGGTCTGAACTCAGCTTGCTTCCTGGGTACTCATGAGGTGACTTCAAACCACCCCAGCAAATCTTGCCAGGTAGTAGGGTTTTCTAAGCACCTCTGGACTTTTGGTGTTGCCTGAACCTGGGCAACACAGAAAACCTAGGTGCTGTTCCAAACAGTACAGGGGCCATAAGAGTGGCATAAAGGGTGGCCAAGCGATTCTAGGGGAGTACCTCTGACGGTCTAGCCCATGTGCCCAAATGGCTCTTAGTGTGGCTGTCATAGGTTGCCTGCCTCAGCATGAGTCCTGGCTAGACGTGTTGAGTACCACTGAAAGCCCAAGGCAAAAGAAGCAAAGGACCAAAGATGAGATGGCTCAATCCCATAAATGGTGTCACAGCCATGAGTTTGCAAGAGCTGGGAAGAGCCATCAAGGACAGGACATTTGGAGAGCATTCTTTCATTGTGTTGCCGTAAGTCAGAGATGACCTGATGGCATATAGAAACAACAAAAACAAAAGAAAAAATGCAACCCCCAATATTCCCCAGTCAGCATGGGATTATGCCCTAAAAGGCCAAGCAAGAAGTTCTGTGTTCAAATGTTACTTCATTTCCCCCCATTTTTTTATCTAATGTTTTCTAGTAAACTTCTTTTCCTGTTTCATTTGTCATACAAGTCCCAAAAAATCAAGTAAAGGATACCGAATGATATGGCTTACACATTTCTAGCCATCAGGAAGTATTTTGTATGGCTTCAGGTCCACAGCCGTAGGGAAAACAATTCTCAAAACTGCAGTTGGGAACAGATGGTATATTTAGTCTCTGAAAGAAACTGCACAATAGGTCATACAGCCAAAACTATATTTAAGACAAGAATACCTATGGGATGCCTGAGCACTGCAACACTCTGCGGTCAAAGAGCAATGGCAAAGCCTTGTCCCTTCCGATAACATCACCTCCTGGCCTGGCTACCTGGTGCTTACTGCACAAGTTGATGTGAGATGCTGCTGACAAAGCTTCAGTCAGCACTTCCGATGTGGTGGGATGTAAACAGTGCGAATTGCAGAACTGCTGGCAACCCTCTGCAAGAAGGGAGTGGGGCCGCCCGCTCCATCACGGAGGCAGCAAGGATTCCAAGGCAGCATCGATTTCACTCTGGGGTTCTGTTAGTCCTGCTGAGCCACTGTAGTCACCCAGCCCAGTGCAGAAGCTCCAAGGAAAAAAGGTACCCGATCATCCTCCTGTCTTTCTTTCTACATCCTTTCTACAGAAAGCATGAACTGTCCACCTCTGACTCCTCGCTCATGTTAGTTCAGACAACACCATCATCCTCTCCTGTGTTTTGCAAGCATTGCAGTGGTTTTTTCCCCTTTTCTCATAAGGAGTCAAGCCTGTACTTTCTTAAATAGTATCATGAGCCCTGATGTATTCATGAAATTCCATTGTACCACTGCACCAACTAGTGGTTGTGTAATGGAACATATAGAAAGGCAGAGAAAGACCCCCCCAAAGGGACTAAAAATGGGTAAAGAAGTGAATTTAATTGCGAAAGAATCAGGAAACAGAAGCCTCAAGAAAAGTGTGTGTGTGTGTGTGGGGGGGTGTCAAATCCCTTATTGTAGTCCTAAGTTACAGCGGAACTTCAATGTGATTACATTTCATAAGTGATGTTGTTTTGGCCATTCCGACTCTTTGTAGCTCAGAAAGATTTCATTAAATAATTGGGATTACCTAGAATAAATGCCAATTATTTATTGGCATCCTCCAAATGTGCTTTTTTATTCTTCTGACATGTCTTTGGAACAGGCACTGTGGGAATGTTTCCTGATATAGGTTCATTCTGCCTCTTTGCAGGGTTCACTGCAGGACAAATCCTGACCTCTCCTCTACATTTCCCCCCTCTGGAGAATTATTGTAATTTTAACCAGATATTCTTGTCTTTTAAGCCCTCCTTCTGTTTAAAAAGCCCAGTAGCAGTCTTATTCCCACATAGGTTGTTTTATAGGTAAAGAATCTGCAATGAGTACAGCTTAAAAAGAAGACAGAAGAGATCATTCTATGACTCTATCTGCCAGCCTGCCTTGTTGATTTCCATGGTTGGAAGAAAGGTCTGGACAGGGCCCACGCTTTAAGAACCTGGGACCCAGGAAAAGGCTCGCAGGAGGCTTACTAACACCCTCTCTTACAAGGCCATTACTGAAAATAGATAACATCAACTACACTGTGTCATTGTAATGGGTCTCTAACTTAAAGCCAGTAGCATAAGCCGTGGCAATGGGGTTCTCTACAGAACTCTTCACACCAGCAAACGGCATTGGCATTGCACTAGAGGTTCTTCAAAGCTAGAGCAACACAATTGTTATTATACCAGTGCCTGACTGGATTGCCCATAAATCCACCATGATTTCACATGCTTAATGACAAGCACAGCTTCAAGATCAAATCATTCCTGAGCTAGGTCATCACCTAGCTAGTGTTGGTATACTAATTACACTCCTAAGGCTTTGCTAATAGATATTTAAGTTATGTTTTAAATTATACCTAAAAATGTAATATATGTGAGTGTGTCTGTGTGTGTGCAAGGCAAAAACATGTTCCCCAATATACTTGTAAGGGGTCAAGGCTTTTCAGGGCTCCTTGGTGAACAAAATGTGCAGTGGAAAATATGCAACTCTGTAATTTGCAAGGCAATTCCAAGGAAGCATTTATCTAGAGCAACCTATTCCAATCCGGTGCCTTTTGGATGCTTTGGACTACAAGTGCCACAATTCCTGACCATTAGCTATGCTGACATGTTCTAAGAAGGGACAGGACTTAATTCGCTTTTTGAACTTGGGTATACAACATTAAAGAATTTCAATGGCCAAATTTAAGTGCATGATACCAGCAACTGCACAGTGTGTATACATTTAAATGGCAATGTTTATTCCTGGGAAATACTGCCATTTGTACATGCAGAACCCATTTAAAATAAAGAGCATTGCACAAAGGTTTTATTGCTTAAACCCAGCTAGTTTTTGTCCCCAAGTTCAAGGTATAAGATGAGACCTTAGCTTGTATCTATATACACTGACTTAAGAAGAAGCTCCACGGGAGTCATTTATCCACTTTATTTACAACAAGAACAAGGTGCTTGTTTGGTATGTGCAGACACAGGAATGGCACATCCAAACCCAATTTTTTAGAGAATGTTTCAAATGCTCCAAGTGCACATGTGTTGTCCTTTGTAGTTCAGTCTTTTTTATTCTTAATTTAGACTGGCAGGTTGCACAAGTTTATAGAAGAGGATGAATAAGCTTACCAGTCCATCAACACTTATCAGCTGAGCATCAAAGTCTGGCAAAGTACTAGCCCCAGAGTGTTGTTTACTGTAACTAGCAAGCTAAGGCAGTTCCCACTGACAACTTCTGAGTACATGTGCATGGGACTGAGCTGCATGTCATCCACAAATACGGTATCTCAAAGGAATGTTAAAACACACAAGTTAGGCATGCCCTGAGCATTTGGGCATTCATCCACTAGAGCCAAACTCTGATTTCTGATCATTTTTATTTGATCCTGGAAACAGTTAAACCTCATTGGCCTTTCGCAAAGCTGTACATCTGCATTCCATCTGAGCAAAGAGGGAGATTACCTACTGGTATGCTAGCCCTGAAAACACTACTTAGAGCAAAACTATCATTCAGCTTTCCTCCCTTTCAGAAATTTGGGGGGGTGGTTGAAGGATTCCTGCCCATTAACCATTCTGACTGAGGCTGATGGGAGCTGAAGTCCAAAACACCTGGAGGGCACCAGATTGGGGAAAGCTGCTCTGTGGGCTGCACCTTTTAGTGTGTACTCTTTTCCAACCACAAATATCTCTCCCCATGGACAAAAAAGATGCTTTTTGCTCAAAACTGCTCAACACATTCCCATAACCATAGCTGGGCTTTTTGTTAAGAAAGACCATGCCCAGTACAAGTCACACTGAAAGAAACACACTACAACTGTAATATGCATTTTGGTCCCTAGATGTCTGATTACTATTCAGTGCTTCTGGGATTGCTCCTTCAGCAGTGAAGTACAAACAGAACTTGTTACAGAAACACTGAGAGTGCTGGAGTTCCTTCCAAAACGCAGACAAGAGCCAACCTGCCTTTCTCCCACATGCCTCTTAGTGCCTTCCAAAGCTGGGACTAATGAAAATACACCTTTCTACTTGGAACTTCCTCTTGGAATTAATTACTTTCTGAAGCTTTTGCTGACAAACTGGACCGTATACTCAGCAAAACAAGGCAGCCGGTATTGCTTCCAGCCAAGTCTGCCGCAGCAATGTGGGCCAAAGTCTGCAGAAACAGATGATTTCACACTAATGGGTTACAGCAATACCAATACAGTAACTACTGCTCAGCCAGGAAAATTAATGGCAAAATCCATATTACAGAATTTCTTTGAATTCTCTCCCATCTTCACCCCACCCCAGCCCCATTACGGTGCCTGGGGAAATTTGACCAAGATTTCATATGCATAATATATAGACTCATTCCTGGAAACTTGCCTGAAGGAGGCTGGGGTTCTGTTTTCACTCCACTTTAACTGCCCTCTCCCTGTCTACAAGTACTGGGGGAGGCTTTAAAGGGCACTAATGACAAACCATTCCTGAACATGTGCCCTCCAATTTGTGGGATCTTTCCCCACATTACATAACAACAAACCCAGCTGTATCACAGCTTGCACACTCAATGGAGAGCCACAGCCAATCACGTCTTCGTAAGCAGCCTGGAACCCTTATGATGTGTGCTTCCCATCAGATGCCTGCTGCTACATTCTGCATTTAAGGTGTACACTTTAACCATATAAAGGATAACCTAAAGATATAGTGTGTGGAACGACTGATGCAGGATGGGATGCACAAGGGAGAAGACACACAATTGGATACCTTTAAGATGGTTCTGCCATAATTGATTTGCTAGTCTTAAAGATGCCATCAGATTCTGCTGTTTTCGCTGCAATGGGAAATTACTGTCCTGTTGTTTGTTTGTTTTCTCTTTTCATAGCATAATTAATTAATTTAAAACTTTGGAAGGTCTTTTTTTTTTTTTTGCTTCTTCTTGGTTTTGCTACAGAATCTTAGCTAGAAACTTTCTATGGAGAAATGATTAAACAAGACTGTTGTTAAATCTGACCAAAACAATGATGACTTAAAGATTGCCTCCATAAACATTGGATTAAAAGGAGGCGGCTGGTGGGATCACTGATGGAATAATCAGTAACCAGGTCCTCCTGCTTCTTTGAAATGCATTTGGAAAATTCAAAGGAATGTAGAATAAAAACGAAGACAAAAGCATGTCAGGTTGTATCCAATGTCAGTCAACTTTAAGCTAATTTCAGTAGGACTAACATTGGATGCAGTCCCTTGATTTGGAAGGAATGCTCTGGCCCCAGTACAAGCAGTACCATTACCATCAAAGGTACTCAAGGGCAAAACACACCTACCACAATCAACCTAGACTATTATTTAAAATGTTTTGTAATGAAGGGATAAACCTCTGCAAAGGAAAGGGATGTGGAGAAGCAGCCACAGATCTCTTTCCTTACAACCCCTAAGCCTTGCAGGTCCCACAACAGCAGAAACCAGAGGCACTGTGAAGTGACCAGCTCAACGAGGAAGAGTTTTTCTGACCCCGCGCTAAGCACACACAGAAGTGTGATGGCCTCTCCAATCTGAAGCACTTTCAAGCTAGAAGGTATATTCCTTATGGAGAGCAGAACTGCCACGGTGTAAGGTAACGAAATAACTCCTGTTTCTACGAGGTCCCCGCTTCTCCCCATAAAGATTCCACTATTCTTCCACAGCACCTACATTTTAAACTTGCGTCCTTCCTTAAGGAAAATGTCCACTGTAATTGGTGCTCGCCAGATGGTCTGAAGGTCTGCCTTTTCTGAAATCCATCGAGCTATGAGCCACAGAGTTCGGACTTGTGCATATTAGGGGTCACATCATCTATTAGGCATTAGCTAGTACTTACACACGCGTGCAACCTAAAGGACAAGGATCTTGCCTCTGAGCATGTGCAATGCGCCTCCCCTCTCCGAGTCATCCAAGCCAGTTGCAGAGCAATCCAGTATTGCAGCGCGGAATCTCCAGATAATCAAGAGTGCTCTCAGGACTCCGCCCCGGCTCTCGTAAATAAAGCAAGCGGCTCCTTCTCTTTCCCATCTCCTCCCACATTTAGGGGTTTGCGCTTTCTTTGGTCCACGCAAAGGTGGGCAGTCGCGAGAAAGACCCTACCCTACCGCCATCAGATTAAGTTGGTGATGCCGGGGGCTGAGCGGGTAAGAGAACAACAGGCGCAGCAAAGAAGGGCGCAAAAAGCCGCAGGAGCCCAGGGCGAAGTTTCCCTCGGACAGCGCGAGCGCGTGAAGGTAGCAGAAGCCGTGAAAGGGTCTGGGGGCGTGGAGAGAAGGGGGTCGGAAGAGGGAGAAGCGGTCGGTTGAAAGTTTCGTGCTTCTTGTATGCCTGCCTGCCTGCCTGCCGTGTTTGTTTGCAGAAGCAAGACGGATCGAAGCAGCGAGAGATCAGATGGAAGCAGGGAGAAAGAGAGGGTGAAGAGGCTCAGTGGGGAGATACCTGAAGCTCAAAGCGATCGAGCTGGCAGGGGACGAAGGAAGGGTATCCGCGGCTACAGCTAATCGCGTACAGTCGTCCGGAGGCAGTCCTTGGCTGGGAAAACACGCTCGCCGCCTGTCCGGGCAACAGCGGCGGGGTGCGGGGAGGCGCGCCGCTAAGGGGAAAGGGCGGGGTTAGCGAAACCTCGGCCCTCCTCCTCCTCCTCCTCTTTTCCCCCCACCCGCGGCTCCGTTGCCGCCACTGCGGGGAAGAAGGCTCTGTGCGCCCTTCACTGCAGGCGAGCGGCCAGAGAGCGAGCAAAGAGTTTCTGCCGCGCCGGGAAGGAAGAAGGCAAGCCCGGGCAGAATCTCCACGCGGAGTTTGCAGTGTGTGGCCGGGTGAAGTGCGGGTCTGCCCGCTTGCTGAGAGTTCGCCAAACTTACTTTGCAATGGGGCTGCCTCCCAAGTAAGTTTATACGCACCCCTTAAAGCCGTTAAAAAACAAGCCTAATATTGGAAGATTGCTCGAAATAAGCAGGTGAAGAAGTTGTTGCACCAGACTGGGACGTTACGAAACTGAATGGTGCATAATACTCGTCTGGAACACCGAGCACGTGCTGTATTCGCGCGGAAGTTCCCTGGGTCTGTTTTAGTCCCGGGCATCTTCAGCTAAGACTGGGGAGAGACTTCTGGCTGAAGCCCTACCAGACAGTGCAAAATGTCCCGACCTGGTCTGACTCGGCAGATGGCGGCTTTCTTGTTTATGTGGAGGCTTTTCTGAATAGGCAGAGAATGCTTTGGGAGGTACTAGAATTCTGTAGGACAGCCTTTCCGTAGCTCGGTGTCCTTCGGATGAATTGGACTACAGTTGTCATCGTCCGCAACCACGAAGGATGGGATCCGTAGGCCATCACACGGAGGGACACTAGGTTGGGAAAGAGACAGTGGGGCATGGCGTTAATAAACACTAGAAGCAATTATACACAGAGAGTGTCAAGTGACACTGGTAACCCTGCATACCCTGCAACATCTGTTAAAAGACTTCATTCTGCCCCGTTTTGTTTGCTAAATTGGCGATAAATTGGTAGGCATCCAGAGCTTCCCCACACACGTGCAGGCACAATTTCCCTGGTGCCAGAGAGAGAGAGTAATACGCTGCACTTCAAACAGCTATATATGAATAAATTGAATTGGTTCTCGCTGCTGCCAAAATGTGTTGCTGAACAGCCTCTGGCCTCCTCTGCAACGGTAAAGCTAACTTTATTTCCTCTTTCCCACTATGGCCATTTCCCTTTAAAGCAAGGTGGATTCTTCACTCTATAAACAGGTGGGTTATCCAAGCTTACCCAAGCAAGGTTGCACCCAAAGCATGTTACTGGGGAGGATTAATTAGCTCAGAAAATTAACTTAGTGCTCCAGCAGGATGAAAGCCTAGGATCAATAGTTCTGCATCCAGCCAGTGGTGCTGATTAGGGAAAGATCAGGACACTTGCTTTTGAGAGCTTTATGTCACATTCCCACTCGATTCTCATGAATAATGGAACCAACTGTGCCCCCAACTTTTTTTTGGGGGGGTGCAATATGGATGAAGCAGTCTAGATAAAATGCTTGGATTATAGTACTCTATGCTCTCTACTTCCCTGAGTGGCAAGAGAAAGCACAGCACCAGCTTTGGTTTGCCTTGCTGGATGCACAAATAAATATATTTAAATGTTTTAAATACATAATATAAATAAATGTACAAATATATGAAGGGCAGGGCAGTGAAAGAGATTACTTTTATCAGCATCCAACATAGCCAGCTCCTAATTTCCAAAGACCACCTTTAAAGCTGCATGCCAGTGGACTTGGTGTTATCCATGCCTTTATCCTTTGTGTGGCTGCTTTTAAAAATAAATAATTGCTACCAGTGAGAGCATTCTTCCCACTGCAACTAGCAGTTCTGTGGAGACCATTTGAATCAGGACTGTGACAGGTGTAACTGTTCCCTCTCCCACATGTCACAGTCCTGACCCAGCACAGTTCTCCTAGGCTGCCTATTTCATTTTATATCAAGAGCTAAAAACGTGGAGAGTATTTCTAATTTGGTTCTGCACTCAGATAAACACTAATCTAGTGTGTGTGGCTTTGTTGCCCTCAAAACAGCACAAGCTGCTCCTCCTTGCAGAGCAATGGATCCTGCTCCACCCACAATATACCCAGTAAAGTGTGCTGTGCTGCCCGTTCAAGAAATGTTCATGATCATTAAAGGAGCATTAAGGCTTTTCTGCCAAATTCCCACATTCCCAACAGATGCCACATCAGGCTTAGGCAAAACCATGGCAATACACCTATTAAAATGACTGGGCAGACTTAATGCACCTCTATACCTTCATTGCCTGGTTTATGGCTCTTTTTGTGTGGTTGTTTGTTTGGCCATTTATATCACATCTTGCTCCTATGAGAAAATCAAGTGCAAGGCAGCATACAGTCAAATATCAATCAGAACAAAATTAAAAGCAAACCTAAGAGTAAGCAGCAGTGAAAGGCATCATAAACAACACGTGATGCTGGAGATAAAAATGGGGCCAAACCACAAAGACTGTAATGTTCGGTAGTAATTAAAATGCACTGTCCTGGGATTTGGATCCAGTGTGGAGCCTTTGTGCTGTCAAAAGACGAAGCAGTTGTTTGCAGCTTTTCTGTATGCATACATGCATCTGAGCAGTTGACATCCTGCAGGGTTTTCTGGCAGGACAGACACAGAAGGAATGCCTTCAAGGCAAGTTTTAAAAAATCATTTTCAGAAATGATGCAGATGCTAAATAAGGAAAGGTGAGAGTTGAACAGGCTCATACCGGAATATACCAGGCTCTGTCCTGAACATTTCCTGCCCTGTGTGTCACCCTGGCCTCTTAGTGCATCCGTTCAGCCTTCCTCAACCTGTACTCTTCAGACTGCCATCATGTCGAGTCAGATATGGCCATGCTGGCTGGGGCAGTTGCAAGTTTCAGCAGTTTAATGTGTATTTATTGCCAGGTCTTACTGCAGGATGACGGAGGTAGTTTCCATTCAGAAATCAGCCATTTATCCTGATAGAAATGTGTCCAGATAACCTCAGGCACGCTTAACAACCTGCCCAGGAAGTGGATGTTGGCAACTGGCCTCTCTTCCAGATCCAGGCGGGGTATTTTCAAAGCACCCTAATTACCTCTCTTTTAAAGAGGCCAGAATTTACAACCTCTAGGACCCTGCTAGGTATCTTCTGCCTATTCGATGTAATAAGCCACGAAGGGCAAGGTTCATGCACACGAGTTCAACAAGTACCTAGTTAACATCCTCAAGCCTCCGGAAGTGAAACTTGGCCAATAAAACTAAACCAGCCTCTGCTAATGAAATTGCATTCATTGTGTGTGTGTGTGTGTGTGTGTGGTTTTTTTTTTTAAGGGAGCAAATTAATAACTGATGGCACAGAAAAAACACAGATCATTAAATAGTGATTATGGCTACATGCAAAACATAACCATTCATATACCAAGGTTATAGCACAACCTATGCCCCTTTTCTCCTGCAAACACAAGATGTGTAACATAACATAAGGCTGGCCCTATCTGGCATCACCTATTGCTGCCATGAAATCTTGGATAAGAAGACAGATAATACAATTTGAAAACCAATGGTTACAAACACATTTACGTTCATATAAAAGCCCATACATACACACTCTGGCCAAATAAATGAATATGCTGCCTCTCATGTTCCAGACAGATTTAATGTTTTCCATAGTACCCACATTACTAATGCATGACATGATATTCAGACCTCAGTGCAGCCTCTTATACTTTGATCCAAAATCCACACTATTCAGCAGTTCCTATGGTTGCTAAGCATGGGCAAGTCTATCAGTCAAACTTTCTCTTCCATTCAGTTTTTTTTTTAAATCTCAGGTTAACTCTTTCCACATATAAAAAACTTCACGGGAATTCTGGAATTTTGCTCAGCAAAAATGTACTGAAACAAATTCTTCACTCATCAGCACCAGTTAGATGTAATGTTTACAGTTAATGTTTAAAGTCCTACTAATTGCACCATCTATTCCCCAGAAAGGAATGCTCTACCAGCTTTCATCAGTGCTGATAGGTGATCTCCATTCCATGTCCTGGTGCTTCATAGGCCCCCTGGGTACTACGATCCGCAGTAACTTGTGCGGGAAGGAGTAGGAAGGAATAGAGAGTTTTGCCTTTGGGTTGGCAAAGCATTGCAGCAAGATGAGCTGGGTGCCACTGCACTCATGGCACATTGGGACTGGCTTTGTGGAAACAGTACTGGGCTCTTCTTCCATTCTTCCTGACGGTTAGAGCAGTATGGCAGCGGAACCAATGAGCTAGGGATGTTGTGCGTTCTTCCACATGGGAGGCAGTCGGACAGCCATCTGTCAGGGATGTTACAACCTGGAGTCCTGCACTGAGCAAGGGATTGGACTTGATGGCCTTAAAACCCCCTTCCAACTCTGCTATTCCATGATTCTTAACTGCTGAAGGTTAGCACTTGCCAAAAGGCAAATCACCTCTCCCCCTGCCCCACCCCACCCCTGCACCAAGATTGACCCCTTCTGTAGCTATTTGGTTCATTTCCATTGCCTTCAGAACCATTCTATTATGAATGAGCCATTCCCCCAGGATAGCATTGCTTAAGTGAGGGTAGGGGAGAGAAGGATGTGGCTCATTCTTAATCCAGAAGAGTTTTAAAGTACAGGATGCATTCAAGAGGAAAATCAATCTGACTAGTATCTATACTACTTCTTTCCCTGGAAGGTATTCCTGCTGTAATGGATTCTGTAGTCTAAAGAGACCACTACAAAATTGAAAACAGACTTTTTTGTAACAATACAGGATTCACTGACATCTCTCAACTGCTGTAAGAGTAGCTTTGGGAATCATGTGGCTGTGCTTAGAATACGTCTGGAATACACAATGAGCTTTAAGTGCTACATCATCAGTTCCAGGGACTGATTACTATAAGACAACACTTAAAAATAAACAGATTTTTCTCATGATGTATAAATAATGTTATTTAGGAGCACATTTTTTTTCTTTTTCATTTTGTAAAAATCTGCCTCCAGTTACCTGCAGCAATATATTGTACATATTTAGTTTTAAATTTTACTGTTAAGTTCAAGCATATGTGTTAAACTAGGGAAGCCAGGATCACAAGAGACTCTTAAAACAAGTATCTGAAAACAAAAAAGCCAAGTCCTGATCAAGAGATAGAAACTCTTTCAAAACATAGTCTTCGAGTCACAGAATGACTGAATAGCAGAATTGAGTCGAACATCCTGTTCATGCAGGACTTCCGTAAAAGCATCTCTGGCAGATGTCTGCCGACTGCCTCTTGAAGGCCTCCAGTGCTGGAGAGCCCACCACCTCCCCAGGTCATTGGTTCCATTGCCGTAGTGCTCTAACAGTCAGGGAATTTTTCCTGATCCCCTGCCAGAATCCGGCTTCCTAAACTTGAGCCCATTATTCCATGTCCTGCACCTGGGGATGACCAAGAACTGATCCTGGCCCTCCTCCGTGGGACAGCCTTTCAGGTATTACGAACTAAGGATCCTCCTTTGAGCAGTCGAAGCCACAGACCATTTTCCTTGTGAAATATTCTTCATTGCTTCCAAATCTCTGGGAATGTACAGAGCTGTTTTTCTGAACCCAGTCTAGTATTTAACTCCAGGAACTCTCCTTATGTACCTGCCTGGGCCCATCCCTTTGGGAGAGGCTTTCTGAAAGGGAGCAAGCCTCCTCTCCATGCATTGACCATCTGCTTCTGCTGATGCTTCATCATGGGATCAATACCTGCAGATGCCTGGTCCCTGCCTGGGAACTGCTCATTCCCAGAGTCCCCTCCCACTGGCTGTACAGCTGGGTTATTCTTAGGAACTGCCTGTCCTGCCGAATAATCTGGCCTTGAAATAAGCACATCCTTCTTCATCACGGTGTCTAGGCATGTCCCATCCTCCCCAGTTCCCCTTTGATCTGTTTCACATACCGATTCTGAATCTTCTGAGCGAGATCCAGCAGTCTGTGAGAACAAGTGCCCAAAGCATTTGCTGCCCAAAGCACCAAACAAGTCCTCATATCTCCCCTCAGTGTTTCTTCTCCAGGGTAAATATGCCCAGTTCTTTCAAACTCTCCTCGTAGGACTTTCTTTCTAGTCCCCTGATCATCTTTGTTGCCCTCCTCTAATTTTTTCCAGTTTGCCTGCATCTTTCTTAAAGCATGGTGTGCAGAACTGGACTCAACGCTCAAGAACGGCCTAACTAGTGCTGAATAGTTCACTGAATACCCCGAGGGCCACCAACAAGTTCTGGGTTTGATGCAGCTTGTGGAGTGGCAAGCAGTCCCTGGCCGCTTGACAGCCCCCCTTGACAGCCCCCCTTGATAGGGTTACCCGTAGGCCTGCCCCTTGGTCCTTGGCCTGAGTGGGCTCTCCAGAAGCAGTGTTGTCTTCTTCCTGCCAGAGCTGAACTCATATTTGGATTTGAAGGTGCTGTCAAGCATTGCATCAGGGATCTGTCATACTATGTTGAGAAGTAATTTTCTCAGGGCCAGTTAAGAAGTTTAAACTCTGGATTGGATTCCCTAGCCTTACAACTATATTTGCTTTCAAGGCTATATGTACAATTTACTTATTCCCTGATCATCACAGCCTGAGGTTCTGATGAGACCAGACCATTTTAAGGGCCAAAGCCACAACAAAGGTAGAGACAAACAGCCTAAAAGCCAATTATTTCCTATTGAAGCATCAGTCTTGCTCTGATCTTTGTTGGAGCAACATACCAACATTACAGGCTGGTTTTCAGTCCCAACACCACTTAGCGCTCTCTGTGGAGTGGATTTCTTTCTGGTATGCTTCCTGAGAAACTTGATCTTGAACTGAATCTCCAGCCAAACCTTGCAACCTGAGCTGCATCACAGAGCATCATCAGTATCCACAGCCTGAAATGGTTCAGTATGATCATTCCTCATGTGTACTGTTTTTGTTGATTGTTTCACAGCCTCTACACATGAAGCGACAATTGCTTTAAACTAGGAGTGGGCAAGCTGCAGCTTTAAAGATACAAGCAGCCTGTAACTTGAATGTGAATGTGGCTCTTGGCCTAATTTTGAAAGTCCTCTGCAAGTTGCCAGTTTGGACCTCCATAAAAAGATCTGTCCCTCTGTAAGCACCTACTGTGCAGGTAGAAGAGGGACAAGAGAGCATCAGATGGAGAAAGAGAAAAGCGATCTCTTCCACTGCTGACTTCAGCCCACCCACTGCCAGAATGTCTGGTCCACCGACTTGACAGATTACCCTGTGTGAATGGAACCGTCAACAAAAACCAAAGTTTCCCCACAGCTGCTTTAAACAATTAATTGGATCCATGTACTGTGCTTACTTGCCAAAGGCACGGATTGCTGTGCTTTTCAAAATATCCGTGTCTGGGGGTGGTGACTGACCTTTCCTGATAACATTGCTGCATTTCTTTTGCGACATTAAAAGGAACCGTGATAAAATATATGGTCTTTTGGGGTATTTTAATCTTGAATATATGGAACTTTGCCAGAAATCTCACCCTTCCACTGCAAGGAATCTCTATTGCTGTCCTTTGACATGTTAGCTGTAAAGCAACCTGCATGTAAACTGTATTTGGGCAGTGGTGTAGTTGTACATTTTGAAATGCAGCCACTCATCATGATTGTCCCCATAGACAGGCAACAAGAAAAATCCAAAATTCCAAGCAGATGTGATGATCCATATCAACAAACCCATTCTAGCAGCTGCCACCTTTCAGAAGCAAATCTTTCCTAAAGCAGTCCCATTGTCCACTGAACAAGAGGCCAACCCAAAGTCCTTTGTGTTATGGCAAGCAACAATTTGTTGCCGCTTGGAAAATACCTTTCTCCCTGGCTACTGTAAGGGTTGCAGCTGAACTGAGATTGAACAAGGGACTTGGGGTGAGGGGAGCAGATTATGTTGGCATTCCTACTAATTAAAAAACGCTGGCGCTCTGTCCCTGTGAACTACAGTTCAGCTACACCACCGTGTCTCATGGATTTTCTATCAGTTGAAGGAATTGGTATGCTGAGTGCAGAGGCATCAAACACAACAGAAAAACAACATCCCACATCCCAACTTTACAATTTCAAGAGTGGGCTTGAAAAAAAACTTGCCTTTGTATTTCTCACTTCTTTTCTAAAAGGAACAAAAAGCCTCTCACTTACCACATTATCACTGCAGAAATGAGAGCACACAAGCAGGGACAAATTAGCTGAACCTTAGCAGAGCTTGAGGAATGAAATGACTGAGTGGCAATTAAGTAGAAAACACACAAATTCCATTAAGGCCATGTGTATATCTATTGCCAATAAGCAATCCCTTCTTCTGTTCAGTCTGCACAACAATGTTTAGTGATTTCACAGCCATCTAATTTCTTTTGTCTAGTCATCATCGGCTTCACTGCTTAGAAAGTATTAGGAAGCCTTCATGCAACATTTGGTTGTGCCTCATTACGGTATATTGTAAACCAGTCCTCAGAAAATGAAGACTGAGTATCTTCTGGGATGGGATTTTTCTGTCTGTTCCTGGCGATTTAAATGCATCATTGTAAAATTCCGCCTGGCATCATTGTTTTCACTGTCATAAAGTTGCTTATTACCCCATTCTAGAAGATGTTTCATCATCCTATTCTGGAGCACACAGGCCAGAATTACAGCCAATAAAAGCTATTGATGTAGCAGTTCGTGTACTGGATAAAAGTTTTAAAGAAAATTGGAACCATTTTCTCACTTTTTGGGAGGCGTGTCTGTGAGCATTTCTCTTTTTTTTCATTCTCCCTGCCCTCAGGAATTCTGCTTGATATGGAACAAAATAGGATTTGTTTTATAGATATTAGGAAAGTAAGCTTGTATCAACAACAGTTGGATTCAGGGTAAACAAAATACCTCAAGGAATGCCAGAAAAGAAATATCCTACCGTGCCACTGTGCTAATTTTCTGACCAGGAATTTTACACACTGTGCCTACAGTTTATCTAGTGTGAGTAGCCATTTTGTCACCCAGCAAGAGCAGCAGCAGCATATACCACATGCTATTCCACTATCCTGCAATCTTGAAATAGACAAGTGGCATCTGCTGCAAAATATTGCAGTATGGACTCCACTTAATAGTCCAGTCAGTCAGCTATGCCCTCTTCCAGGATACTCCATTCCATTCCCCTTTGGTTTAAGTCCCCACCCTCAGCCTATTATGTCCAGTGAGAACACTCAGTCCTTAACTTGGCTTTTTAAAAAGGCCCACCCCTTACCTTTAGGCTTTTCCCTCTCCCCCAAGCTCGCAGTACCTCCCCTCTAGTGTATGGATGGCGCAGTTTTGGCTATGTCAGTGCTGGCATCCACATACTATGATCTCCTGCGTTTGCAGGTAGCAAATTTTATCAAACAGGCCACCCAACATTACCATGTTTTTATTTTGGGATTACAGGCTGTGCAGGATGTTATTAGTTCGACCTGTGGCATCAACATGTTCCTGCAGATTCGTAAGTCTTCCTTTCTAGATACTTCTGAACATGGGTTGGCCACCATTGTAGCATTACAAGTGTTTCCAGCATTAAATGGATCTGTCAACCAAGTCACTTAAGAAGAACTGCACTTACAAGATAGTCTAAGCATCAGGAGAATACGAAGGGTTGTAAAAGTAGTTCTATAACACAGACATGTTTGCATCCTAACATTTATTTTTCAAGCTCCTTTGGGTCCCTGTGAGGAAGGAGGATTGGAGCTGTGTGCAGACTTGCCATAGATCACAATCCTCTTCTAGATATGATTCCTATTGCAGCCTCTTGCAGCTTTACCCAACCTGATACCCTCCAGATACGTTGGGCTTCAGTCCCAGACAGCAGAGTCCTTGTTCAGGAATGCTGGGAGTTCTGGTTCAAAACCTCTCAAGCGCACTGGGTTGGGAAAGAGTGGCCTATTGTATGTATACATTGTATATTTACATTTCTCTAAACATGTAACTCATTTTTCTTGCCTTGATTCAGTAAGTCAAGTATAAATAGTAGCATACAATTTCATTTCTTTAACTCAAAAAAGGCAGTCCTGGGACATGAATCTGCGACCGTTGCTTGGACATTTTTCATATATGCCTTTTCAGAAAAAAAAAAAAAGAGTCTGAAACAGTCTGCAGGAAACACAGTTTGTGAACACACAATGGGGCAGCTTGAGGTGGAAAAGAAATAAATCCCCAGCCCCTGAGTATATGAGGCCATTATACAAGGCCAGTGAAGTTACCTAAATCACTCAGCCAAACTTCCTTCCCTCCCTGGCAATAGCAAAAACCACAATGACAACCTGATGCCCTTTCATGATACCCCAACTCAGCTGCTTCATTGTACCACATGTTCTTTTTCCAGGTGAGGCAAAGGGGACTGTCACCCAAGGAGACAAGAACTCTGTTGGACTCTGGCCATATTTTTTCTTCTGTGGGTCTTGAAAGAAGGATGTGGAAATTAAAACAATTCATTATATTCTAAATGTACAGTGCAGTCATGAATAAATAAATGCTGAAGGTGCAATCATCAATAAAGATCTGTTGGACTATTCAATAATTAAATGTAAACAATTTAATGAGAATTACTAATTATTATCATTCATTATTTAGTTAACATCCCTTGTGAGGATGCCTGTTTGAAGGGGTGTTCCCTGCTGTAGAGTTGGGGGGGGGCAAAGTTCAAACTGGAGAAAAAGCAAGGACGTGCTGTTAAAGGAAAAGCTGCAGACCTAAAGAAGCTGCATCTGGATGGTGGGATGACTTGTGAGATGAGGATAGTTGCAACGAATTTGGGAAGGAAAGAGAGGGGGAGCCCTCCAAAGCAGCGCTCACTCCCTGGAAGGGAATGAGATTTAGCAATTGTAAGAGGTATTGAGCTCCCTCGGGAGGTCAGCTTTGGTAACTACCAGCTATTCCATCCAGTCGCTTGTGATCACTTCTTCGCCTCAGTTCGCTTTGCCTGTGAGGGGGGCTGAGTGAGATCACAAAAGTCCCAATGCAGTTAATAGGGAAATGTTGGATGTTGGTAAACGTTTTTTTAAAAACTTCAAAAAACAGACCTGTTTATACAATTCATATCTCCAATATGATGGAGAGGGGTCTGCCAGCATCGTCTGACATAAAAGTTACACTGCCTTGGAGAAGTATTCACCCCCAACCCTTTGACTTTCTACATTTCATTGTATTACAAGTTGGGATTGAAATGGATTGAACTGGCACTGTTACCACTTGACCTGCACTAGATAGTGAACACTGTAAAGTGCACAATATTTTTATTGTGGCACAAAAGCTAAAACAATCTGGCACTTGTTGATTGCATAGGGATTTGCTTCCCTGAGTCAACACTGTTAGGAGCATCTTTGGCAGCTGCAAGCGCCTTATGTAAGCCTCAGTCAAGTTTACCATTTTTCCTGCTGCAGCTGTGTCCAGTTGGATGGAGATGGCACAGATTGAGGTGTGGACTTGGACTGGACCATGCTAAGACATCCAGGCTCTTCTTACAAAAGCACTCCAGAGGCTGTTTGTTTGGGGTTATTGTCCTACTGGGATGTGAACTTCCTCCCCAGTCCCAGGTTGCTTGCAAAGTGAAACCGGTTTGCCACTAGAAATGCCCTGTATTTGGCTCCATACATCTTCTCAATTCTGACCAGCTGCCCAGTCTCTGCTAAGGAAAAGCATCCCTACAACCTGATGCTCATACTGCCAGGCTTCACTTCTCAGGGCAAGGAGCACTGCTGGCTTTGAACCCCACAGAGCATTTTGCAGCAAGGCCCAAAAGATTAATTTCAGTCTCATCACACCAGAGTACCTTTTTCACTGTCTTTGCTGTGTTTTCCACATGCTTTTTTTTTGCAAACTCCTGCAAACTTTATTTATTGTTGTAAGCCGCCCCGAGGCTTCGGCGAATGGGGCGGCATAAAAATGTTTTAATAAATAAATAGATAAAAATAAATACGGGCTTTCATATGAGCGAGCTTTCTTCTCACCACTCCTCCAAAAAGCCCAGCTTTGTAGAGTGTCTGCATGACAGTTGCTCAATGGATGGTTTCTCCCACCCCAGCTTGAGATCTCTCCAGCTCCTTCAGAGTGACCAGTACCCTCCTAATTGTTTCTCTGAGTATTAAATGCCCTCTTTATTGGTCACTTGAGTTTAGCAGACTGCTTTCTTTAGGCAGTGTTGCAGCTAAGCCACACTAGCTTATTTTTTAAAAAACTCAATCCTGATTGGTGCTTCTGCAAAGCTTTATCTCAGACATGCTTTGATAGCTCCTTAGTCTTCATGATCTTGTGGTTTACCTATGCTCTCCAGCAAACTCTAGGGCCTTAGAAACAAGATTATTTGCACTGGAATTGCACATAGGTGGACTCTGTTCAGCCAGGTGACTTCTGGAGGCAGTGGCTTGCACCAAAGGGGGCAAATATTTATGCAACCTCCAAGTGCCAACTTGTTTTTGTATACTTTACTTTTGTGCCACAATAAAAACATCTTCCCAGTGTTGAGTATCTTGTGTATGTCAAGTGATCACAATGTTATAATACAACATCCCACTCTGTGGAAGAGTCAGAGTGGGATGAATATTTGTGCAAGGCACAACGTAGGCATGTTCTCCTAATTCCAGAATGAATGAGGCTATTGAGATTACTCAAGAGCAAGGTGGAAGCCTTCTACTCACGACTGAAGGCATATTTCCAAAGAGTGTTTTCAAAAGGTGAACAGGTGGGGCTAGGACACAAGTTCAAGTATCATACCCAACTGGGACTTGCAACAGACCCTCACAATGAAAAGTGCTCTGCTCAGTGCTCAGAGCAGTCATGCCCACTGCCAGCATGCTCTGTTTCCCCTCCAGGTTTTTGTGCATGATCCCCCTCCCAGCAACAGACACACCATGGAGCGCACGTGGGTCTTATCAGGCTGTTTTTGTTGCGTGTGGATCACCAACTTAGGTGCTTTTTCTTTACATCATCCCCTCTTGTTTCTCAGTAACCCTGTTTTGGCTATAGACCCACTAAAATTCAGTACTAAGGAAGGCTTTTAGTACATGGAAATAGGACCATGGTCACAAGTATTGCAATGTGTGGTACTCGTCAGTCAGCTGTTTTGGGGTTCCCCTTAGGTTTTTTCCCTCAACGAAAAATGCACATTGCACTTCTGCAAAACTTGGTGTTTTGCCAGCTTTCCTCCTTGTGTGCAGATTGTGCCATTTTAGCTACACAGGGATGGAGAAAGAGTTTGCAATTACTATAGACATGATGGTACCACGTTTCAGCACTAAAGCAAAAATGCAGTCTCTTAGAGTTACAACTGGATTTTCTTAAACTTCTGCACATCTTAATAGTCAGCTGCTTCTATTTACCTGAGAAAAGAAATGATATGGTATTAAATACTGAAGGATTCACTGTGCTCCGCCTCCATCTCTTCCCTAAATAATGTTCTTTCCAAGTAAATATATTTAGAGCTGAAATGATAAAGGGACTAATGCATGAGGAGCATGACATGCTGCCACAGAAACAAGTGTTTAAAAACCCTCCTTAAAAATGTTGATCATACTGTCTGCTATACACCAAAAATGTAATAACCATATAATCCAAGAATATATCTCTTCATTAGCACAATTCCCAACCAAGCTTTTTCATAGTATAATGCCCATTTCCTGTCTATGTTTTATTAAGGTGTGGCAGAACCCTGAGTAAGCCATGTCCTAAGTAAGTTCATTCTGTTCTTCGCAGTTCTTACCTGCATTGCAGTAATATACAGATCCTTCTCCCAACTCTTTTTTTCCCTATCGGAGGGCAGAAAGCAGTCACATGAAATCAATTTGAAGCAAAATTGACAAAGCAAATGTTTTCTTTTCACTTTGTAGTGTGAGGTGGCTTGTGTGACACTGATTCTCTTAAGACTTCATTGATTTCCTAGGTATGGGGAAATAAGCTCTTTTCTTTCTGAAAGCAAAGATTGTTAGCAAGAAAGGGAAAAGAGCAATTCATAAGACCAGTTGTAGAATAAAAGTCTCTCTTCTAGGCTAGAGAGAACTTTGAGCGTCCAGGTACACTCTGAAGCTGAATGCAGATTACTTCAATAATCCAAGATTATTTATCCATGCTAAGTAAGTGCACTATACTTTATTTGAAGAGACAGTATTTTTCTGTTCCAGCTACAGATGAGATCTCCTACAGCTATTTGTGTCTAAACACCCATTTTTTTAAATATACCAGGCTGAAGATGAATTGGTAAGTATACAAATTTCTTTTGACACCCCACTCCATTAAAACTGTTACAGAATTAAAAACACATTCACAGCAAGAGTTAGAAGCACATTCCCATGTGCCAAAATGTGCCTGAGTGAGACACACCCTGAGTTGGAACACAACATCACAGGATCTGTTTTATGACATCTGAGAGAGCTGTGTGTCTAACTCTCATGGTTTAAATCCCACCACTTGGGCGGTTGAGGAAGATAACCTGCTTTATCTTTCCAGATCTTCTGCAAGCAAAGAGAGGTGATGTAATCAGACTGCTCCATTGGTATTGCACTGTAGCCCAGCTCAGGTGGACTGGATCACAGTATTCTTGATCCAGAAGAATTTGTTCACTGATGAGCGCAGAGAAAACTGAAATCAATAGCCAGCATCAAGTATCATTTAATGAAGCTGGATCACACCCAGTGGTTAGATAGAAACATTTTAAGCATAAAGAGCAGGTGGTGGAGGTGTGGGCATTATATGCTAGTAAAACTACAAGCCAAAATATGGGACTCAGATGCAGCAACCATGACACAATTGCTCCTCAAGAAGCATTTTTGCAGAAGAATGGTGTGCAACCCACGCCTAGGTTGCCGTATGGGCCAATGGCAATTGCATATGTATGGCTGTGTACTCACAACCAGGAAACCATAATCCATCTGTACATGCACTGAAGTGCATGCAGCCATGATCACCATATGTATTATGTATTAGATGTTTATCCTATTAGTCATACAGCTGCCTTCTCATCTATCATGTTTGTGGGAAATGTGTGTGTTGCTTGGTCAGAACCTGATAAAAACAGCTCAGAGTCCTGTGTCATCTTGAAGACTGACTAATTATGGCTTAAGCTTTCAAGGACATGGTGCACTTGTGCCATGGATTTGATGGTCCTGAAGGTGCCAGAATTTTGTTTTATTTTTATTTTTTTATTTTTTTTGCTTTTGCTGCAGCAGACTAGCAAACAGCCACCCTTCTAGCAATCCAGCAAAGGTTGCTTATGACGCACCCAATGAAATCAATGGAAGCGTTTTTGGTTGTAATTCAGGCCCATGCCATTGCTCTCAGTGAGACTAAGCATTGACTTATTTGTTTTGTATCCTGCCTTTCCAGCAAGATAAATGGCACTCAAGGCAACTTACAAATCATAGACAAAACATGATTCAAATGATAATAAATGCATTAAAGCATTGTTTTGGCTGGCTTGTGTCCTCATTTTTCTGTCACACATGTGCATCTTGCACTTGTGACTTCTGAAAAAGCAAAGGGTCTTTCTCTGTCCCTGGGTTGCCCCACATTTGCTTTGGTGCTGTAACTAGTGGGCATTGCTCCCTCTTTACAAAGGCATATGTGCTTTCAGATTGTAACAAGTCAGAGAAACATACACTATGGTGTGAAGACAGTGATGTTGGGCCAATTTGATGACATTTTACAATAGACAAACATTTTCCAAAAAGTGATACTAGTAACAATCAAGAATCACCAGTTAGACTTACTAATTTACTTTAAGTCAGGGTTATAATCAAATCAGAGAGAGATAGTTTATTTCAAAGACCGTCCTTAGGGTTTCTCCTCCACCCCTGCTAAAACTCCTGTAGGATATAGATAGAGGAGCCATTCAATAGCTAAACATAGATTATTTATTTATACCTGCTAACATGAAATGCCTACCAACCAACAGACATAATTAAAAATATAAAGCAATGGGGGGTTAAAAAAGAAATCCATTGCGCAGCACCACAATACATAGTCAAGCTAATGGCATTTGGTCAACTGTCATTAACCTTAATAACTTGCCTTTAATTATCAAGCAGAACTATTGTCAATAAATCCTGTCCTGTAACTAGTTTCCCAATTCAGAACTGGCCTGATTTATTTCTGATTTGTTGCATCCTAGTAAGCAACCAACTGTTACCGTGCAAGTGTTGACAACCCCTTAGAATAGTTGGTAGATCAAACTCTTCTTCTGAATAAGTCCGTATTTGCCAAAAGAAAATTACTCCTCTAAAATGATACCAAGTGGGAGAGACTGGGCTTGGGGAAAAGTCTTCAAGGCAGCTGTACTTGTTTGACACTATTCAGCAGGTCTGTGAGCTCATTGATGTACCGGATGGTGTATTTCAGTGTCTGTATCTTGGTGAGAGGTTGGCCCCGTTGGCTGTAGATCGGAGGCAGATAGTTGCGGAGGGTGTGCAGAGCTTCAGCCAGGCTCCTCATTCTCAGCTTCTCTCTTTCGCTGGCCTTTCTTCTGCGCTGGACTGACATCCTGACCTTGGAGCCTTTTTGGCCTTTGCCTGGTCCAGGGCTGGGGAGGTACATGGAAGGAAACTCCATCAGGGGGTATCCCCGCAGGCTGCTGCCACCGCCACCATCACTCCGGCTGCTGTTGGCACAGGGCACCTCCACCACCAGGGGATAAGGGGATGAAGAGTAGGATTCACAGGAAGGGGACGGAGAGAGACTTTGAGGCGACGAGTTCTGGCTGAGCTCCAGAGCGGCCCCTGTGTTGTTTTTCCAGTCCCATGAGGAAAAGAAGGGTGGGTTCTCGGAGTCCATGCTCCCTTCCATGCTCTCCAAAGTATCTTGCAAGCTGTTCCTCCCCAAGCAAAGATTTAGGGAAAAAAGACCCGATAATTTCCTGTCAGCTGTATGCAAGCCAACTCTGTTGTCTCTGTCTAGGGAGACCCTTTTATGACAGAGGGAGGGGTGGGCTAAGGAGTGACAAAATGGGAAACAGCATTGGGGTGTGGGGAATTCAAACGAATGCAAGTGCCAGAGTGGAAAATGAACTCCTGGCGTGTTACCTTCTTCTCTATGATAATTATCAACCTTCAGCTAAAACCCATTTAAGCTAACTAACAGGCAACAGCGAGAAAGGGGAGGTGGTGAGGCTATCATCTTGTAACGAAACCAATTCTACCTTCTTATCTACATTTAACAGTGCCTTGGAGAATAACTGGCAGTGGGAAAGGAAACAGAGGAAACAGGACCACAGGTTCAGCAACCAGGCCTGCATTTTATTTGAATGAACTGAAGTTTAAATGGTAATTTGGCAGAAAACAAAGCGCATAGGCACATTATATAAAACATTCCTTGCGGGTGTGTTACATTCAGCTATGTGAGACAGCCCAGTCCAACCCAACCCAAATGGTTTCTCCGCATTTCAGTTCCCAATATAAGGGGGAAAACAATTGGGACAGTTCCATTTTATTTTTAATCAAATGTATCCATGGTTTCCAAATTGCTACTATAGTGCCCCTGCTCTTACATGCCATGTAATGGCACTTTCCATAAAACAGTATGACATGAAAAATGAGGAGTAGAAAAAGTTTTACCCAGGAACAGTTTCTCCTGTTCTTCCATGTTTGTAGAATTCTCTCCCAAGGAATATGTGTCTGACTCCAACATTACAGGGGCCTTTAACAACTCAATTATTTCAGATTACTTTTTCCTAAAGGGTTTATGGTGCTGCCGGTTTAACAGTGTTCTAAATGGTTTCAGCGCGTCTAGAACTATGTCTTGCTGGCCCATGTACTGTTTAGATGTTTGCTTTTATGGAAATGTGAAATTGCACTTAATGAGTGCTTTATGGAGGCCTCCTTCCGAAGCCTTTGCCTTAAAAGACATCACAGGAGTAGATGAAGAGACATGCCTAACTAATCAAAAGGCTCGTTGAAATATCATTTCCAAATTCTGTTGGGTTTTGGATCAGCCTCATAATCCAGCAAGTGACTGACCGTGTCTGTGTGTGTTTTCCTGACATACTTTTCTCTTTAAATTTAGTCAGAGCCTGGCTGAATCTTTCTAGCTGATGGAGCAGAGTGACTAAGTGACTGGGCTACTCTTTTAGGAAGGCTCCATCTTTAATCATGTCTTAGATGTAAATGCAATCAGGGCTTTAGGCTAGCTACCATTCTGTGTCTGCAAAACAGGTGCAGCCCTGATGTGTTGGTCTACAGTGTTGGCTGAGGCTGATGGGAGTTGTAGTATCAGATTGGGGAAGGCTGAGATATAGTAATACTGACTGAGCTGCTGAAGTTGTTATGGTTTTAACAAATTGAAATGTGACTCATTTCAAATATGGAAAAGTGCTCGATAAATCATGATGGCAATATTGGCAGTCTATTGATAAGTGATTGAGAGGTGGACCAGATGCTAAGGAAGCATCTCATTTTCTATCTTTGGATAAGGAGCATGGCACATAAATGAAGAGCCTGGTGTGGACAACACCTGCAGCTTCTTGGAGAGCATGACTTTGCATGTGTGGATGAAAACAAATTCCCCATGATCACCCTTAGGGTTTCATTTATCTTACTTGTATCATGAGACCTTGGGGGCATGAGGTTAATTTCTTTCACATATTCTACTGGAACTCCTCTTAAATGGCAATAGTTTGCTACAAGGCAAAATAAATGAACTCATTAAAATGTGATTTGAGGATTTGAATTATGCTTATTAAAGTATGATTACTATTTTATATTAAACATATCAAACTAAAACAGTATATTATTTCTTGAAACTATATGCATATTTTGTTTGATCGAGGCATGTGGCAAAGCCCTACAGAGTGTTTCCCCACCACTGAAGAGGAATTCTGCTCATAGTCCTGCCTGAAACTTCATAATACAAGTCCTGGCTGTAGGAACTTCTACAGTGTTGTTGTTGTTGTTGTTTTTCCTTGGAGCGGTTTCAGGTGTGAAGATGAGAGAAAAATGCATTTTCTTTCCCATGCTTCTTTTCATACCTCCAGTGATATATAGCAAGAGAGGGCACATGTTTGGGGCCATCAGCTTTGAACTTAAGCATTTTATTGCTGTAGTGGGGAGGTGTGACTCTTCTGGACATCCAGCGTTTTGCAGGCATCCATCTGCTTGTGAAGCAGGATTTCGTCTTTGTCTCATGCTCTGCTGCAGCCTTCCTTGTGCCCCTAACATCTTTTCTGAAGGATCCCTCAACCCTCTGGAGCAGATCTGAGATGGGCTGGTGGAGCTGCATGTAAGATGGGAAATGCAGGATTCTGCCAAGGGTGTTCTGCCAGTGGATGGACATTGTTGGAATTCACCTCAGAAAACGGGAAGGCAAATTAGACAAAGAATGCAAAGACAAAAGGAAATAAATAAAACAAAACATAGCTGGATCAAATAAAGATCCACGAAAAGACTGGTGGAACAGAAATGCCTGTTAACTGCCTGAATAAGGGTATCAGGAATGGCAATCAGGTGAATATCCACTGAAAACTAGTGTGGGTAGCAATCTGGATTTAGAGCATTTTGGATAGGTTTGGTTGGCTATGGCCCTAGCAATGTTTTTATTTTTAAAATGCATAGTCTGCTTAAAAAGTGTGCACAATGCTTTTAAAAATACCTGTAAAACCACTCTGTTAGTGATTTTACATATAACATTGGACTATTATATTTTATTTTGATAGCACATACATTTAAGCTTTTGGTTCTGAATTACTATTTATGTGTCCATTTTATATCCTTGTTTTATATATGCTGAGGAAGATTTGTTTTCTTACAAATACATCTAGTTTACCATATTTGTGCTAGAACCTATTTAGGTTTTCTTTTTCTTGTTTAATTTAGCTTTGTTAGTTCTTTAACTGCAACTGTTAAACTATGGCACTATGAAGACTACACTAAAGGTTATTTCTGTACTATAGCTGCGAAGTAGTTTAAAATGAGTTTCAGTGACACTGCCATAGGGAACTATAAGGATGGCAATTTTGTACAAGAACTAATAATTCCCTGTTAGAGATCTCTAACCAGTTGCACAACTCCAATTTTGAGGAGAATGAAACTGATTGAGGAGAATGATGTCTGAACTGATTTGATACTTAAAATATATCATAAACCAATGACTCTGTGGGTCCTTTCAGGCCTGCCTAGCCATCTCTGCCTATTACATATGGCCTCCTGTAGCTACAAAGTTCCTCTTCCACTTTTCTCCCTTTGCTGTTTGTCAAGGATGATGGCTTAGTAATAGTCCTTCTCTTGCCAGTTGAATGTTGAAAATAGAAAATAGAATTCCAAGCCTTGTTGCTGAGGTATTATAATGTACTGGGCCAACATCAGGCAAGGAGACGTCTGCTCATACAACAGGTCTTTTCCTTCTGCCCCTTTTCACAGTGCATCTCTCTCACAATCACCAGATCTGCCCTAGAGGATACTCCCAACTCCCCAGAGTAGGTCTGGGAGGAATAGGGAAGGAATCCATTTGACTGGCGGCTTATGGATATTTTATTCAGTTTTAGAGAATATAGTAAATAATTTAAGCAACAAATAAAAAGACAAACACTGAACAGTAATAATTCCAAAAACTAATAAACAGCAAGCATTTTTGTAAAAGATTATCATTACTTGAATTATGTTGTCCTCTGAAAAACTAATTTACCTAAGAAGATGCATCACCCATTTTCTTAAATGCTGTTATGGGGAAGTGCCAATTACTGAAAAGATCCCAGTCTCAGGCCCATAGAACCAACTCCCCATCACAAATTTGTATATGCTGATTTACATATGATCTAAAGTTTCTCTCTGTATGTGTTTTTAAAGCATTCTGTCTTCTGACTGCCTTATTTATAAAATTGTATATTTGGACAGGGAGGGGGGAGCATTTGATTTCAGAAAAAACTCTGAAAGCTTCTAGTGAGGGGGCAGCAGGAAGTGAAACACATGTGGTCAAAAAGCCAGCTACTTCAGAAGGATCAGATGAAATCAGGATCATCAAGGCCCCTGTACCTTCGCTTCAGCCAGGGCCCATGGACAGTAAGTGGTGGAGCAGATGGCCTCCCAGAGGTTTTGGGGTTCTAAATGAGAGATTTTGGGGCTCCAGTTTTAGTAGTCCAGCACCTTATACTGCCTCTAGCATTTCATATGGCTAGTTATTTCCACTAGTTTCCAATATAGTGCACTGCATAAGTTAAGTACCTAATGGGAGTTTATAGATTCCAGCATTTCTTTTAGACAACATCCTTGCTGTTTAGGATAACTTTTGGTTTTGCAGGCAGCTGCAATCCTACCCTCTGTTGGATGCTCTTCAAAACTTCATTCCACAATAATTTTATATTTGGGATTGTCCAAAAGATATGAAGAAAATCTGCTTTAAAAACTGGAGCTCCTCAGCAAAGATCCATGCTGTTGTTATAAATGTAGTTTATTTTACACAGAGCTAAGCAACACTGATTAAATGGTTCTAAAAAAGTTTTCCTTTGAAATTGCACTTGATATATTAACTAGTAGAACCTCATCTTTTTAGCAGCAGTACAACTGATTATTACAAATAACTGAGGAAAGAATAGGAGTAGGTCTTCTATGATAACATGGATTCTTGATCTTATGAAAATGTATAAATAAATCATAAGTGATAACATCACAGATACTGTGTGCTTTTTCTGGGGATCCCTTCTTTAAATTTGGAATGACTGTCAGCCAGTCCATTAGGCAGAACTGCATACTGATCTCACAATAAGTTGGGGGTTTTCAATCTTTGTTTCTTATTTAATCTGAATTTCCTAATATATTTATAAATAATGATGCATATTGACTAATTTATTATCATCATTATTGTATTCCGTTTTTATTTCTTTAGTTAAAATAATTAAACTGTTTAAAGTAATAGATTATGCAGCTAGAATGTAGGAGAATTATGTGTACCAATTAACAGTATAAACATGAGAAATATCTTCCAGGAAAAAAGTGCAGAAAAGCGGGAAGTGAGATACATAGTCATGTACCAAGTTCAGCAACAAAGCACTGAAGGAGAATACATATTAAGTATTAAAATAAATCAAGTTCACACCCCGAGGCACATTTTAACTCAGGCTGACTTCTTCTTTTTCACAGTGATCATTTTTAAATAACCATGCAAATTTCCAATGGGATCTCAAATCATTTAGCCTCAGTCACCTTTGTGTCTTGAGAATAAAGAGAAAATGAATGAGAGAGACTACCTTGTTTTGATAAACTGTGTGTGCAGAATTCCATTACAATTCAGGCTGTAAAGAAGTTTCAGGAATCCGGCCTCAAAGAGGATGCCCCATTTTTTTAATGCTTATGGGAAGAGACTTCAGCTCAGTGGTAGATCATTTGCATGGAAAATGCCACAGATTCCATTTCTGTCACCTTCAGTTGGCAGCAAATGGAAAAAACTATACTTGAGACCTTGACAAGTTATTACCAGTCACTTCTGCCAAAATGTTACTTCCCTTATACAAATCTTTGGTGTGACCACACTTGGAATACTGTGTTTAGTTCTGGTCACTTTACCTCAAAAAGGACATTGTTGAGTTGGAAAAGGTGCGGAGAAGGGCGACAAAAATGATCACGGGTTTGCCACTGTGTGTTCAGAGTGCTGTACAAGATGGACCTTTGGTTTGATCCAGCATGACTGTTCTTACGTTCTTACTGAGCTAGATGAACACATAGTCTGCCCTGGCATAGGACAGGTTCCTATATTTTTACTTGCAAAAGAATTTTTTGCAAGCACATGTTCAAAATGATCTAATAATTGCCAGTGCCAATTATACTGCCACCCCCCCTTTGTACAACTTACAGCTGGAGTTGTACAATGTAGTATAACAGCCTTCCCCAGGTTGGTGCCCTCCAGACGTTTTGGACAACAACCTTATCAGCCCCATACAATATGGCAAATAATCATGGGAGCTTAGGAACATAGTCCAAAACATCTATCAGGCATCTGATAGAGGAAATCAGTAATAAAACATTCCATTTTCTTTCCAATATATCTTGTTTAGATTTCTTGGTCTGTTTAGAAAATTTGAGGACCAAAGATAAGAACTTCACACACAGAAAGACACACACACACACTCCTTTCGACAAATCCATACCTTTGTTCTCTATTTTTTCCTTCCATCTCATAAAATCTAGAGAAAGACCCTTCATGTCATTCAGCAATTTCATAGTGTTGAAAGTTGTTGAGTTATGAAGCTAATATCACAGGTATGTTCAATGACATTTTGAAAAATGGTGAAGGCATTTCCTGCCAGAATGGTAGATCTATTTTTCACTCCAATAATTTATTCACCAATCTGACAGCAAACGCTAAGTCTTCATGCAATGTTATAACAAGGAGTTCCTTGATCATATTTCTGAGTATATTGGTACACTTTTATTAAACACATTTCAAGTGATTACAGGCAAAAAGTTTAATTTTCTGATTGAGAAATAGCAAAATGGATACTTTCTCATACAGGAGCAGTGTGGCCCTGCTATTTCTACTCAGTTTCACCTTGGCTTTTGATATCATTGATGATGGTACCTTCTCGATCAATGTCATGGGCTAGCTGTTGGAGCCACCGTGTTACAGCAGTTGCAGTATTACTCATGGGGTCCATTCTGGAGAGCAACATCAGGTGATAATTCCTCAAAACCCTAGCAATTCAGTTGGGGGATTCCCAGGATTAGTTGCCTGTTGCCATTAGTTGCCATCCATATGAAGCAGTGATTAGGGGATTTGGGGCCAAGTGTCATCAGTATCTTGATGATGCACAGCCCTATGTCAGCTCCGTGACAACTGATTCAGCAGAGGCAGTACAAGGTGTAGTTCAGCATCTGTATGCAGTGGTGGACTGGATGATGGCACCACTGAACGTTTATTTATTTATTTATATTGCAGTTTATATCCTGCCTTTTTCCTACAAAGGGCTCAAGGCAGCTTACATCATTCTCCTCCTCCATCTTATCTCCACAACAACAACCCTGTGAGGTGGGTTGGGCTGAGAGTCTGTGACTGGACCAAAGTCACCCAGATGGCTCCATGGCAGAGCGGGGACTCGAACCCAGATCGCCTGAGTCCCAGCTCTTAACCACTGCACCACACTGGCTCTCCTGGAAGTTGAATCCTGGAAAGATGGAAGTCCTGTGGGTGAGTGGTTCCCAAGTCTGGGAAGTTTGCGACCTGTTCTGGATGGGATTGTGCTCCCCTCTGAACAGTCAGGTCCACAGACAAGGGGTATTCCTGGATCCATTGCTGTTGCCAGAATCCCATGTGACTACAGTTCCACTTGCCTAGGCCAGATGCTTGTTTCTGTGGTTACTTTAGGAAAATGCCACTTACTCTTTGCACTATTGGTGGATCCCCCTGGCTACCCTGGAACGCAACAGCAGAGCAAGATTGCAACTGTGTTTTTGGTGACCTGCCTCTCTCAAAAAGAGTAATATTCATGAACCCCTCAACTTACCTCATATAGTTTTATTTTGAGGTCTGACAGGCCAACAATTTTTTGGAGCAAACCCATCTGGGTTGATTTTGCTTAACAGAAAAGCCAAGAAATAACCTCTTCTACTCTATGTAGGTAGGATTTAGTGAAGCTGCTGGGGTCTTGCGCAGGCACCGTGCTCTGGTCACCCGCTTGCAGGAGAAGGCCAGCATGCTGTCTTTCAAACCCCTCCGTGGGAACATTTGATCCTCCCTGACGTGGCGATCCCGACTGGCTGAGATGTGGCAGCAGCTTCCCAATTCATTAAGACAACTGGTCTCTAATCAATTGGCTTTCTAGATGAAAACCAACTCATGTGCCGAATTTACACCTACCCACCTTTTAAGTATAGATTTTATGACTTGGTGTCTTCCAGTTGATATTGGGGAGGGCCTGTTTAATACTCTTGTTAACAAAAGTTGAAAGGAGATTATGCTGTGTGGTTGGTCTTTAATGTTTTCATCCCGTTTCAACTGAATGACAAGGGCAAGAGGTAGTGCAGAGTTCAGGCTTTCTCAATTGTATTATACGAGAAAAGAGTTGATTTTTTAATTACAAGATAGACCCCTTCAGCTACAATTTTAACACCAACATTCAAATACAAAATATGACATGTGGAATAGTTAACATCTTAATTCAGTCTAAATTCCATGTATATGCTTAATTACCAGCATATATTGGTTTACACAAAATTCCAAATATTTCACATGCAGTGTAAAAGCTGCTATGTTGCTAAAGTAAGTACTAGCCTGATTATGTGGTCAGGTTATGAGATCCATTCATAAACATTCTCTGGCTGCTGCATCTGCAGCTACAACTTATTGGCAAAACCAAATCTGTGTGTTAAATTTCAGAACTTGGAGCTGCCAGTCACATGACCAGCATAGATACCATGGCTAATGAAAAAATTCAGTTGCTGCCACCACAGACTAAAAAGGCCATGTGAATTCTGCACAATCCTATATTATATATATATATATATATATATATATATATATATCCAAACATAAGGTCTCTGAATTCATTGGTCCTAGCTAAATAAATTTAGAATTTAAATTAAGCCTGAGAGTTGATTAATCAATGACTGCCTCCTCTTACAACTGTAATACTCATTGCTGTGTTGATGAACAATCTGAAATGTCAATGTCTGAAATATGTTGTTATTATTAATTGGTAAGCCTAACTGAATATTGTTCATGTTGTTATTATTTCCATTTTTGAGCACATGTGAATAGCACAATGTTACCAAAATTAAAGGAGTGGGGAACTCAGTCTAGGCCAGACCAGTATTCTTTGTCAGTGCTGACTTTAAAGATGACTGCCAGGTCTGCATCATCAGCGATCTAACACTACAACTAGAACTTCCAGATCCCCTCCCATCACCTCAAATGCAGGTGCATTTCAATGGACTCATGCAATTATCAACTGATAAGAAAATGCACATTTATCTAGCAGCCTGTCCCAGAGGCCACTCTGCACCTCTTAGCAAGAATGCATGAGAAACTGCCATAGAGATTCAAGTTTTCTGCTGAATGCATTTGATGTCCAAGGTGCTAGGAGGTTACAGGAGTAAAAAATTGGCAATATGCAATATAGCTCTGATTTCTGTTCTCGTGTTTCACACACTAGATTTGTTGCCTGGGTATACAATATCCCAATATTGATGATGTTATGCAACAGTCCGCCTCCCCAAATACCTCTCCCCTGCAAACCTTGAAAGTTACTGCTAGATAAACGATGCATTTGTGTTCCATTTTGTAAAAGCATGCCCCTATATTTGCCAGTCATCCAAGTGTTTACGCTGGCATTTCATTTTGATTAAGAGTATGTTTGGAATAAGAACCTTTTTCATTTTTTCTGCTTTGTAACTCAGAGAGAAACTTGTCAGCTGCAGAAGCTACATGACAAGTTGTTCCGGCTTAACAGAAGCAGTCTTTCCAAGTACATTAATAGCAAGATAAGAAAAAGCTTTGCAAAACAAGCTAACCAAGCAAAATATTTTCAGATGTGACCTCAGGCAGCTCCCCTCACTATCCCCAAGGTCCCTGGAGTGACACTGAATGCAGCCTTCTGGTGGGGGCTTTGGGGGGAAATGGTGCTTCTGGTTGGCCTCCAAGCAGGAATCCTCATGTAACATTGCTTCAGTGATCATGCAAGGTGGAAGGGATTGTGGCCAACACACCCACAATTTGGGGTAGGAGGGTTTTTGGACCCCCCTTCGTCTATTCTGCTGCCCAAGCACCTTAAAATTAAGCTGGTACTTCTCCCCAGAAAACCTTTGGTTCAGCCTTAAGTGAAGCACTTCTAAACTGCAGTTCCTATTTTGCAGAATATGCAGTAAGTTCTTTTAGCATGGAGTTGTTTGTAGCTGCCTGTTCTGGAGATGTGAAGGACTCAAGTCATTCTGTTTTGGAATGAGGGGAATAGTGTGCACTGCAAAATTCAAACTGATGTGAAAACAGGCCATTCTAGCAAGGTGTACACCAGCAGGTTATGATCTTCTTAAACTGGATGTCAGGTGATGCTGAAGGCCCAATCAGGCTACTGACTATGAAAGGCTACTGTTAGAAAGATTGGTTGATAGGCCATCAAAAGTAAAGGTATGATTTTTTTATTTCTAATCTGATTTGATTTGGATGGGGTTTTGGAATATGGGATGAAAATATTAAAGTTGGATTTTCCTTTTGCCACTGAGTGACTTCAGGACCTTAATTATGGACTAAAAGGTGCAGGAGCCTTTAATGAAATCGACTAGCCCAACTTCATGACTTCCTCCAATTTTAGCTAAATCATGCTACCCAAAAATGCTAGTTGGGAGTGGGGAAGAACTCAGAAAAAGCAAGCCCCCCCTTACATTCCTGTAATTGAATTGGAACCATTTGTAATTGGTAGATTTTGTTTTTTAAACTCTGAGTTAACTCACCCATCCTTTGGTACAGCAGAAAATTGCCTTTTTTGAGGTTTTAATATCATGAAAATGTATTTACATTTAATTCATTGATAAGCTAATAGCATAGAGATTAATTAGCTATTGACAGCCTTACCATGCAGACTTTTATCAAAACTTTCTAAGATGCTGTGGCAATAGCTGTCTAAGCTTTCTGAAATTTGGTTTATACAAAAGAAATAGATTTCTATCCAAAGAGGCAGCTGGAATGTGTAGATAGGTTTTAGAATTCAGAGGATTCTAGGAATTGCTGTTCCTGGACTGCAAATTGGATTTGCTGTGCATAATTCACAACCCTGGTCAGTTACGCCATTGAGTATTTGGCATGCCAGTGATTATTTTGGATCTTGTAGGCCCGGTGCTGCCACTCTGGCAGCCTCATCTAGGGAGAAACCTCAATGTTTGGGGGTTGACCCAAATTAGTTACACAGAAATGACTTTCTTCGCAGAAGCTGTGGCACTTGTGGCAACACTATGCTGAACTGGGTTATATTAAAACCACTTACCCTACAGCTGCTCTTTTTGTATGAGCTAGAATTAAATTCCATACAAAATGGAATTTACTAATGTTCTGCAGTGGCAACTAGGCCAAGAAATGAATGGAAGAAACATGGCTGAACTTTGATTCCCTTGAATTGTCTGTCAGGCTGTGGTGCATGGATTTATCCGATGATTGCAGATAGTCATAGCTCTCTTATTCATGAAAAGGTTGGGATTGAAACCATGCAGACAGATAACTCAAGATGCGTTTGTAAATGAAATGCCCTTGTTAAAAAGTTCTGTTCAAAAGGCCTTTTCAGTAGCCAGAAAAATCATGGTTAAAAGACTAGGTGAAAGTCAGAACTGTGTAGAGTTCTGCAGGTTCTAAAGAATCTTAAGCTTTCATTGATAAAGAATTAATAAAAATAATAAAAAGGGAAGGGAAAAATTGCCTGGAAGCAGTTTCTACATTTGCCAATTCTATTGCCAGCATAGGACCCCCTTGTGAACGGAATTAAAAAAAGTGTATCTCATGCCATCAAATGTTTGAAGGCATAGATTTATGCTTGGTGTGTGATGCGTGATTTTCTTTTTCCTATGAACTACTAAACTGCTGCTTCTGTTATACCGGGGATTATGTCTTGAATATTACTCACACTTATCTGGGATAAGGCCTTGCAATGCATGTCTAGTAAGATAGTTGTCCTATTGAGCATACTGGGTTCTATTTAGAGTAAACCTATTGAAATAAATGGAACACAAGTTAGGCTATCATGGGGAATAGTCCCAGGTAAGTATATATAGGATTGTAGCCTTACTGTTGCATAAATAATTTATAGGATTGCACCAAGAGGTTGTGAATCTATGCACACTTAATAGAAAATAAGTTTTACTGATTAAAATATGGATTACTTCCTGGTAAATATGTTTAAGATTTAGCTGCAGGATGTTGAAGTCAGTTTTCCAGGTTGCTGTTAGGAAGGGTTGATCTCCTCAAGACTTTTCACCTGGTTTTAAAAACAACACCAGACAGGGGATGCAGGAGGGTGATTAAAAGATCAAAGACTATAAATGTGTCAAACTCTGAAATGCAAGTCACCTGCCACAAAGTTGAAGAGAACAATTCAGCATTAACACCTTAGTGTCAAAGGCTCAAATTAGGTTGAACAGGCTGAAAAGAAAAGGCCTAAGACAACATATTTATTGCCTGTTCAGATTAGTTACCTTCCCAATTTAGTTGGATAATGGCAGGAAAGTCTATTATTCAAGAATTATTTCTCCATAAATTTGTCTAATGTCCTATCAATTAATAGTAAGTTATATACAATTGCTGAAGTGGGAGTCAGATGGTGGAAAAACTCTGCAACTATAAATAACAACACAGCAAAGGAAATATATATCTTATACTTAGCAGTGCACATTTCTAAAATGACATTGATGGACATTGATATGAACATTTTAGAACTAGGATTTTTATTCTCCCTGCCAGGATGCATGTGCATATACTTTTATCTCTATCTTTCTGGAATGAATTCAGATTTGTTATTTAGACTTCACAATGCAGCCAATTATATTTAGAGTGGACTCACTGAAATCACAACTTAAGTCCCATTGATCTTAATAGAGCTACTCACCCCTCAACTCCCTCACCCCTCAAGATAGATGTATATTGGGGTGGGCAACTTGTGGTCCCCAGATGTTTTCTCCTACAGTTCTCATCAACCTTAACTTCCATATCCAATGATGAGGGATGATGGGAGTTGCAAGTCACAATTTCCTTCCCCAGGTTACATATAGATGTGTTTGTGTATGAACACATTTATGATTTATCTAGCTAAACCCTTTTGAGACAAGTGTATAAACTGGATTACAAATGGAGGTACAATATTTGTACCAGTTTGAATCCAGTCTGTAAAAGAGTAAAATGTTGAGTGTAAGACAGTTAAATGAATTTATGAATTTTCCCAGTCATCTCCATGTTCACTGGACTGATACTTTTTGCAGCTGCAGGACAATCCAGCCTCCCAGTCTTTCCCTTCTACATGTGGCCATCCTGGCTCCACAACAGAAACATGTTTTCCCAGAAACTGGGATGCTCTTCTCACTGATTATGTTAAGCAGAAATTTCAGTTCATCCTATGTGCACTATACATACAGCTCAGTATTCAGGCTGCAAGACCATCTGTGCTTTTCTGAGGAATCCATGCAACGGTGAACCCCTTTCACCACTATATGGGAAGATACATTAACCTAATGGAGGGATAATGTTCTATCAGGAGTGCCTAACTCTGCCAATAGCACTTTAGACAGGTGAGGACACCCAGAGTCATCACTACTGCTAAGGAAGCGTAGACCTGTGGCTGACTGGAGAAAGGGTCAGGAAAGATGGGATGGTGGGAAGCAGTATTAATTGTGCAGTCCCATGCTTGAGAGGATGACCTTCTAGAGAAATACCATTCTACTTCCACATGTAGAGTTGTGGAGAAAACATATTGCCTACCTCAACCTTAGTAAGTGTGGGAGTTGTGCAGAATTGGTTCTTTTCTTGGCTTTAATTCTATAGAAGCCTTCATTCACTCTATTGCTGCCAGGTTCAACAACAACTGCTTTGCTACGTGTAAAGCACTTTCACTAAAAATAGAAATAATAGGGAAAGCATTAGAATCAGCTGATGTCTTGCATGTACTGTATTTCAGAAACAAGAAATCTTCTTAGCTTTAAAACTGAGTTGATTACATTTTTTTAAGAGAAGAAAAAGAAAGCCAGACTCATCTCTTTAAAGAGAATTTCCTGAATGACTCCTCATTATAACAGGGAGCTATCTTGAAGCCATCTCTGAGAAGCTTAGAGTTAGCACTTGTGTGGAGGCTCACAGTGAGATTAATGGGAACTGTTATCTGGAGTCAAGGTAAAAATCTTTTCATGTCTAAGAAGGTGTGAAGCTTTGACATTTTACATCAACAGATGAAAGGAAGCTGCAGTTAGCAATATTACTAGGTCTGTTATAAGCAAAGTGCTACTGGTGAAACAGTAAAACACAGTGGTAGATTTAGCACTTTGCCCTTCAGGAAACAAATACTTTGTGTTTCTAATGTTGTTTAAAGGTACAGGGCAGCTATGATATGCTAGTTTTTTAACCAGCTGCTGCTGCTTTTTGTCAGATAGCAAGCGCACAGATGACAACAAAAATCATAATGCTTCCTATAATAACAGGAGTCATATAGATTTGTGAGCAATTTAATCATGAGTATTGCCATAAAGCTTTATAATTTGCTATATAGCTTTGTAAAAACAGGATTTATGTCTTAGTATCCAGATCCCTGTTATAATAAATCAGTGAAGAGTCCTGTAGAAACTGAGATTAACCTTTAAGATTGTGTGTGTGTGTGTCCGCGTGGGCGCGCTTCTGAAAACTTTTTTTCTTAGCTTTCTGGTTTAAATTCTTTCAGAAAGATAGCTCTTTTGAACTGAAAGGCTACATGCAATGAACACAAACATTTTCTAGAATTCATGTTTATATGTTTCTGAAGAACAAGAATGGCAGCCTAACACTTTTATATTTAGATATAAATTTAGTCAACTTTTGGTACACTAAGGGCAACATTTATAGCTCAGGGAAGCTTCTCAAGTCATATTTTTGCAGACACAGTAGTCATTTCAATAGCTGCAGGCAGAGGGAAATGTCTTGTATAGTTGAATCTGTCCTAAGACCTTGACAGATTTATGACACTTGAACTTACTTACTGAAGTAGCAAACCTGTATCATGCCATACTATTTGAAACTGCCAAGTGTCTAAAAGTTTTGTGGTATAACATGCCTTAATATATTTTCCTAACTCTTCACATTAAAAACAACCGGAGCTGCCTTTTAGAAGAAAAAGTTCTCCAGTGCTGGCTGGGACATACTGTAAGTTCTGGGCTATTTTCCTTCAAATCAGGCATAGAATTGCACTCTAAGATCTGTCCAAGCCCTAGAAAAGCGTTTCAGATGCAGAAATGTTTCTTTGCAGGGGAGTATTCTCAAACCAGTCCTCATCTACAGTCTATAATTGTGCAGCCCAGTATCTCAGTGAGAACTAGGTCATGCACCCACTCCTATACATGTCCATTCAGAATCCCCACCACCACTGGTTTTTTAAAGGGTTTAATCCCAAAGATGCATGGGACTGCAGTCTTGGGCCTCTGGGGGAAAATTGGCTGTTTTTTAATATTTCTATACTGGTTAAGATGTTGAAATCTCCCGCCTTATTTCTAAGTTTCTACACTATAGAAAAATTTGCATTATAAACACTAATTAGTTTAGCAGTCATACCTTTTCCAAGGAAGCTTGCTATTTGCAGTTTTATGAGATGGTTGCCCCCTCTAAAATTCACTGGGAGTAGGGTAAACCATGAAATTACTGTAGGATTACCATAGAGGTATTCACAGTTCTTTGCTTTGGTCTATAAAACTCTAAACAAACCTCCTTTAAAATACAAGCTTTGAGGCTGATTCTTTTCTTCTCTACCAGGATGAAAAAAGGTAAATATAGCAAAAACACAAATATAGGCAGTCAAAATATCATTAGTATTTTTATTTGCTTGCCTACAACCAAGCATCTTTTCTCACAAAGAAGTGTAATACTAGGTTTGTTATTTCGATGGCTTTTAAAATGAGCAACATTCTGTAATGTTGGAAAATAAGCACTTAGAATAAGATGCAATGATAACTAATCTAGTATAGCATTACAACTTGCTTCCTTATGGAATAAATAACTAGAAAAGGAAATGCTTTATCAGTTCCTTCCCACCAGACAACTCAGCTAAAACTAGTTTCTAACCACAGATAAATAGCTTTTTTGAACTGCGCCACTTCAGACTTAAGGTGCAGACTGACAATAAAAATACCAAAAAGTGCTCCCATTTATTTGGAACTGATTTTGTGAAGTTGACATATGAGGGCCTGAAAAAACAGAAAAGTAATTTCTTTCAAAGGATTCCACCCCTCCAAACACAGTGAGACATTTTAGATAATGAAATATTTCCCTTTAGAATAAAATGCTTAAGACAAAGTGTTCATTTGATGCTACCCAGTCTGTGTTCTTCTAAAAATTATTATTTAATTGATGTAATAGCCATATAAAATATAAAGGGTAAAGGTTGTGGCACATTACAACCTCAAATGCAAATCAGGGTTAATTAATTATAAGGGTTAATCAAATACATTTGTGTTCCTAAAGTAAACAATAGATCTGTAAAAACAACCACCTTATTACATGATTTCCAATTCCTCCTAATCTGATTTTTCATGATTGCCTTGCCCACTGGAAAAAAGTACTATTTCCCATCAATGGTTCCTAGAAATTTACATCTCTAAGCATGACTTAGCCCAAGTTAAACCTTTCTAATAGACATTGTTTCAATGGGAGAATTAACAATATCCTTAAATCTTTTCCAAGGAGTGGAAACATCAAATTGACTTTAATAACTTGTGCCTGTAATTAACATTTCTCTGCATTTTATTTTTTCTCTGTGAAAGTAGTTTTAAAACTGATAATAAAATCAAGAATTTCCCTTTTTAATGAAGCAGTAATCATACAAAGAGATATTTTGTTTACTTCTATATACTCTGGAAATCTGGCATGACCTACATCTTGATAGGATACCATCAGTACTGGAAGTGTGGATGTGAAAATATGAAGCTCCAGTGTTGTTGTTGTTGTTGTTAATTACATTTCTCAACTGCCTGTAGCTGAAGCTATCTGGTCAGTTACACATGGACCACCCATGCAGTTCAGTATTATCTATGGACTGCCAGCATTTCTGCATTTTCACAGGGTGGCCTTTCCTAGGCCTTTCCTCCCTGGAGATGATGCGAGTTTGGATTTGGGACCTTTTGTAGGCAAAGCATGTGCTCTTCTAGATTCTACCCAAACAAGGCAGAAATCTGACCTGATAAGGTAAGGCACCTTACAATATCCAGCTCCAAAGAAATCACCAATAATTTTGAGGGAATACAGTGTACCCTAAATAAGGCTAGAGCCCTAAACACATTTAGACAATGATACCCTGGAATTCAGATGGTGTCGGAGAAGTAATGGGATTCTGGGAATTTCCCCCTCCCAGGCCATGGATGAGTTACAATTTGGGGGGGACAAACATACTTATTGAGGTTCTCTGAATTCTCCCTCAAATCTTGCTTTGCTTAGTCATATTCCCAACCGTGGGCAAGTATACATTTTTAAAACTGTGTACTTTTCACCAATTGAAAAAAAAAGATTTCCTTGATAGAAAAAATATTTTCTCCAAAAGGCTAACTAGAGCATGCAATTTGGCAAGGTGTATGTGGGGGAGGGGGGGGAGGTGGCAGTGAATGCAAGCACGGACATTTTTGGAGGCATGCACATTTGCAAGTTCACATTTTCAAATTCAAGTATGATTCAAGAAATCGGGAACATTTTCTGCATATTGCAAATGGGACATGTTTGCATGTTTCGTGAACCGAAATGAAATTTTCATACAAGCCTACAAATTTGGAGGGGGAAATTCCCCCCACCACCTTTCCCAGGCCCATACTGAAGGGTCTCTGGTGATTCCCACGCCAAGGTCTGAGCTATGGCCTCTGGAAGAAGAGGGGAAGGATAGGGTCATGACACCATTTGTGCCCCATATAAGGTGAAGACTTTGGATGGGCTCAGAGGCCCATCTAATGCAAAAGGCCTTGTTAGAGGGAAGAAACACTAAAAAAAGAAAAAAAAACAAGACATGCCATCCTTCCTGTTGAGCCTCTTGCCAGCAGGATGAAGCAGGCCAGAGTGCTCAGCAGTATCTCCTGTAGGACTGTCTTTACTCAGGGGGAAGCCTTATGAAACATAGCACCATTTACTTCTCAGTAAATAAGCACAGGATTATGCTGTAAACTCTTGTGTCTGTCATTTCTCCATGTAAGGTACTATTGTTTAGGATGGTTCTATCCTTGCTAAGAAGGTCTATTGTACAGTTTTATTTTAAAACAAGGTTTATACATATTGCTGAATTTAAGGTCTTGAGTAGGTATGGCTCAGACCCATGATTTTCATGAAACTGAGTGTGTATCTCACATTGCAGGATTATGAATGCGTTCTTAAATACACTAATACGAAAGTAAGTTCTACTGAAATCAATGGAATGTCTTCCTGGCAAAGATACATACTATTGGGCTAATGGCATGGATTAGAAATCTAATAAATAAATACTTCAGTTAAAAAAAGGCTGGAGTATTTTAGGAGAGTTAGGGTGATTACAATAATATTTTATAATGGTGTACCCAACTTTAGTTTAAATTTTGATTTAACTTTTTAAAGTATGGAAGCCAAATGTTGTTGGTGCCATTCTATTGATGTTTAAATCAAGAGGTATGGCTACAACATTCATAAAACCAGAATGGTGTAATATTGATATAATAACATAATGCCTGGATGTCACACTAATACATTCAGTTCATCCTGATGTACTTAACTTCCTAGAATTGGAATAAAGTGTCCATACAGTTTCCAACTAGATAGGAACTAGACAGCAGTAAATTCATCTTAACTGCATCATGTTCAGAACCTAATAGTTTTATGTCACTGATTGCAGCTGAATTTCACTGCATGTGGGGAAGGGGAACTGCAAAGACGGAAGGGGTGGTTTGCTTTGTATCACATGATGACAGGACAAGCAGGGTGGAAACCAAGATGCTAACATCTGTGTCGCTGTATACGTTCTTGCCTATAGGCCTGGTCTACTAATGCAGAAGAAAGAGCTAATAAGGTATATTGTTCCACTTCAGAATTCAAGTAGAGGACCACATTTTTGAATATTTCCTTTATTCAGAACTCACTGGAAATAGAAAACCTGGACAGTAGGCACAGGGCTAAACTACATTTTTTTCTAATCGGTTAGAGCACTTTTCAGAAGTAGCATCTCCTACCTGTAGCCTAAGTCAAACAGTCTGTTCTGCCACTGATGTGTGTGTAGTCTTGGATCAAGCCCTAAGAGCAGGAGGCCATTTTCATATCCCTACGCTACACAGGTTTCAGGATAACTAAGTTGTGTCCCTGGTGGTTACAGAGAGCAAAAAGTCAAAAATTAACTCACAAGCCAAGTTTGAGCCCTTTTGTGCTCTGCAGCCCCTACAGACCTTTTCTCATAGGTGATGTCTCTAGCACCCATGTGGATTTGTGGGAAAATTCCCCCCAGAGCTCCTATTCTAGAGTGTTCATCAAACTGGTGGATGAAAAGTTCTAAAACAGTCAAGTAACACAAGAGCATGTGCTAAAGAAAACCTGTAAATGTGAAATATTTGGCACCAATGCCACTATCATCCCAATACACAGAAACCAGCCGCTACCTGTTCAGTGGACATGGACAAAATTGATCATTATTGATTGCCCATCATCATGCCAGTGGCTTCACAGTGACAAAAGTGTTTGCTTCTTACAGAAATGGAATGTTCTTATGAATGCCCCATCACCACTGTACATAGTCATGTCAGCAGATGGTGCTTCAGGAAGTTCCTATAAAGTCAGGACGGCTGCCTGGAGCCAGTCTTTCACGTCAAACTTTATTACTGCCCATTCAGGATCTCTTGCCACTTTCCCACTAATTAAGACTGCTCTCTGCCCACTCCATTAAAACCATTGTTTGAGCATTTACCCATGGAGCCTATTAAAATTCTGGAGGAACAGTGGGTAATTTAAGACACACCCGTCATAATGAAATGGAAAGGAGAGCTTAATTGCTCTGCAGTCTTAGTTTCAGCCTTTCAGACAGAGGCAAGGGACTATCAGCACACATGTCAGAATTGCTTCCACTTTCTTGCAGATGAGAACTGGATCCTTCAAGTGTGCTTTTTTGGGCTCTTGGAGAATTGTGGATGTGTACACTAGACTGCTTTTCCGCTGGCAACTCAGTGCCAAGACGAGGTTCTTTCCCCCACAGAAGGATTCGGAGTCCTGCTTCAGCATTGTTGTCTCTGTGATGGGACTTGGTCTTCTGCTGAGCTGGGTGCTGCTTCCTTTGCAACCCAGGCACTCGGCATTCCCTTCTCCTGTCACCCACAGTCTCATCATCACTGTCTTCACTAGGATAACCATTTTGGCATACACTCTTCTTAATGGGGCTTTTCAGAACTGTGGGTGCACACTTTTTTCTAATCCGACAATTAACTAGGACTTTTGTCAATTTGGGAGACGCCTGTGGATTACTTTCCAAGCAGGTGTGTTCTAGTGTTGCAAAGTCCAGACCTGAAGAGGGTTTCGTAGTTTCCCAGAATGGTTTTTCAGAGTCTTTGAGCACCCTTTGATAAACTTCTAAACTGGGTCCCCTTGGATATTTTTCTGATAACAACACAATTTCCTTAGCGTTGTCTTTTAGCTGAGTTGAAGATGATGATAAGGACCCTTCAGGGCCAGAAGTTCCCTTTATTTGATCCACCTTCTGCAAAGTGCCAAATGGGGACATGTCTGTAACCTTGGAAAAAGCTCTTAAAGCAGAAGGTTCTTGAATTACATCTTTTAAAGGTAGGTAAGCTTGTCCTCTAGGAAGGTCACTGTCTGAAACAGAGCAGTCCACACTGCTGAGTAGATCTGGATTATATGGTAGACAAGCTGAATACGGTGTAATGATTGTGGCTGTTTTACAGTGTGGTGGAGAAAGTTGCAATGCACCAAACTCAGATTCTGAACAAGCAACCTTAACATGCATTGGAGAAATGCTAAAGGATGTTCCTTCCCAGTCAAGGCTACTCAGCTGTAGATCAGAAACAGCAGAAGATGCATAAGAGGCAGCGGCTTGCTCAGTAAATTTTCCTTGTGAACTCTGAGAACCACCAAGACTGCAAACGTTCTCTGTGTTTTGTGAAATGATCAGTGAGGAGGGGAGTAGGTTTTGACTCTGCCTGACTGCAGCAGAACGATCTGCTGCTACAGATGCACTGTGAGCTTTAGAGTCTTTTTCTGGAAATATATGAAAATCAGAACTTTTTTTAAAATCAGACTTAGAATCTCTGCTGGAAAAGGTTTCAGGTGGAGATTCCAAGTTCAGCTGTGTAAGGAGATCAGCAACATCATCATCCCCAGCTAAACTTTCTCTCTCTCGGCTTCTTTTATTCTTCTTTCCTAAAACAGCAAATCAAAACAGGGACACTTTGTAAAAAGAGTTTATTCCTTGTGATGATGTTTCAAAATATTTGTTTATTTATTTCAGTTTCATACTGCCCAATAACCAAACTGCTATTAAAACAGAATACTTTGTGATTCGAAGTGCAGTCAAGAAAAGGCTGGAAGAAGTAGGTGAGAGAAACTGTAATATTCAACTATAAAGAAGCATAAGCTCCCCATAAGATCTTGTAGCTTCATAAAAGAAATGAAGTGGACCTTTCTTTTATGCCCACTTACTATAACTCAGAACACAAGGTGAAACTTCACGCTTACCTTTCCGTTTTTCCTTGCCAATTTTCAATTTCTCCATTTGATAAAGGGAAACAACTTCTGGATACGCAGCCTGAAATAACGCGGACTCTTCTATTGTTATTAAAAAGGGTTCTGCGGTTTGATCATCTGCTTCAGCATAGTGGTCTAGAACAATGAATCAGGCATAGGAAAATACTATCATGCTATAGATACTACAGAAAAAAAAGTCTACAAACAAGATGAATCTGTCACAAAGTAATGCTTTTTCAAGGAAGATGGGGATCTTTCATACGCTGGCCCTTGTGATGATGAATACCAGAAAGATTTATCACTGCCTCAGAAGTGGAATCTGCTATTAAGTTTGGCTGTGCAATCCATAGCCCTTGCTTACAGTCTTTTCTTTGGTCTGTCCTAGTTATTTTGTATGGGAGGGGGCCCAATACAGCTTTCCACTCCCTGCCTCTTCAAAAGTTCATTTTTTATAATAACATTAATCCAAAAAAGTTAGGGCAGCAGGTTCTCCTTCCTGTTCCTGAATGGACATAAAGAGAAGGAAAGAGCTGCCTCCTGGCTCCAGCCCATCTTCTTCCATCCACACAGACCTTTCTACCTCTCTACTCCAGGTTTCACTATTTCTAAGCCACTTGTAAAACTTTCGCTTTCTTTCTCCTCTTCCTTGTCATTTTCCCCTCCATCCTGGCCTCTTATTTTTTTCTCCATAACCTGTTTTTGTTATCTCCCCCCCCCCCCCCACAGAAGCTATTATATGTCCAGTCACATTCTCCATGGAAGCCATTTTGTGGCAGTGCCCACTGCATTTGCTCAAATTCTCAAATGTGCCCACAGGTCCATAAAGGTTGGGAAGCACTGTTGTATGGAGTCGATGAATGCCTCTCCCATCATTTTTCAAATTCTTTGCATACATGTAACAGGTAGTCCTACCTGCAGAAAAATGTAAAACAGATCAAGCTAGCTCTGAAGATACTTACAGTCCATGTGCTTGGAAGTGGTGCAAGAGAAGAGAGATCCTTACTCTGAAAATTGCTCTCTCCATTTAAGGATATGAACACATTATGCATCTTTAAAACAAAGCCAGACAGTTTGACCATCTAGCTCAGTAATGTCTAAGATTGTCCACACCTCTCCAGGATTTCACAGTCTTCTCCAGCCCTACGTAGAGATGCTGGGTTTGAACCTGGACCCTGAGGATGCAAAGGAGGTGTTCTAATATGGTACTAGGTACCCGGAAAGGGGCAAGGCCAGGTATGGCACATGTCAGTCTACTTCTAGAACAGCAGCTTCCTGGGGTGCAAGTGGCTTATTCATTGGGTCTAAACAGACACCCAGTTCTGATTCTGAGGAGCTTCTTTTGTTTTTGCTTTAATATTCAGATACTGTTATAGTCTTATGATATGGCTAAACATTATGCCCATCTCCCTTTAAAGATTTCTTGCCCATGTATTTTAAACTGTTGTGCACTGCCCAGAAAGCTTTGGCTTCGGGGTGGTATAGAAATTAAAACAACGATGAAGAGGATGAGGAGGAGGATGCAGTGTTATAATCATGTAGGAACCCACCTGGCTTTTGCCACTCAATTTCAAAACAAGGGATTCCGTTTTTAACCCGTGTCTTGACTATCCTGTGAAGATGAAGATAAGAAAACCCCAACAATTTAAATTAAAGACAGGATAGCCAAAATGCTCAAGTCTGTTTCCAAAACAAAACAGCATGGCATGTAGCACTGGAGGTACGAAAAGCCTCTGTCTTCACTCTCTGGCCCTCTCCGACATGGCTATACTATGTATGGATGAATGCCATCAATGCCGTGTGACCCAAAAGTCCATTGTGTGGGCCATAAGCCCCGCCCTTACGGTTGTAGTTTTTACATATGTGCTAGAGCCACAGGGGAGAGCATTACAGAGAAGCCGTTCCCACATTTGGCGTGCTGGCATGCATCTGTGTAGGGAGCTGTACTGAAAGCATGTCCTGCAAGTCAATTTTATGACTTGCTTTTTCTGAGCCATTTACAGGGGATCTGCCCTGTTGTGCAGGTAGAAGTGCACCCAGAAAGCGTTCTGTGTTTAACTGGAACATTAGTCACCCATGATCCCCACATTCAGCTTGTTAACTGGTGTTTATCCACAGGACCAAGCAAAATCAATACAGCTGGAATAGGTATCAAAGAAATTGCTGGCAACTCTAACATGCTCCCCCATCAAATCTGAAGAGCTTCTTCCTTGATGTATTTCTACTTTCTGGTTCAGGGTTTTGTTGCTCCTGGGATGACTGCAAAGAGTTTCCCTTAAGGCGATATTCTGTAACAGCCTCTGGGAATGCTGGCCAGGATTCAAGAGCTGCACACTTCATGCTCATATTAGGGCAGTGACCTGAGTATCCTTTGAACCACACATCCTATTACACAGTGCTTTGATGCTCCAGTCAGTTTCAAAAGCATGTTTGCTTTGTGGCACCGTTTTTTCAGGTCCAGCTGAAGGACTCTATGAGCTAACAGAACTAAATGTATGGCTCTTGTGACCTGGCTCTGACAGCCAGATTTAGGAAGCATGCAGCCTCAGCAACTTGAACAGAAAAGTTCTTTTGATAAAACGTCAGCATCAGGCTTTTGTAATTCCTCTATGCGATTAGGAAAACTTACTTCCTGAAGCAACAGAGAGAAAGAGAAACAAGAAACAGAGGGTGAATTCTAACCACTTCATAAACTAGGTTACCGTAATGCCTGCAGCTGCTGTGGGTCAGTGTGACCAGCCTTCCTTCTGTTCATGTCATGGTTTGTCAGAAGGGCACATAATTTCTCACAAGCATAATGTCTGGTCCAGTCCATTTTCTCAAGGGCAAATCTCTGTTTTAAACAATTATTTATTATTAGATATATGTGATTGAAATGTTTTAAGCATGTGACTTCTGTATTTTAAATGCTCTCTTGTTTTGAACCATTCCAAGCGTTTCATATTATTTTGGGGAAAAAAATCATTAGCACATCTATGAGACCCTTTACTTGCAAGTAGCACTGATGACTATTTTGAGGGTCTGTGCATTTGCTTTAAAGTGACACAAATGGCCAATTCAAAATGGTAGAACAGCCAATCTAAACCACCACCCAAATCAGATGATGCATGTTATTGACTCATTTTTTTGTGTATCCCATACATGTTAAAATTATATCATGATTCTTCATGATTCACAATGCTATGAAATGGCCGCTATTACACATCATTACTAAAAGGACTGAAAGTTGCTACATTCGTAATTTTAGCCAGTATCTTGTTCTGTACCTGAAAAGACAGCAAATCTGGCCTTTGGTATCCAGTTATCTTCACTGGTTTATCTTTGCTGATCAGATACTCCTGGATCACCTGAGCAGGGAAATGAAATAAACAAAATGGCACTTGTATCAGAAAATTCCAGGAAACTGATTCAAAAGAAAAGAAAAGCGAATCAGGTTAAATTACCTCAGGAAATGGAAAGCCTTCACATGCTTTAGCTTTTCTGCAGATAAAATGCATACATTGAAAATAGGTTAGAAATATGCAGTGTGAAGGACTGTTACATTTTCCCCGAGCAATTCAGAGGGTATGGAAGCCCACCTACTTTCTAATTCCATCCTCTACTGGATTAGTTGGCTGATCTTGCTCAGAAGAATGTGAGTCACAAGGACAACAATATTCAGCATCATGGGGTTCACAGTAAGCCACAGTACCACAGAGGTGACATCCAGTGTACTCATGATCACTATACGATCCTACAAGAAAATGGAAAACAAGACTACAGGTTGAATAGGCTTCTTTAGAGTTACATTCTGCAAAGGGCAGAATAAAGCTCTTTTCTGAAAGGAAATTCTGTGAGCATCATTTATGGAGTGAAAAGTTAAGATCCAAGTCAAAGACTTTTAGGACTGATTGTACAGCTCAAACACAGAACCAATGAAAAAGAGATCTTTGCTTCCTGCAAAGGGGCTAAATCTTGTTAGTAAAGGGTTAAAACGAAAGCTTGCTTATCTCTGTGGCTCCCTTTGATTTTACAGATACATGACTATGGTTTAGGATTACATAGCTGAGCGGCAAATTTGTACGCAGTACTCTCTCCTCCACTCACATATGGTAAAGGTCCAGTCCTGGTGTGAGGCCAGTCATGATTTGCTCTTTTGCCAGGTCAAGACAAGCCTGCACGTGCCCTGCATGCCAGGATCAAAGGCAGGGCTTGATCACCCTACCCAAGGTGGGAAAGGGAAGGCCCACTCTTAAGGTTGATCCTTGTAGTGCATGCTTTGGCATTACGTCTCAGGCAATAGTTTCATATTATGAGTATAGTCCCAAAACACATGGGTTGAATCTGGTGGTCATTCTGCTACCACAACTAAATTAGGCGTCAACAGAACTGTTAAGAGGAGGGCATGATTCCCTCTCCACAAATGCGCTGTCAAAATCTGCTTCACAGGCCTAGAAAAGCTTTCTGGGGCTGGTTTTGGGTGATGTGAAAGGGGGTTGGGGAGTGGGGAAAAAGAAGGGAAAAGGTCCTGTTGCACTATAGTGGAATCCCACTAGCATGACCTTGGATTTAACAGGATACCACACAACATACCAAATTATAACCAAACACCACCTTGCAGCATCTGATGTAAAACACCTCATGCCACCTGCACAATGCAGAGTTGCTTTGCCAAGATGCTCAATACTTTTCATGTGAGAGATAATTTGCTAATCATTTCTAATTTATCATAGTTAGCTGCAGCTCACACCAAGCTCCTCTTAGACTACCTTTTAGACTGCTATACACGGTTTAAGGGGTGGCCACAGTTCTGTATTTCTTTTCTTAATCCATAAACTGACTCACCTGGATGACGGCACACAGCACAGTGGGTCACCTTTTTGGCTGCTGAGGCTGCAATATCCCTGTTTTGGGCATGGTCTTTCCACTGCTCAAATCTAAAACAACATTAGATGACGATGCAGCATACAACATTGGCTAGCCATGCAGGTCAGTTTTGTTCACAACATGTTGGGTATTGCCTCTCTTATAAGCACCTTCTTGAAGATGTATTCCATTTGTTAGTTGTATCTCTGAAGCTCTAGTTGTACAAACTACAGAATATTATAAAGGAATTTGAATCTTTCTGGTCTTAAAAAGTGAAAGAATATAAGATTCTGATTCTGAAAAAAAGAGGGAAAATATATAATATTTGCCTAGAGAACTAGCTGGAAGCAAATGCTGATCTTCTGCTAAAGCTAAGCAGACTCTTAAAAAATTGGGAGAGTAATCTGGAATCTCTGTGATAGTTTGAACTCTTTTTCATCGGTGGTGTATAAACACAACTAGAATTTAAAACAAAATATAGTGAAGAATGGAAGAGCTCATCAAGCTGTTGCAGATGGAAAGCAGGGTCATCACATAGTTCTGCTGAAAAACTAGCTCCAAGAGAGGCTGCCCCTCTCCCTGAATCATTTCCATGTTGGCTGATCATTACCAGAACTACAGTTTAACTTCAAGACCTGGTGCCTCAGCTTGCTTTCCTCCCATCCTCTTTACTTTTGTGACCTGTCTTATAGACTATACGCCTGCGGACAGGAACTGTCTTGTTTTTATTGATTTTATCTTCAGACTTGGGGGCTGAAAAGTGGGATGAAAGAGCTTCAAATAAAGATTGAATAAGATCCTAGTTTCAAATTACACAATGTGGTTTAGCTTTTAATACTATATTTTTAGTTTGTTGCATTACATCCTAAATGTCAGCCTGAATCACACAGAACAGCTACTTATTCAAAGAAAGATGCAAGCAGGAAATAGTGTTGGAATTAAGTTTAAAATATACCTTTTTAATAAACTCTGTCCTCTCAAAGTCCTGATCAACTTTAAAGCCTGTTCTTTTCCAACTCCAGGAACTCCCTTTTAGAGACAACACAGTATCACACATGCAAACATTCCAGATAAAATGTATTCATTTATTAATTCATCTATGTATTAAAATTAATGCATCCATTATGTGTTGCAACCCCTTCCCCCATACCAGTTCTCACTAAGACTCTTTATACAAACTGTTAAACAATGTATACATAGACACAGGTTAAAAAGGCATACATTGGTTTTGGCACATATCTGCTGCTGCAACCCAAATAAAAAACACCAGTTTAGCCGCATCATGCTATGGGTAACATGGAAATAAAAGGCCTAAACAGCAGGAGTGATTGTTTGCGCCTCAAAAAACTGTAACATTCTGCTCTCCTTCCAAGTTAGCCTGTAGTTCACATTGGTTTAACTAAGACTGTAACAAATGGATGTAAAATACTCAGTTCTCAAATTATTATGAGTCAGAGCTGCAAAAATAGTGAGAGTGGCAAGTGAAAGTGTGGCGACAGCTGCCACGCAGTCCAAAGGTCAAAGTGCAATGCAAGCCGAAGGTAGTTGTTACGCCCATCCTGAAGCCATGATTGGAACTGTTACCCCAAGAACTGAAGGTCACTGCTTTGACCTTGCAAGCCTGGGGCAGGAAATGCCAGGCAGCTGGGATTTGCAAACAGAAGCAACCAAAATAGCTAAACATAAGTATTAGGTTTTAAATATTTTTATTCTGTATGCTATTGTTTTTTTTATTGTTCACCCCTTAGGAATCTTGTTAGTTATACAGGAATTAAAAATACATGAATGATAGTGGGCATGGGTTTGCATTCCAGGGCTCACTTGTTGGGCCCACAGGAGCCATTTTTACTTTGAGGTTGCCCATGGTTTACCTGCAGTTCTGCAAGACAGGCCAGCTCTGCAACTGCCACATGCACTGACTTGATCTTGGGCTGGCCTTTTCATACTCTGCTGCAACCACCTGGAAAGCTGCAGTTGCCAAGGAGAGCCAAACACCCACCTGGTCTCTGCTCTGTATGTGGTGAGCACAAGTCATTCAGCTACAGCATGGAGGAGCTCAAAGAACCGCACTCAGGCTCAAGAAGAATACAATCACAACAGACATTTGGCTGTGAGTGAGCAGAAATACCAGAGAGCGGGTTGAAAAGATAATGGCTGAATACTAATTATATAATCAGGGCATCTTTATCTTGCCCTTTCTCCAGGCAGCTCAGGGTGGCTTGCATGGGTATCTTATCCTCACAACAACCTGACAATATAGGATGAGAGAGAAAGCCTTGCCTTTACATGAAGTTAAAACTGAGGCAAAAGATCAGATGCGCAACAAATAGTGATAAGCAAAGCAAAAAGGAAAAGCATCCACTCACAAAAGCATGCTAATGATTTGAGTGATGCATTGCCACAAACAGCTATGAAGCAACTGTTAGGAATGTGCAAAAACTATTACTCTCCTCTCAGTCAAATACTTTCAAGGATGCTTTCTCCAAAGTTACACTTGCTACAAGATGGAAGAACTCTGTGTTGCTCAGCTCTCCTTTCCTGCACAAGTAAATTAAACAGGATGCTAATCATGCTGAGGCTCTTGAAGTAAATAAGGTGCTGACTGGCAAACCAAAACCACCTGACCAAAATGAAAGGCATGGTGAGTGGCTGGGTGATACTTTGAAACTGAAAGCAGGCGGCAAAGCACTGAACAATTTTATTCGGCAGTTGCATCAGCTAAACAACTTTCTGCTCACCCCCATTCCGGCAAAAGCGGACATCAAAGGCGAAAGAAGGACACTGCAGCACTGCACAAAGCTTTCCCATGGTATGGTTGTTCAGATCTTTACACGTGAAACAAAATTAGCAAATTAGCCTGACACTTATGTAAAGGGTTAGGGTTAGGTTGCAACTTAACTCTAGTTTATATTTGTTTGCATTTATTGGGCAGTGGGGTGGGGAAGTGGGAAATTTCATCAGTGCTGATGAGCAGCCTCATGGACTGCCACCATGGCTGTGCAGGCTGCCAGAGGGAAACGACAACTGAAATGTGGGAAACAAAAACACTTGGGCGTATGAATTGGGCTGCTTCTGCTCAATTGCTTTCCCAATTTATCTTAGGGATGTGGTTTTTCTTCTCCAGAGAGGGGTGTATCTTATTCATTGCAAGTCTGACTCATAAATGAGTGCTGAGCTCATTTCATCCTGAAAAGGCTAGCGAGTCACAAGGGTTGCTGATCCCAATTCAAGTAAACCTGCTCAAGACCTAAGGGCTAAATGCACAGACTAAAACACTCATGTTCTCGCTCAAACCAATTTTCTGTATTAGTGGTTAAGTCCTATTTGTTTTCTAGGGTATGCCCCACCAAATATCCCTGGTGGTCTCATTAGTGGGCTGGATCCGGTATTTATTTATTTATCGGATTTCTAGCCTGCCCTATTAGCCACACAGTTCCCTGGGCAGGTTACATCAACAAAACCATAGGTACAATATAAAATATAATATTAAAATAAGGATTACAAATTACAATAAAAAATTAAAACCAACATAAAACACTCCACTGGCAGAACTAATAACTTCATTAAAAGACATACCCCATAGTTAAAATACTATTAAAACAAATTAACAATTAAAATGCCATCAAAATCAAAAGGTCTTTGCCTGGCGCCAAAAAATATATAGAGAGGACACCTGGCAAACCTCTGTGGGGAAGCCTCATGGGATGGAGTGGGGTGTGGAGAGGAGAGAAGGAAACTGGTCCATTGACATGCAGCCTCAGTCAGGGATCCTCTGGGACAGTGTTAGAGGTGGTGCAAGGATAACATCACCAAAAATCATCTCCTTTTCTTCTAGCAGGAGGCTGTGTTGGTTCTAAACTCCTTGTATCAACAAAGGCGGTTGTGGAAGTGACACCCTGGACCTAGCCTGATGATGATGATGTTGTCTTTTAGCTAGGAGACGCCAGAGATGGGTCTAAGAAGTGGTGGATGGGCTGCTTCCCGTCCACTCACCACTTCAACTTTCAATTAATGACCCAGGAAGATCCCCAGGCTGGTTTGTAATGTACAAAACTGGGAACTCCGGGTCCTTTGAGGGAGAACAACCCAGAGTTAATCCAACAACAAACCATAGAGTTTCTAGGTCTGCACACCATGGAACTACCCAGAAACTGAAATGAGTTATTAGGTGCACTCAGAAATAATCCATGATTACAACCCATGGCTTCTCTGATAATGCAAAATATGGAGCATTAACTAAGAACAATTGCAAGGAACATTGGATATAATAAAGCAAATTGCACTATGACTTTGGACCAGTCTTCATCAACCTGGTGCCCTTCACATGCCATTGGATGTCAGCCCCCATCAGCCTCAGACAGCATGGCAAATGGTCAAGAATACAAGAAGTGGTAGTCCAAAATATTTGGAAGCACCTAGTTGGGGAAAGCTGCTCCAGCATCTGATGTACCTCATATATGAGAATAGTTAACAGCTTGCACCATGAGTTTAACAACTGACACCAGAACATTTGCATTCTCTGTGTGTGCATCTTGTTTTCTTACCTTCGGAAGATAATCACAACCCAGAAGAATGGCTAATCCAATCAAAGATTCCCTCCTGCAGCCCAGTTTCTCCTCAATAGCAGATATCAAATAGCAGTCAACATGTGGGTCCTGTAAAGAACCCAGTAAGATGGTGATACCCTCTGGAATTTCAGGGTATCAATGTTCCTTAATATGACCTTGTGACAAAAGCAGATAGAAATGCCACTAACAGGCTTTGCTGAATGAGGAGTTTAGTTAAAAACACAGAGCTCGAAAGCAGTGAGAACTACTGAGGGAAGGATGAATTGGCAGAAATTGTGGTGCACAAGGGAAGGAGCTGCAGGACCTAAAGCTTCTCCAGTCCCCAAGCAGTGGTCCAAATGGGCCCATCATTTCACAATCTACCTCACCATGCAAGCAAGACATATGGTGCGATCCTAGTCATGCCTATTCAGAAGTAAGTCCCATTAGGTTTCATGGATCTTACTCCCAAGTGAGTGTGTAGAGGATTGCAACCTGGATGGATCAGAAATGGGGCCAAGTCACTTCAACCTACTTTTGATTCATTGAGGCTACAATTCTGCAGACCAAGACTGGGCAGAAGGGAGATCCCCAGATATTTTCAACTAGCTCTGAGCATTCCTAAGCACTCATGCAGGCAGGGCCTTCTGGGAACTGAAGAGCAAAATCTTCAGGAGATCTGCCTTCTGTTCAGCCCCGCTATACATCATAGGTGCACAACCTTTGTTAATGGATTCTGAAGAGGACACCAAGGAAGAGGCAATGGGAGGACAGGAGGATCAAAGCTCCATTAAGGTCACTCGCCACTGTTTCCCAGGTTCACTGTGAGAGCAGGCCTGTTTTGGAAGCTATGGGAGGGCACCCAGGAGAGGAGGGAGAGCTATTGCTTTGCCTGGCCCCTGACTCCATGACGAGGCGTTGGAAGAGATGAGCTTCCCAGTTAGAGGGCTTGTGTAGGTCTCAAAGGTTAGCTCTCAACCAGCAGAAGCCACCCTGAAGGTAACGCCTGCAGCATAAATGAAAATGGGGAGAAGTTTCCAGTTTGGATTCAACACTCTTTACATGAGCAGACTTTCAGTTCAGCTTGCTAAAGGGCTTATAGAGTTACACAGTCTTGTAATATGGGAACTGCCAATACAGCTCTGCATTGTAAAGCGCCATCTTGTGTTTGAAAGAGAAGGGAAGGGTCTAGCTCATGAGAGATACCTCCCCTGGGAGCCCCAACCACCTGACTCCTAAATCTGCTCCCCTGCCGATTGCTCTTCCGTGGTGTCTAGCAGTGGGTGAAGAAAGATCGGCATCAGGGCTGCAGATGCTAGCGATGAGGAAAGAGCCAGCTCGTATCAGGCTCACTCAGATGTGTGGACATGGACATGCTATCATCTACATGCATCTATGGCCACCAAGCCAGCACCACAAAGCCCTCAGTTGTGCAATAAGTTGTCCAGCCCTGCTGTACACACTTCGTTGGCAGTAAGATCACAATATTAACACAGACACAGCAGCAGGATAACCGATCAGAATATCAAGGCCATTCAGCATCAAGCACACATTAACAAATTCTCCCATAGTGTACCTTCACATTCATGGTAAAATTCCGGTAAACTGTCCGAGCGCCGTAAAGGAAGGCATCCCCATCGTTGGTGATGCAGCCGTCCACGACGCCATTCGCATTCAGGTATGCGCACATGGCCTCTGCTTCGCCAGCTGCTTGAACCCAGGGGACTCCTAAGCACTCCAGCATTTCCAGGCACTAAAAAGGCAAAAGTCCCAAGAGAAGGGACAGGAAGCATGAATCCACTTTCCCCCAGATGGCTGCACAACCTGCCATGAATTCCAGAAGCAGCTCTTTGCCTGTCTTGCAAACATTGTACTGCCATGCTGGGGGTGGGCTGCTTGCTCTGGAACCTCATAGCATCTGAGAGGAGAATTCTGTTGGAGTGACTCTCTTGGGGGCCCAATTTCTGTGCTGCCCAGGACTGAAGGCTCAAGCAGTGTAGTCAGAACACCAGCATATCATAGTGTAAAACTCTTACTGCCAGTAGCTAGGCCTTGGGAGAGGCAGTTCAACCTTTTATAATGGGCGAGCAGACTGCACAAAAGCCAGGAAACTTTCAGAAGATCAGTGGGTAGTGGAAAGGAGGTGGGGCCAGGGAATGAGGCACTGACTTCTGGGGAACCGTAAAGGGCCAAACTGGAACTCCTGGAGGACTGGATTTGAGGGCCTAAGGTTCTGCACACCTGGTTTATAATATAAAAATGTTCTAACAAAGGGCACACAACAAATGCAATTCCAATACTTCAAATTCAGAGCGTATTGGAGTTGCACTTCCCCTGAAGAAGCAAGCTCATAGTTTGGGCATGTTCCTTGATCTGTCTTTGTCACTTGAGGCTCAGGTGGCCTTGGTGGCTTGGAGGGCCTTCTTCCAGTTTTGGCTGGAAGCCCAGCTATGCTTCTACCTGGACAGGGATAGCCTGGCTTCAGTAATCTCTGCTCTGGTGCTCTCTGAGTTAGATTACTGCGATGTACTCTATGTGGGGTTGCCCTTGAAGATGGTTCAGAAGCTGCAACTGGTACAGCATGAGGCAGCCAGATTAATGACAATTAATTAGTAGGCAGCTCTTTTGACTAGATGGAGGGAATGCAACCTGTTCTAAGTGGGGTTGCATTCCCCTTGAAGAAGCAGGTTTGTAGTTTAATAGTTAGGGATGCTCCATGAGCCATCTGTGTCACTGAGGCCCAGGGGTTTCAGTGGCTCAGAGTGCCTTCCACCAGCTTTGGCTGATGGTCCTATTGGGCTGCACTTCTATCTAAACTGAGACAGCTTGCTATCAGTAACCTGTGCACAGATAATCTCCAAAAATAGACTACTGCAATGCACTCTACATGGGGCTGCCCCTCAGGAGCTGCAGCTGGTACAGCATGCGCCAGCCAGATTAATAACCAAGACCTGCAGGTCTGAACACCTAAGACCAGTTCTGGCCCACTTACATTGGCTGCCTGTATACTTCTGGTCCCAATTCAAGGTGCTGGTTTTAACTTATAAAGCCGTACATAGCTTAAGACTACAATATCTGTGAAAGTGCCTCTCCCAGCCATAATCTACTTGGACACTCTGCTCAACCTCTGGGCATATACTGTACATTGCTTAATAGATTTAACACCTGTGCAAGGAAAGTGAGATCAACGCCTTCAAGCTGGCATCTAACAAAAGCAGCAGCTGCATTCAGAGAAAAACTAAGTGAGCTTTTGTGTTTGAAAACCTTATAAAACACAAAAATGTATAATAAATAAATAAATAAATAAATAAATAAATAAATAAATAAGCGTGATACCACAGGCAAATGGCTTCATGCTTAGGATTATTGTGTGTGGATCACCCACATGCAGTCCAATAGTCTGGTCAAACTAGAGTTGGTGCAAACATCCATCATTACATCCTACATATCTGGATGTTTGGAGAAGGCCAAGTTAGATTAACATGAGATACAACTCATTGGATACAACTCAATATAATAGTTTAAACAATAAGTGTGCCTTTCAGTGTATGAAACCTACACCAGAAACCTTAAGTATCCTGAAATCTTGCCTCTTTCAACAGAGATTTAAAGCGGGATCTCCCTGTTTTAGCTGTCCCAGACTTCTTGGATGGCCCAAAGCGAACTTCTGTTCTCTTCTCCATGGTGTTTGCTTTTAGCTTTGGGGGCTCTCCCTCCATGACAAACACCAGATGGATCCCCATCATCATTGAAGAAGATACCCGGAAGTACAGATTCCTGTAATAAAAGGAGAATGAATCTATTTTTGTGGTAGAGAGTGCTTCGTGTTGGGCATAATTAGTCAATTTCATATTGGCTCAATATATGTTAAGACAAACATACAGGAATATTTAAGGAATCCGACAGTGGGTGAAAATCTGGAAGATGTCCACAATTTGGCTCCCTGGATTCTGTTTTGTTAGTGCTATACTGGTGCTGACTCATGCTATGAGTTGAGCCAGCTGATAGACTTCAGTTTTTAAGATAGATTGCAATTTGCATATTTCTAAAAACTCCAATAACATTTGTGCAAGCAAGCTTGAAACCATATAGTTCTAGCATGATTAGTGCAAATTGAACTTTCTGCAAATTATGATTTGTGCAAGTCAGCCAATTCTGCAAAAATAGTGCCAGTGCTACATGCTTTTCCAAGTGCTTATGTGTGTAAATTTCATTAGTAGTTAAAATATGTACAAACCACAATCCATCTTAGAGATGCAAGTCCAGGATTCCCCCCTCTTTAAAAAAAAACCTCCAGATTTCTCAATTTTCGTGCTTCTCTATAGCACAAATAATTTTTTTTAAAAATTACAAACCAGGATGCAAAACCTGTATGGAAGAGAACAAAGCACTGGCTTATCTAGCACCTTGTAACCCCATTTTGTCTGTTGTGGTCCATCATATTGTGATGTATGAAGCAATCTGTACATGTAGAAATGTGAAATTTCACAGAAAATTCGGGTTGGTAAAGGAGGCATTCAGGCACTCTTCCAAGCATTTGAGATTCAGATTGAGATTCACTAGGGAAAACACTTCAGGGGTAATCTAACCTCAACTGTACTCCCTCCCTGACTCCTTATCTCTGATACCTTTGGAGCTGTGGCGTATATAATTTTGTCAGCAACAACATCAACTCATTTTCACTACCAGGTATCAGTGAATAGATTTATTAATTTATATTCATACATGAAACGTTCATTGCTTTCTCCAAAGCAATTAACTTAAGCAATCTTTCCAGTTTTGTTTCTCTCACACTCCCTTCAAAGAGATTGCTAGAGGAGGATATCTGTTGGCAGACACAACATGTTTGTGACTCTCACAACTTTCTTAAAAATGATATTAGGTGCTTCATCATTTTTCCTCAGTTCTTCCCCCAAACTTTCTTAATTCCTGTCCCAAACTAAGAACCCAAACTTGCAGAATCCATACATCTACCAGGGTTTTTCCAAACAGTAGTGGCAGATGTGGATTCCATATTCCAGAAAAGTTTTAGGTTTTGATCAAGGGCTTTCATGGGCAGAAAAGAAGGGACATAAACTCCAACCACAGGCTCTTTTCCCAGTCTGGAAACAGGCTGCCCCCTTCTCAGCCTTCCCCACTCTGATGCCCTCTAGATGTGCTGGGCTACAACTCCCAGCATTTGCAACCAGTATGACCATTGAGAGCCCAACACGCTGGAGATTATCAGGTTGGAGAAGGCTGCCTTAGCTTCTGGAAAGCACCATGAGGATGCCAGATGTCTCACAGATGCGAGTTACAATCACTGCACCTACCGAAGATGCGGCTTTCTGACTACTCCCATCATCTTTTTAACTGTCTGCGCTTCACACACCCAGAGGCTTAAATCAACAGCCAGCGTCTTTCCTCTAAGACTGCTGAGGGGCACATGCTGCTTTACAGGTTCCAGGATCTGCCACAGACTAGTTACTCCCATTGCCTCAAATCTTCAGGCACTCTGGCTGCAAAGATAAACATAGGTATTTCATGGCTCTGGCAATGAAATGTGAATTACAGCAAGCAGGATTTTTTAGGGAATACATATTCTAAAGTTAGCAATCCTAGTTGCATTTACATAGGAATCAGTCCCTGAAAAAATCAAATATATATGGTATACTCAGTAGAATGCTAAAATACTTTTTTCAGAGAGTAAAATCCAATGTGCATAGCTACAAAAACCCTTATTTATTTGCAGATAGATAATTCAAAATACTGGCTTTGATGATAAGAATAAATGACAGGTAGCTCTTTTAAGCTCGCTAAGCAGTCTTTTAGAAATTCTCATTTATAGAAGTTTTAAGCTGATGAACAAGATCAGTGGTAGACACTTGCTACCATCTTTCTTCAATATTTCAACTTGTCTGAAATATGATTCCTTTCCCTACATTAAAAAAATCTAGTAATTCACCTGTTACATTCCAAACTCAGAGTGCAGAACACATCTTGAAGCATAAAGCATGCAATTAAAACTGGCTGGCCCATTCTTTTATTTATCATTACATGTATACCACACTGTTTTTCCATTTGCAAAGAATCAGAGGTGGCTACATGGTCTGCCTCTTTTCTCTTTTATCCTGACAACAGCCCTGTGAAAGAATTCTAGGCTGAGAGTCATTGACTGGCCCAGTGACAGAGCCAGTGAATTTAATGGCTGAGTGGGGGACTAGAAGCTTGGTTCTCCCAAGCCCCCATCCATCACTCGCACCACTATGCCACCCTGGCTTTCATCAGTCAGTTCTTACCCACTGATTTCTTGTTTTGTAATACAACCCTATGGGCACATACTCGGCAGCAGATCCCACCTCTTTAGTGGGGATTGCTCCCAGGGATTCAGTTACAGGCCTATTTGGCTTGCCTTGCAGTAGTCCCTTCTATTTCTGATTTTCCTTCCTGGCATGTTCCTGCTTTTGTCATCTTGTGCCGCAGAAGATCCACACTTCCCTTTGTTAGGTTCCTCACATTATCCCTAGCCTAACTTGATGGCATCCCTTCCTTCTCTGCCATGACCCTGCTTGAAGTGTCTCGGTGGTTTCTCATCTAAGGATGAGAAGAAATTGATTGCACTTATTTTCAACGTTGTTTTCCTGGAAACATCTAGAAACTTGTCCTGTGCAAATTAAGATGACATGCACGGAATCATTCGCTTGGAAAACATCCTGACTCTCTTGAAAGTGATTAAATTTAACACGTTTGTTTTACTCACATTTTGTAAATAACAAAGCTAAATAAAATATACTGTGTTAATATTTTTGTCCCAAAATGCCACTATTTGATATGAAATACTTGAGGAACAAAATTAAAGCACACCTGGCGTGCAACCCTATCAAATTGCCGCTTGCTAGACAGAAGGCTTCCAAGGATCCTGTTCCCTGCCAGGAGGGCAGGAAGAGCAAGACAGACAATTTTCACCTCACTACCCTTCTTGTGAGTATTTTCTCTAGACAGGTTTCTGAGACTGTCTGGAGAGGTCCTACTGTCAGGGGCGCACTAGGGCTGGAGATGCCACAGGATACCAGCTGTCGTGGTCTTTCCTCTCCCCTGCTTGTCCCTGCTGCTTCTCCTGACATCACATTTGCAACCTGAGGAATGACCCACCGAAGTTCTTTCTGTGGAGGCTGCAAAGGGACATGGAGCAGGAGTGAAACATAGGCCTCTGGGGTTACAGCAGTGACTATAGGAGGGGGACTCTGAAAATCCTGTACTCCTTGAAATGCTTTACTGGGGACCATAAGTATGTATCCTCATTGTTATTTAAATACTGTACAGTGGTACCTAGACTCACGAATGCCTTGGTTCACGAACAAAGTGGGTCACAAACAAAAATTTCTGAAAAATTTTGACTTGGGTTGCGAACACTGCTTTGGGTGGCGACCCAGATTGCAGCCATCTCCCCCCCATCCCGAGTGGGGAGATGGCCACGATCCCAGTTGCTTTCGTGTATGGAAGGCGTCCGCGATCAGAGGCGCGCTGCTGCAGGAAAGACGGGAGCAGCAAAGCAGAGCCGCGGGGGAGATGGCCGAGATTCCGCCTGTCTTTCCTGCAGGAGCGCGCCTCTGATCAGGCACACCTTCCCTGCACGAGTGGAACTGCGGTTGCGGCCATCTCCCCACCCCCAGCACACCGTTTGCGCCCATCTCTCCCCCTCCCCCAGTGTGCCAGCGATCACGCCCGTCTCTCTCCCCCACCCCTCCGCGTGCCAGGATGATGGGCGCCTGCAGGGATGACGGGCGCAATCTCAGTCGTGCTGGGGGGGGGGGGGAGATGGCGCGCTTGTGCTTGGGATGAGCGGGGGGGGGGAGATGGCCGCGATCTTTGTTGTTGTCACTTTGCTTCACATTTTTCTGATTTAAAAAATGGTTACAGAATGGATTAATCTTATTTACATTGAACCTTTTGGGGAAATTTAATTTGGCTCAGGATCATCTGAGTCACGACCAGAGTCCTGGAATGGATTAAGTTCGTGAGCCAAGGTACCACTGTATTAGGTACAAAAATCTGCAGGCTTCTTGTAAAAATCCAAACATTGTAACATGCATGTAACCTTTACTATTTAAATATGGGGGGGGGGAGGTCCAGGGTACTGAAAAACTAATTAATTTCAACCATCCAAAAAAGACTGACAGCCACTGATCTATTTCAGTGGGGGTCAACGCTCTTCTTTTTAGATGGGGAACTTTCTGCTTTGCAGGCATGACTTACTGTTCCATTTCACTGTGAGATGTATATCTGTTTCAGTGATAAAGATGTAGTCTTTCACATTCTTGTTAAGGATAATCAACTGGGATTTTTTTTATTTTGAAACTGTTATGCTTGCCTAATATGGTATTTGCAACTGACATTCATTCAGTCTTCCCCTGAACCTGAAGGATGAAAACATTTCCAGTTTCCCATGGAAAATAAAGCACTGGAAAATTTTCTGCCCCATATCACTGCATGTTCCTTTTTATTACAACTTTTAAAAGTTAGGTAAAATGTTGTTGCTGTTTATTTAAATTACAAAAACAATACAGTTTTATATATGTGCACAGAATCCCAGAGTCAGTATGGTGTTGTCATTAAGAGTGTGGGCCTGGAATTTAGGTAATCTGGATTCGAAACCCTGCTCAGCCATGCAGCCAACCAGGTGACTTTAGGCTGGTCACAAACTTTCAGTTGAGCCTACCTCACAGGGCTGTTGTTGTGAGGATAAGATTGAGAGGAGGAGATTTATGTAAGCCACCTTGAGTTCCATGGAAGGAAAAAGGTGGGATATAAGTATAATAAATAAACAGATAGAGAGATAAAATGATGGGACTATCCATCACTCCCAGTCCTTCGACTGTGGGACCGCAGCAAGACTCAGCCCCCAGCACACGCACTTCAGTATAGATGATTTACAATCATGTGACCGCTGTGTATATATCCTCATGTGTATCCATGAGCATGCCGTGCGGGAGAAGGCTCTAAACGTTAGGATTTAAGGATTCAGTCCAAATAAACTAGTGTTTTGTGAGCCGCCCCGAGGCTTCAGCGAATGGGGCAGCATAGAAATTTTCTAAATAAATAAATATATCCCTGGGGTTTACGTACAAGTATGTATTTTTAAACAGGTTGCTGGAGATATATATGTAGTAATAAGTGGGTCAAACAGGCCAGCATGAATAACAGCAGTGGCGAATGGGCAGCCCTCCAAATATTTTGGTGCACAAATTCCATCAGCCCTAGCCAGAGTAGCTAATGTTGAAGAATGATGGGAGTTATACGCCAAAACATTTGGAGGTCCACAAGTTGTTCCCTCCAATGTTTGACAAGCTGTTCAAGGGTATCACTGGATGGAGGTATAATGTCAAAGTTCATTATACAGAATCAGGCATATAACAGTCATAGAGCTATCCCAAACTAAAATTTGAACCAAAGATGAAAGAAAGGACCATCAGTACAATTCATTCTTTGGACCAAAAAATGGGGACAGTGCCATCTGCTGGACTCTTATGGATATAGCACTATACCTACAGAAAGCATACTCAAACATCCTCTATCTTTAATGGTCTCCCTTTTTTAAACAGGCCCTCCCACAATTCACCACTGTGTGTTAAATTTCCAGAACAACCATGGATACTAAGAAACTCTTAACCAGTAAGTCACAACTAAACTTTATCATGGATCCTGAAGGTGCTTTTCTAAACAGATGAGGAAAATAAAAATAATGAAAAAAGTTTAATCCAGGATTTGTGTGTGATAATCCCAGCAATACGCAGGTTCCAGTCCAATCTTCCCCACCCTGATGCTGTCCAGATATATTGGACTGCATCTTCCATGTTGTCTGGCAATTATGGGAGTTGTACGAGGGCACCAGTTCTGTCTTCTCTGCTTCCTTGAAAACAGTATGACCCTAAAATATTACTTATTAAAAATTAAAGTAACATAATCTCAGAAAATGAAATTGCACAGAGCAGGGAGTTAACTCCCACTACTTTCCAGTGATTCAATAGAATTCCAGATAAAGATGTTGCTCCAAAGTGTGCAGTTAAGACAGCAATTGTGTGCAGTTAAGACAGCAATTTTGAGCATAACTACCTGAAAGCCTGGAAATATAATTCGATGCATTTCATTTGAAAGCAATTCCCCCTCTGTTCAGTAGCCTCACACTGAAAAAGATAGCATGCACAAAATTCTGCTCAAAAGTAAGCTCCCTGTAAAGGAATTGAACCTAACACTGCAAACCCATATACAGTATGTCCATTGAAAAGTTTCATTAAGGTCAATGAGCTTGCAACCTTAATGGATCAAAATTGGGCTTCAAGCATTCATTCAATTCTCTCAGTTCTTTTCACATCAAGTTGTAATTGCTGACAGCATCTGAAAGAAGTAGGTTCTCCTGTCCAGTACATTTGTATATATTAGGGTTTCTAAATGTTAGCAATACAAATGATTTTAAAGTGATTAGAATGGCATACTAGAATGCAGAAGACCCACATTCAAGTTTTCCTAGTAGCCTGGGTGTCTCTATTTCCATCACTTTCAGCCTAATCTATATCCACAGGGATAGGTAATAAAGGCACCATACACATTGACCTCCACAGAGAAAGAGCAGAATGAAGAAAATGGTAAATAAAGGCACAATCCTATGCCTGAGACAGAAAAAGTCCTGGAATGCCCACCGCAGCTGGCTCGGGAATGCTGACTTGTAGAAGATTTTCTGTGTAAACAGGTATGGGATTATTCCCTCAATAAATAGTAAAAGCTGAATCTATACAATCTATAAGCTGTCTTTGGTTCTCTGCATCTGAGCTTTTTGCTCAGGTAACCGAGAACAAGTGTGTGGGTGGGGCTGAAGGGGAAGCTCCCAATCCTTCACGCTCTTGTTTGGCAAAAGCACGATTTTACTGATAGTACTATCACTTAGCAATGGCAAGAAATTGAAAGAAACAACATGTAAAGGAATGCCTTTATAGGTAATGCCAAGATACCATTTTTCATAGTTTTCAAATCCTAGTTTGCTAATAGGTATTTATTTTCAGAAATTACAAAACTCAATTTGTGTTTAAGGCCTTCTTATCTAACACCAAACACAAATGCTAGGAAATATAGTGTTTCCAGGCAAGTGCAAAGTTTCTTTTATCTCAGGAGCTAACAGAACCATCAAAGGCTACAACATGGAAAACACTGTGGTTGTGTTTAAGTGACAAATTTCTCAACTTCTGCATTTCTCTTCCTTGTGCTATTCACAGCCCAATTCTGCTCATGCTGCAAATGGCATTGTAATCCCATGTTGTTGTCATTGCCTTAAAAAAACCCCTTTCCAGTGGCATACAAGGAAAGGTTATTAAACTTTCTACCTTGTTTCTTTAGACACAACTAGCTTTCCACATGGAGCCACAATAACACATTTCTGGTGCAATCCTATACAAGTTAACTTAGAAGAAAGTCCCATTCAGTTCCATGGAGCTTACTCCCAGATAAGTATGCACAGGGTTGCAGCCTGAGCCTACTTTTCTAGGAGTTTCCCAAATGGCCATGAAAAGACTACAAGCACACCAGCATTTGAGATTTCCTAACATTTCAGCTACAATCCTGTGCAGATTTTCTTCCAATAAATCCTACTAAATGCTGTGGGACTTGGTTTCAGTAATGTCAAGGCTGTTTAAGCAATCGGACCTAATTTTCTGTTAATGAAAGTATTTCTAAAGAATGAAACAGCTGCTTGGTTTCACTTATTATATGTTTGATTTAGGGCACAATCCTATGTGTGTATAGACCAAGAAGTTCTACAATTTAGCATTCCCCAACATAGTTGACTGGGGCACGCTGGAAGCTGTAGGACTCTCTTTCTGTCTAAATGTGCATAGCACTGTACCACTACGTACATGATACCCACGGATTCTTCTTTTCTTCCCTTTTTTATGATACACAAATAAATGTGTTTAGGCATAGTTATCTGATTCGGTAAGTTGACTGTAATCTCACCAGTACAATTGGAACACTGAATGGGGGAACTTGAAGTTCAAATTACCTCCCTTCCTTTTTTCACATATTACCTTATCATGTATGCATTTTCTTCACTGATATTTGTATTGAGCCAAAAATAAATGTGTGTGTGGGTGTGTGTGTACACACACAAATGTGATTTGCCCAGGCTTTCACTCTTTTTATGTTTCTGATAAAAAGAAACTCCTGCCCATTCAGGCATACCCTTCTCTCCTAGCACCTTGAGCAGTCATTAAACCTGAAAACTTGCTAGGCAGAAATGACAGATTCTTAGCCTTGTTGAAAGAGAGAACAAACTTACTCAATGATTTTTCTGACTATGCTGATGTGCTGGCCAGTTCCAGAATTTGATCTCCAAAATGACTGGGGCTGTGAAAGCTGGCTAGAAGTTACAAGGCATACAAGGGTTCTGTCATGAGCCAGAGACATTTTGCATTTCCCTAGAGACATTCAGAACACAAGGATCACACACGATTAAAACCAAGTCCCATCCAGGCAATCAACCAGGTTCCCACTGTGGCCATTCTGAAGTCTCCAGGAAGCCCACATGCAGGAAATCAAAGCAATAGCCTGCTCCTGCTGTTCATTCCCCATATGCATTATTATCTGTGTTTTGTATTGAGTTGCTTTTATGCTTTAACATTTTGGAGGTGCCAGCAGTGGCAGGCCCATCTCTTTACCCAATCCTTCCTATTATTAATTATTGTGCTTTTAACTTTTATTTTAGGTATCTGGATTGTTTTAAGTGATGGAGCTTTTGTATTTGTAATTCTATATTTTAATCTGTTTCTGCAAATGGGTTAGAAATGTATCTTTTGATATGGTAAATGGTATTTTACTGGATTTTTTCAAAAGCTACCTAAAAGCATTGAGAGGCAGAATGTGGGGATGTTACAGAATCAAATCCAATTGAGATGCTGTTAAGTTTCCAAACTCAGAGACATCCTAAACAGAGTAGGATGAGTGGCAGAGGCAATCCTTGCCCTTCCTAAGCTAATAAAGCTATAATAAAGTTACCTTTTCTTCACAGGGAAGATGATCCAGCTTCTGCTTGTTTTAGTAGTCTTTTTCACACCTTTTCCAGCTCTAAAATGTCAATTTGGAAATGAAGCAAGTACAGCTGCTATTACTGTGCAATCCCACGCACATTTATCAGGATGTAAATCCCAGTGACTAAAATGGGACTTAAGTCTGAGTTGACATGCATAGGATTCTGCTATAAATATAAATTACTACTGATGCTTTATTCCTCACTTGTCTCCTTTAAGTGACTAGGATCACACAACTTGGCAACTCATCATAAACAACTTGCTATGGTTAGTTATCATGTTTTATGTATCTGGACAACATACTTCAGGACGATTTGTATGTAGGCAATAAGTCACACTGCAAACCCATTGCTGCTTCTGTGAGTTGCTGCACTTATGATAGGCTGTTGCTTCATCTCAGCCCAGACCGACTCCATTGTGGCTACAGGGAGGCACAAGCCAACCCCTCACCAAGAGCAGAAAAAAAATCCCTGTCATTCTGGTCAAATCTGAAACTAGGATCATGCTGAAAAACTATGCTGAAAAAAGTGTATGGAAGCCTATTTAGAGTTTGCAGAAAGGCATGTGGAAGACACAGAAAACATGTGGGAAAAGATGTACTAGTTTGATGAGACCAAAATTGAACCTCTGGGTCTTGGTACAAATTGGAATCAAAAAGGGAAGCAATGGTAAAAAGTCCTGAGTGCCGGTAAAAAGAAAAACTTGTCTTCTGTGTTTGTGAAATAGCCTTCTTTAGTCAGGGGCTGAAAAGTATCTGTTCTTTTCTTTACAAGTGTACCTCCCCTTCCCTTTGATCCTTGCTACAAAATGCCCTGTGTGGTACAAAGCCCACAGTGCTCCCTGCCCTCACTATCCTCACAGTGGTGGCAGTGTTGTTTTGTAGAGATGTTTTTCCTTGCCGGGGATATAAAAACTGGTCAGGACTGAGAACAGAATGGATGGAGCCAATTATATGGCAATTCTAGAAGCAAGCCTGTCTCAGTCTGCAAAGGACCTGGGACTGGAACTTCTAGCAGGGCAATGACTGTAAAGTAACACTGGAGTGGTTTCAAGCCAAGAATCTGAGAATCTGAGTGTGAAGCTGCCTTCTCCAATCATTCTGTAGAGAAGGGAAAGGCTGGTTATAAAGTTAATTAAAGGCATGAAGATACGCATATTTAGATAGAAAAATGCCCTACAACAGCATTCCCCTACCAGGTGGCTTTCAGAGGCTTTTGGACCACAGCTCCCAGAATTCCCATCCCACAGGGCCATTGACAGGAACGTCTGGGCATTGCAGTCCAAACGTGTCCGGAAGGTACAAGCTTGGAGAAGGCTGCCCTGCAAGTTCCAGCAAGCCTCTAGTCAGGCATACTGGAATTTCCAGCATTCCTCAGCCATCACAGTTGATTGGAGCATGCTGGGAGTTGTAGTCCAACAAGTCTGAAAGGCGCGCGGTTTGGGAAGCATGCATTACAACGAGACTGGCATTCCCCACAGAATTCTAACCAAGCATCCTCAGAGAAACGCTGCAAGCCGACTCTGAGCGCGAGTCTCACTCACGATCCTTCAAACGTGCCCGGCGCCACGACATCACCTGCCTTTTGACAACAGCCGGACGCAGCGTCTCTTTCTCTAAAGAAAATGCGCCAAGATTCGTAATCCGACGGGCCCAACTGCGCCTGCGCGATATCAGGACGCTTGGCGCCGGTGCGGGTTGTGGAGGCGGGACCATCCCATCCGAGGGACACAGATTCGTAATTGTTCCAACAGCTACGGTTCACAGCTGACCTTGAAGGTTAAAAGAGTGCTGCAACCATGCAAGGAAAAAGGACTGAACACCATGGAGCTTTCATCATTCCGTTGCCCTCCAGATATCTTGGAGGACAACGTCCAGCATCCCCCAGCCAGCCATGTTGTCGTCCAAAGACATCTGTCAGGGTGCCCAGCGCGTCTTCTCTTGCCCTCTCCCCTCATATGGCGGCGTCCAAGGCGGACCGGACGTGAACGTGAAGTCTCTCTTCATAGCGACAGTAAGAAACAAAAATGAAGAAGAAAGCTTTCGCTTTCTCTTTCTTTCAATAGCGGGCACAGGAAGAGGAAGGCGTCAAGCCAGCAAGGGAGGCGCGCAAGACCCAGGCATCGGGAGCGGCGGAAGCATTCCAGGTTGGCGCGGCGCTCGGTGGAGGCACGGGGCTTCCCCGCCCTGCGGAGCCCGCGCGCGCCGGGCGGGCGCTCGGAGCAGGTACGGACTCGAACGGTTTCTCCGCGCCGCTTCCTCTGGGAAGGCTCGGGAGGAAGGAGTGGGAGGCAGGCGGGGTCCTCCTCTCTGCCCCCACGTAGGTGCCTGTGGCGGCAGCCCTTTGCTCTTACCTGGGGAACAGCTCAGTGGGGCTTATCTCTAAGGCTTGCGCGCTTGTGGGACCCGGCTCCCATCAACTCTGTCTCTCTCTGTCTCGTGTCTCTCTCTTCCTCTCTCAGAGTTACGGCCCAGTATCGAGGGAGGGGGCAGATGGGTAGCCTAGGCAGGCGCGCTCTCTTGCGCGGGAACACTTCCAAATTAAGCGTGCAGAGAGACTTTGCCACCTTGGGCGCTGAATCGTGGACCGCAGTAGGGATGGAAATCAACTGTTCTTCTTCCAAGGTTCAGAAACATCCTTGGGTTGCAGTCCCACGTGCGTTTATCCTAAATCCTGGCAAGATGGAAGTCCTGTGGGTGAATGGCTCCCAACTCCAGGAGATGGGCTCGTTGCCTGTTCTGGATGGGAGCCCTGAGCTACTCTTAGGTCCAACGCTGTCGCTTGGGTCCCGTGTGAATGGTGGCTCTGAGTGCCTTTAACCATTCATGTCAGAATGGTTAAAAAAAACCCTTCTGATCGGCTTCTCCTGGGCAAGGAGCGTTTGTCTGGATTACTCCTCTGGACTGGATTACTGCAATGTGCTCTACGTGAGGATGGTCGAGAAGCTGCACTCAGTGCAGAATGCAGCAGCCTGGCTGTTGTTTGGACATGCCTCTAAAGGGTGCAGCTCGTTTCCTGAAGGAAATGCACTGGCTGCCAATTTGCTACCAGGCCAAGTTTATCTGGGAGCCAAGATGGCGTGCTTTTCCCTTACCAAATGTCCGGTCAATGAGGTCATTGGGTGATATGGCCTTGGTGGTTCACTATGGACCTATGGCCCAATTGGCATCAACTAGGTGAAAAATCTTAAGTGTTGCTGCTCCATTTCTGTGGAACTCCCTGCCTCTGGATGTCGGACAGATTCCAACACTTGTTTCCCCTCCTGGAAACTCTTGAACTCGTTACAAGACAGATTTATTGGTCTTGTTTTATTCTTTTACTTGTTTTTTCCTATTGTTCACTGCTCCAAAATCTCCATCATGGAAATGGGATAGTATATAAATTTTCTGAATAACATAAATTTATACTGCAGTCCTATCTCTTTCTAGTCAGAAATAAGTCCTTATGTGTTCATGGGAGTGTTGCCCCCCCTCCCCCCGGTCAGTATTGGGTACAGGATTGCAGCCAAAGTGTGGAAGTGAAATGAGTGAGCTTTCTAAAAAACAGAACTATCAAATGAAGCATAAACTACTTTTCTGGACATAAGTGTACATTCAATGTGTTGTACAAAATTGCATAAAATATAGCACATATAAAGACATGAGTTAGAATGCATCCATATCCTGTTATAACTCAACAATGTGTTCAACGATGCATTAGACTAAATCTATTGATTACAGTGGGCCTAATTGAAGTATAACTCAAATCAAAGTTGGGGTGATTTATCATAAAGTGGACTGAAAAAAGTGTTAAGATTTCACTTAAAAATTAGCAACAAAGGTTCATTATGCACAGGGCTGGTCCGTGTCAGTTTTTCATCTTTTAGTAAAGATGCAATTGTTGGCAATTTATCAAGGTTTAGTCATTAGGATACTAGTGCTACAGAAAGCAGCAGCAAATTGAATGATTCCTGATGAAAGTGTAAGAAGAAAGTGCAAAAGCTTGATTTCAGTTGAACATTAAGAAAATAGAAAATAGAAATTAAGAAACTACAGAAGAATTAAGCAAATTTAAGATCAGGTATAAAGAAATTGACACTTTGAAAGATTTTGCGTATCTTGGCTCAGTCATCAATTCAAATAAAGACTGCATCTAAGAAATGAGAAGCCCAGGACTAGAAAAGATCATCCAGTGTAAAGGCATTTCCCTGGAGACCAAGACTACCCACACAATTGTATTCCCAATCACTATGTATGGGTGTGAAAACTGGACAGTGAAGAAAGTTGACAGGAATTCATTTGAAATATGGTGCTAGAGGAGAGTCTTGTGAATATTCTGGACTAAGAGAAAAGCAAGCAAGTGGATCCTAGATCAAATCAAAGCAGAATCTTTCCTAGAAGCAAAAATGACAAAACCAAGGCTGTCATACTTTGGGTACATCATGAGAGAGCAAGATTTGCTGGAGAAGACAATCATGCTAGGGAAAGTTAAAGGCAGAAGAAGAAAAGGAATACCAACTATGAGATGGATCCATTCCATAAAGGAAGCCACAGCCTTGAGGTTCAAAAAGTTGAACGGGGCTGTGAAGGATGAGACATTTTGGAGGACATTCATCCATAGGATCTTCATAAAGATGGAGATAACTTGATGGCAAGTAACAACAACAACAACTCTTAGACAATCAGTTTCCCTTCCTTCCCTATATATGCAATCCTAGTGCACATCCTATGTATAGATCTATCTTGTGACCAATTTGCCTTTTTTATAATGTCCTTACTTTCTCAGTATTGAAACCTAGATCATGATGTATCTTGCATTGAGTATTTAGACAGGGAAAGAGGTTCAGCAATAATTAAAGAATTCCTGAAGATCAGTTGGTGCTTGAAACAATGACTCATGACTGAGTTTATGATTCATTAGAACAGTATTTTTCCTATACTTTTGCTTTGTATTTGTGAAAAACAAAAGACAACCAATTCCCTCAATTTTATTTGAACATCTTGGTTTTTTTCCATCTACAGTTAAAAGAACTACATTCACATTAGGTTCTGAAAGGATGTAATCTCTTTATACTGTTCAAGGAAGTTGAATGATTGCTGTTCTGCTTGATTATTTTATTTACTATACTAATGTATCAATTTTTGTTTAATATATGAAAGTCAATTTTTGATAACTCTGAAATGTTTAATGTTTACTAAAATAAAAATAAACTCCTATTCTTTAAAATATTGTACTAGATCTTAAACTATAGTGGAAATGATCCAGCCAAGCTTAAGCATACCTGTGTATACTTACACAAAAACGTTGCACTCCATGCAGTGTGGTGTAGTGGTTAAAAGTATGGGACTGGGACTCAGGCAATCTCAGCTGGGTAACATTTGGCCAGTCACAGGCTCTCAGTCCAGCCTACCTCACAGAGTTGTTGTTGTTAGGATAAGATTTAGAGAGGAGGAACAGAGCCTCCTTGAGTGCCCTGAAAGACAGGATATAAAATAATAAATAAGTAAATGGCTACTCTTCGCATGCCCTATGCTCTCTAAATATTAGGAAACATAAAACTTTAGACGCATGCTTAAATTTCCCACATTAAAATAAATTGAATTTAAAATTGTGGTTGTACCATAATTGAAATTTGTAATTGTGTGCTGAATGAGATCGTTTTACTTTGTTTCATTTTACTTTGTTTCATTTTGTTTTGTTTTATAGTTATGGCAAAAAGAAAAGAGGGAAGTTTTCCAATACCAGCATCCAACAAAAGACTTAGACAAGAAGACAGATATGACTCTGATGATGAAGGGGAACCATCACTGTTGCAGAGTGAGAGCAATGCCAATTCACAGTTGGTAAGCAATAAGTACCACAACCTAGTTTTTTAATATTAGCCCTGAAATAAGTTAGAGTGATGAGAGCATGAGGGGAACTCCAGTTTCTGGCCCCAGTGGCAAAATGTCAGATGAAATAGCTAAGTAAATCAGTGAGATAAACATCTGTGTAACAAGAAGATCAGTCCTAGCTATTTATTAATAATAAGTTGATGCTGAAGCAAGGGCACAGCCAAGGGCATTAAGTGCCAAGAACTAGATTTCAAGGAGGTAACTGCATAGAAACTTACTTCTTCAGCTCTGCTATATCTGTACCATCTTGAATGACTGTGTTAAATCTCGGTGAGAAACCTTCAGTAAACGTATTTTTGGAAAGTGGTTAAAACTAATTTGCAACTCTGCGGATGTAGCTAGGAGATAAGTCATCTTACAAACAGGAAGTGTAGCCTTTGCTTTCAGTTTAACTTCTGTGCAGACTTAGTTTAGGCTTTAAGTGCAGTTTATAAACTATAGTGTAAACTTCAGCTCAGTGCAAAAGCTGAATTTTTAAAACCTAAAGTGCAAGTTCAAAAAACTATGCATTAGCTTTTCAACTAAATTTTCGTATTGAGTTCAATAGCACTTCAGGTTGTAGACTTAAGCATGTGGGAAAGTGTTGGTAGAACATTTTGCTAGCAGTGAGTAGCATAGGCACCCTATGGGGTTGTTCCCACTACACAGACATCTGTGATTGTGAGGATCTGTGACTGACCAGTTTGTTTACAGAAGTTTGGTGATAGTTTCTTGGCATGAAATATTTCTCTGTAATGTATCTGTAGGTATCAGGAGAAGTTGGAATAATTGAAAGAATCCAGCTGAAGAACTTTATGTGCCATTCAATGCTGGGCCCTTTCAACTTTGGATCCAATATCAATTTCATACTTGGAAACAATGGAAGTAAGTTTTTTTTCTTAACTGTAAGCAAAATAATAGTACTAGCTTTTCAACACAATTATTTTATTAATTACATTTCTATACTGTCTAATACCTAAAGTTCTAAGGCTGCTTTATAACAGTTTATATTACAGAAATAACTTTTCTGAAATTTAGTTCGTGTCACAAAGACTGATGATATCAGTAACTGCTCATTATGATCACTATGTACCAGGGTGGATAACAACTGATTAAAAAAAAACAGAGAACATCATGCACAAAATACTAAATTAATCTCAAACTTAAACAGTTAAACCTAACCATAAGCATACTAAACCTGCACTTACACCCTCAAAGATGAACTTAATTTCAGTTTTTCATCTTACATAAAATGCTTCACATCAACACAAACCTAGCATTAGTTGCATTTGGGGTCATTATCCCAGACAAAAACACCTCTGGCAAGGCAAATACTGTGGATGAAAGGCCTTTGTTCTGAAGGCCTTTGTTTTGAATATTTCTCCTGGAGGCTTCAGTCAGCATAAGAATGGCTTTCAAAACTATAACAACAATGCTTAACCTAGTCTTATATACTGTGAGCTAGTTCTTTCCCTTCTTTCTTCAGGTTCCAAAAACTCAAGACGGTCTTTGGAACTGCCGTTTTTTAAACTTGTAACTCCACATTGGACAGAACAAGTAGCCTTTAACCAAAGCTGGAAGGAGAAACCTCCACTCATGTAAAGAGCTGAATCCAAACTGGGAACTTCTCAGTCTCTTCCATTCAGTAAGACTGTCGGCTCTACCCTCAGGAGAGTCTCTCCAGCTGAATGGCTCCTCTTGCCAGGCAGTGCCTCTTTAGTGTGCCAAGAATTGGGTCTGGCATTTGCTCCTGGTTCCTCCTAAAAACCTTTCCACCTCTTCCAAAACAGAATGGCTCTCATGCTCTGTGTGAGAAACTTCACTAAGCCACTTTGAAGGAGTTTCAAAGGGTTCCACCTCCCTTTCTCTTCCTTTTCCTCCTTCGCTTCAGAACCTGAGGATGACTCCCACTACCCAACCTGCAACGAGTGGGAGAGTGGGCCACTGGCTACACTATAAAACAATAATTTGACCTACAAATTTCAAACAATCATTTAAAAACTTTCTCTTAATGGATTGTAATTCTGTTTTCTAGAGGTTTTAGTTCAGAAATTTAGCTTTTGAAAGAGATTAAGATAATCTTTACTTCTTTGTTGCTTTGATTGGGAACTTTTTGTTTGGGTGCTGTGTGTTTTGTGTTATGTTGTAATGGATTTTAATGATTTGAGCCACCCAGAGAGCCTATGGCTAGTGGGGCGGCATACAAATTGAATGAATACATAGAACAGATAGAAAGATTTGGGGGACGTTTGTGTCGAGGGCATGTTCTAGTTTATAGAAAGAGAACTGTAGCATTATTTTGAAAATATTTTTGATTGGGCAGTTTGTGACAATGTCATAGAAAGACTGGATTGTAGACCTATTTATGTGTAACTTACATTACAGGATATGAGCTAGTGAGACTCCAGAGCCTGCAGCATAAGGGGATGATCAGCCTTTGCTTCTTGGAAGTCTGGTCCTTCAGTTTCTTTGACTTAGTCACACATATTTTTAAATAAATAAATAATATAAAGACGTGGGTGTGTGTTTGGGTCAACTAAGGCAGAGGAGTTAAGACAGAAAGTTTAGGTGAATAAAAATTGAAGTTTAAAAAGATTAAAATTCATTTAGTGGTAGTAATAATAATGGATATTTAAAACTCATTACCTATCAAACATTTACTCCATCAGTTATGTTCATTTCATTGGTCACATTTATTTATTTCTTTGGTGTAAGCAAGGCTCGACCAGGACAGAAAGCCCAGGGAGCTGTGTGACTAAGGGGGCAGGCTAGAAATCAAATATTCAAATAAATAATATTTAAATATATTAAATATAGGTTGAATACATTGAAGAAAAATGAAAGAGAATTGTCTGTTGTGCATCTTGCAATATCCTTATACAAAGACTAGAGTCCTATTCTCATTTACCTGTAAGGCCCACTGAACTCAGTGGAACTTGTTTCTGAGAAGATATGTATAGGATTATACTGTTTACTTTAGATGTATGGTTCATCCTGGTTGTCTAGGGAGTAGGTGCAGTCTACCCCATGTGCCAAAATCTCTCGACTTCCAGCTTCTGCTAACAAAAGCAAGTCTCTGGCCCCTGTAGAACGCAAGCTAGGAAGCAACATGGGCAGCCATTATTCTGCACATCTATTTTGTGAGAAACTAGTCTGCTGCCACCTTTCACCTTATTGGTTTTAGCCAATAAATGAAGTCCTAGCAGTGGTTATTGCTCTATCTAGATTGGGGGGGGGGGGGCGGCGTCTTTTGGGATTGGGTTTTTTTTTCTGTTGGAAAGTGATACCTGCCTCCTCAAAACAGTTTTGAAATCCAGGAGTTCAGTATAGCTGAGCCTGGGCAATAGTGTGTCTATTCAAGGAGAAAAGGTAGAAGCAAAGATTTCATGGCTTTTCGTGGTTCGTGTTTTTTCTTCAGAATGCATTAATTTTTCCTAGTTTATAAACATTTACCTTGACAATTCGTGGAAATAGAATTCATGATTATTATACCTATGTTGTTGGAGTCAGGGTTATGGGAGAGAAGGTATGGAAATTAACCCAGTTAATCACCTTTTTGCCCGAAAACAGGGTGGGTGATTAAAGTAGTGGTTAAATTAGACTGCAAAGTTGTCATAGAATTTCAGAGACTCCCACTTGCACCATATGTATTGGGGATGGTAGATACAACCTAAGCATCTATGAGTGACTGGTTATGTTCATTGTATTCATTTTCTTGGGTCTGCATGCAATTGATACACATTCTTCTCCTCATTCAAGTTTCAGTTTCAGTTGAGGCACTTAGCTGCTTAATACGTTAAGCAATTAAATGAGTCTTAATAGTCTCATCTAATCTATATTATTCATAGTTAAGGTCTATATTGCTTCCGAATTCATTAATTGAAACAGGTACTGAATGGGTGTAAACAATTGTAAACTTTTTTCACTTTCCAAATAATCCTTGGGAACATCTGGCTTTCAATTTTGTATAGTTTTAACCTTGGTTGATGATAAGAAAATCAACCCATTTTCTGTATCTTAGAACAGAAAGTATTTCTAGAATCAAATAATCACGAACACCCACCTTCTAGGCAAACAGTCTCAAGGAGCTGGATCTCGAAGGCAAGGTGTCTCGGGTTTTTGTGGATCCCTGCCAGCTTGTTCATGTTCCTTTAAGGTGGCAAGGATAGGCTGCTGCTCAACCACAAATCCTGTGTGGCTTCTTCTGCCCTGATATGTGGAGTTGGAGCCTTCTTCCACTATGGCCTTTATTCCCTTGCTATGCTTTCTTCAGAAGAAAATTCTTCAGTACACAGAGCCTTCCATGAAGACCGTAATTGTTGGAGTGGATAGGCAGAGCTGTTTTTTAATTATTTATTTTTATTACATAGAATACATAACAGTGGATCCTGGGCCACAGCACTCCATTATCCTCTGAGTAAAATCATAAGCTCTTCTATATTACTTTATCTGGTGGCATAATGTTGAATCTCTGGTATCCAGTCACAATGTAGTAAAGAAATAGACACAATTCCAGATGTGGTGCTCTTCCACTGAAAGAAACACTGCAGTCTCAGGGAGAGTCCATTTGTAAGAGCTTGAGACCACCACTGGTGATGTCCCATGGACAAATGTTGTTGCTGAGTTATGGTAAGCCAAACTACTTTTTTTCAATATTAAGGTACAATTATGTGCTTTATAGCTTTGTAGTATCTTTAGTAAAAGGCCTTTTTAAAGAAAAGAAAGAAAAAGCATGTCATTTGTTTGGAAGAAGCTTAAATTAATTCTGTATAGGCTGTGAAATTGACTTAAGACAATATCAAGTGTTAATATGTTGCTTCATTCAGGTGGGAAGAGTGCTATATTAACTGCCCTTATTGTTGGCCTTGGAGGAAAAGCTATAGTGACGAACCGAGGATCTTCTTTAAAAGATTTTGTGAAAGATGGGCAGAGGTAAGTGAAGCTGTAGTTCTGGAGCAGAACAGGCAAGAACAAAGCCAGAAATGAATCTGAAAACTTTGGTCCTTCATCTGGGTATATTCAGTTCTTTTCAAACCCTTTGAGTTGGACAGGGAATGTTGGCAGAAGTAATACTTCACTCTGTCAGCCCCTGCCTTCATCCAGTGTATGAAAAGCTTGATGGTCCAGTATCATCAAAGCAGGATATTAATTTCACATGTTCAGTAGATTAAAAAATCTATTGAAGCTAAATGGGTAGTGTTGCTTAGTGAGTGGGTCACATGTAACCCCCTCACACGATTTAATCATCATCATATTTGTTTACTTACTGCCCAATACCCGAAACTCTCTGCAAGATATAAACATCACCTTTATATCCTGGCTTTCTTCCTCCAATAAGGAACCCAAGGCAGTTTACAAGGAGACCAGCCAGGGGAGGCTCTACCTCCAGGGCCAGGAGGGCAGACTCTAGCTGTTTTTCCTGCCTCGTGGCGGGACGCAGACTTTCCCAGCTTTCATGCCCACCAAGAGAGTGATAAAAAAGAAGAAAGAAAGGGAACTTCGTATTGGACTAAAATGGGGGGTGGGGGACACACACACACTGTGTGTGTGGGTTAGGGCTTGTTGGAGGAGGTTGCTCAGTGACGGCCTAACCAGCACACACACTGATCAATCCCCATTGTGCTGCTGCTGATTGCTGCCCTTGTCTCTACTCCATCTCTTGGTGATCCTGGTACAGGTTGTGCTCTCTTCTCCTAATAAGAGGATAGGAAGGGACAGTTCGAAGAGGTCGCAACTGACCCTGGTTGTGTGTTGTTTTTATTGGTTTTAGTTTATAAAGGAAATGTCTGAAAATAGCAGGCCTAGAACAGTGATGAGGGAGCTTCCTTGTGATTGATTGAGAATAGGCTCATCTGAAATAAGCTATTTGGATCAAGCCTAAATTTTTTAATCTATTTGCTTCTTGTTTATTCTTGTTGATTAAATACCTTTTTAAAAATATTAACATAGACAGAAAAGAATGTGAAACAAAAGACCTATAACAAACAAAGCAAACTAAAATAGACAAAGTGGCCAAGGAAATTCTATACATATCCAGCCTATACGGTCAGATATCTCTATCTTCCTGTCTCTCAGCACTCCATGAAAGTTTAGCAAGAAAAGAAATCAGTAATCTATGCAACAAATCCTCCAATCACTTCAACTCCTCTACTGCTTTCCTTTCCTTTTCTAAACTCCTCAGATCCAACTAATAATTACAGTAAAATTCCATTTATCATCAAATTTCTCTAATAAACTTCTGTGTACGCAACCAGTCAACTTTTCCATCACAGCATATTCCACCAGTCCATTTCTCCATTCTTCAATTCTTGCAGGCTGTGATTATTTCCATCCAAAAGCAACTGCAATTCTTGTTGCAGTTATCATGTACTCAAATAACTTTGACATATTCTTTGAAAGGCTTTCTGGCACTATATTCAAAAAACATATTCTTGAGACTCATGAAAGACTACTTTAGTAATCTTGAAAGGAAAGCTTAATCCATTAAAGTTTACTATCTTCATTTTGTCTCTAATATTCAATTTAAGGAGCTTAAACAATTATCTCTTTTCAAATTTATCTATTTTCCAGCATCCAATTCAGGTTTCTTTCTCACTTTAATTCTTCTCTCCTCTTCTCTTCCATATGTTATCCTTTTGGATTTCTTCATAACTGTGAATAAACTCACAATTTAATACTACAGCTTAAAGCAGAAAGGTTAGGGGAGGAGGAGATCAAGGAAGAGAAGAGAAGAGAAGAGAAGAGAGAGAGGACAAGAGACAGAGGTAGATAAAGCCCATTAGTCAGCCTTCTGTCAATATTAGAACTATTAGTCCCAATCTATCTCTATTAAAATTATTTTGAATTAATTCGTTAAAAAGAGGCATTGTGCAGACTTTCATAGCAGGGGGCTTTGACTTCCAATCTTTTCCAAGATCAACAGGTGGGACTAATGATCTCCTTCCCATGCTGCATCATGCTTATTCTTTGTTCTTTGTTCTCTAGCACCACAATCAAAAACAAGGGGGACCAGGTCCAGAAAAATTGCAGCTTTCCCAAGTCCCATCAGGGAGATATAATTGTTCCTTGTAACAAATCATGTGTAAATTAGATCAAAATCAACCACAGAAAATTACCTGGCTCAAACAACCATCAATTCCCTCAGAAAATGGTGATGGAGGAGAAAGACTGCCATCTCTTCCATCACTGAGCTTCAGCCAAGGTCAGTTTATAATGTCCAAATTTCTTTAATAAAAATCAAAATTTTACAACTGCAAAATTAAAGTCTTATTAAAGTTCAAACAAGATGTTAAGAGAATACCCCTTTCAAAGTTCTTTCCAAGTAGGTAAGCAGAAATGCTTAAAATCTGAATCACAGCCATAATCCCAGCCTCAAATCTTAGCTGTCCAGAAGGTGCCGTTGTCCTTCATCTCAATTTAAAAGCCAGAAAATAAGCAGGACAATTTCCTCAGCTAGTATTCTCATGCCCTGGTCAGTTATCACTGTGTCTAAAGTAGAGGCATTGAACAGCTTTTCAAATGAGATGCCATAAATCAACAAAAAATTATCAATTTCAGAGTCCTTTCAAAATATGCAAACAAAAATGCCTTAAGAGTCTAAATTGCAGCAAGTTAGAGTATTATTTCCTTGGCAAAGAAAATGACTTAATATAAAAAGAAACAGTAAAGAGAGAAAGAATAAATGTGGGGGAGTGGACTTTTTAACCATTCCAGTTTACCTTATCAGGCCATCTTGCCATAATCAGAGCTGTAGACTTGAGCTGTAGACTTAAATAACGCTCACCTGTTATTTAGATTATTATGATTTATAATCATCCAAATGAGATAAGGCGGGAAGCAGCAACATTTGGGATAAATCTTAAGGCATTGTCATGTGCTTTTCAGTGTTGAGGAGTCTGGAGGTTTCTCAATCATTTTTGAGCCACCTGCTGCTGCCCTTTTAGCTTCCTGTTGAAATGTATCCAGTAGCAGCGATAAAAATGATGACAGAAACAAGGATACCAGGCACTATGATCCTTGGATACTCAGAAGTTCTAGTAGATTATACTCCCAAGAGCTTTAGAGTACTCCCAGAAAAGACCAATAAAGGCCATAGCAGATAACCTTTAATCACTGATCCTAGGTGAGTTTCAAGAGAAAGGTGTTGGAAGGCAGGTTTGTTCCTAGTGTATAATTAGCACAGAAGTTCAGAACTAGGGAAAGTACTCCTAACACCTAATTCTGAATTTCAGTGACATCTCTAGTTAGGAAAGTGATTAAATTCTGGTTTGGTTTCAAGTTTTAAATAATACTTACATTTTAAAGCTTTATTATTAAATTCCCCTTAAGTTTGGGCAAAGGTGCTGGATAGAATCTTATATGGCACTTCAGGATGGATAACAAGTTCCTGCTTTTTGGTGATTTGGTTTTTCTTTACAAAAATAAATGGAAAAATATTCTGGATTTTTTCCTAATGCAAATTATGTTCATTTGTATAGGATTTTTTTAGTATGCATGGGAAATTTTTCCAATGAAAATAAGGATTATTTGTGATGCCCTAGAGCAGAAGGTTCCCTCATCACTAGCTGCACTGGCAAGAGCTGATGGGAGGCATAAACCAAAGTGGCTGGAGGGCCACAGATTCCCCACATGTGCCCTTGAGAGATCTAATTGAGCATGTTTAGTTTACTGTTATTTAGTTAACAAAGCCAAACAAAGTACCCCATGTTTGTTTGGTTGTTTTTTGGCACACTATACTGCCAGTACTTGATGTGAAATGTTTGAGTAAAAAAAGTTAATTAACATTTGCAATTTAAAAAAAAAGTTATGCATGACATGTAAGAAAAAACCTAAAGGTACTGAAAGCCTGTTGACTCACAAGGTATAGCAACTCCCTCTGCAAATGTGCACGATCTACCTTAGCAGAGCTCAGCTCTCTTCTGCTAATTTTCTTGGAGCACCTTCAGTTTCAGTTTCACTGTTTATTTGTTTCAATTTTGCTCTGAGACCTAGAGGTATTTCAGTAATATATATGTATTCCCTCACATGCTTCCTAAACATAATCACCAGAAAAACATTAATTGCAATTTTGAAACTGCCAAGCTTGCCTAATACTGTATTTGCAATTGGCATACATTCATTTTTACTAATGAACTATAGAAATTGTTTTTTTTTTAGTAAAAAAATAAAGCACTGGAAAATGTTCGACTCTACATCACTGCTTGTTTTGTAATAGAAAGCATCTTTCCCCCCTTTAAAGTTTACTGAATTGTTACTGAATAAAGAATGTATTATTTAAAGCACATATACCAACTATCCTTCTGTAACTGTATGTTAGAGTTGAATCATTTGTTCTTCAATTAGAGGCTCTCCTGAATAAAAGACAGACAATTAGATTAATGTACATGTAATTATTGCTGTGATCCTGTGACAAGTTTTGATTAAAATGGCATCTTGAAATTTAATGGTAATTAAATTGTAGCAGTTATTTATGGTGCTCTGTGTATGTTCCTGCATATGAGTTCTGTGTGGAGCATATTTCAGGAAGCTGGAATAGAGTTTTGGCGTGTGCTTGCTGCCACCTTCTAGTCACACGTTCACTGGGTCACGGTTCGCATGTCCTGCTGCATTCCTTTCAGATTGCCAGAGCAAGAGCATATAAGGACCTTTCTTAGTGCTGGATAAAACAGGAAGCAAATATAACACCATGGTTAGAGACTCAGGAGACCTGGGTTCTAGTCCCCACTTGGCTATGAAGCACACTGGGTGATTTTGGTCCAGTCACAGACTCTCAGCCCTAACATACCTCACAGAATTGTTGTTAAGATAAGATTGAGATTGTGTAAGCTGCCTTGGGTTCCTTATGGGAAAAAGGATATAAATACTACCAATAAATATTTGTCTTTCTCATGTGTTCCTTTGTTTCTGTGGTCCTAGTGTCCATTCTTTTCATTGTTTATGTGCATTTTTCCTATAGTGCCTTGTTGGGGTGTAGTAGAGTGTTGCCACCAACTTATTAACATGCAGTTTACCTTCTCTGTGCCTAGAAGAAAAAAATCTTGTAGAATTGTGTGATGTTGTTAAACCTTCAGATGCCAAACCAGGAGAAACTGTGTCCCACCTGAGGTCCCCCATTTGGGAGAGGACATTGGCAGCCAGAGATTCTGCTATACCAAGTTCCCACTCTTCAATTATCTGTGCTTTGATTTAATTTAACAGGTGATTCATGCATCTGTGCTTTTGGTAGGCCTCTTAATGGACCAGCCAGTTGTGGCTGCCCCTGCTCATCCAAGAAACTGCTGTTGGAGGGATTGTGTGATGTCTCCGTGGAGGCCGCCTCAACCTCAGCTGTTGCAGTTTCAGAACCTGCCTCAGTACCAGAACCTGCCTCAGTACCAGATTGTGTGCTGGGCAACATCCACACTGCCTGCTCCAGTCCTAGCATCTCCCAGAAATTAGCTCCCAGAATATGTCCAGTTGCAAGTACAGATCCACAGCAGCTGCTATAGCTTTGAGGAGATAAGCCTGCCTGCAGGCTATCACTGTTAACCCAGAGTGAAAATTGTGTTTATACCTCTTGTTCAGTGAGTTTATAGCAACACCCTGGACTGGGACTAGAAACTACATGACTTCTCATTACCTTGTTGTCACCAGCCAAGCAAACATTCTCTGGTCTTGTCATTTGCAGAGATCCTTCTCAGACTGAACAACATCCCTGATCTCTTAGTTTCCAGGAGTCTTGTCGGACAGTGTCATAGATCAAGAAGAAGATATTGATCACTGCTCAGGCACTGTTATCTGAACCTTCTGTTGACTTTTGTTCAGAGGCCTCCAGGACTTTGTAACTATGTTACAAGAGATGACCAGTGTCCTCTAGGTGCTTAATATCTAAGTTGGGAATGCAGTAAAGTTTGCTTCACTTCCAGTAGACAGACTTTGCCACATCACTCACCTGTCTCCTCTTTTAAAGGAAGGCATTTCCACATCAGAGGTATCAGTTCTGAGCACTGACATTCAGCTGTGCTACAACTCTTGAGAGTCTTTACCAGAGTGTGTCTCTGACCGCCACTAGGGTATTGTTGTCTTCTACATCAACAGTTGACTTGCTAGTCACTCCTTGTCAGCTCCTCCTTCAGAACCTTGATGTGAGGCTTCACCTCTTCAGAAAACTCAATTTCTATCAATATCAGTCACTTTATTGTATTTAGCCATAGGCCATTACAAGTTAACAAGGAAAAACATCGGATTAACAAATAAAGCCATAAATCAAATATATCAAAACATAATACTAAAAGAAAGACCAGGCATAATTCAGGATGGTGTCCCCTTTAAAGTCTCCCTAGCTCTTACCTTTTTAGCTGCAAGAGCAAAGAGAGAAACTCAGTAAGACACATATGCAGCAGCATCTGATAACAAAAACACTAATTTCTGAGAATCAGAATTAAAGGCAGAATACTAGTCTAAATTTTTCTCTGGGTTCACAGTATAGAGGACAGTGAAGAATATAAAGAGGCTCTCTACTTCAGGTGATCCACAAATACAGACACGCTGCTCCATTGAAATATGAGAATAGCGACTGGATAGTAAAGCTGTATGCATGGATTGGAAATGAAGGGCTGCAAAGGCCACCCTAAGACTATAATTAAACACACCCTTCACAGCTTTTCTGATTGGAATTTTTTTTGTTAGGGTACCACAGGTTCCCGCCCTGATTTGTGCAACTGTATCTCCGTGGATCCTTTGAAGCAGAGAAAGAAATCTTTTACCTATGTTCATTGCAGCAAGCTTAGCCCATAGGTGTGATCAACTGATGGAGTCAAATGCTGCTGCCAGGTCAACAGATGCAACATAGAGCACCTTTCTGTGCCCGTTAATACCCAAGTGGGCCAGTTGATACAATGTTCAGCAGTGGTTGATGGTTCCAAGGTCTTTCTGGAAACCCCCTTGTACTGGGTGTAGAATGTGCTCCATATCCACCCAATCTTCCAATTTTAACAGCATGTATTTACTATAAAGTTTTGCTGGAACATCAAGTCAACTTACTGGTCTATAATTTTATGGATTCATTCTATCCCCTTTTTTATGGATAGGAACTACAATGCTCACATTCTATCTGGGCAAAATCTGGTCTGTTATGTTAACCAAAGAGAACACTCTGGCCAGAATTTGGACCCACCATTCCGGGAAGGCTTTAAATAGATCTGGTGGAAGCATGTCCTCTCCAGGGGATTTGCCAGATTTCAGGGAGACAATTAGACCTCTTATTTCAGAGGCTGAAACTGGCAACCATTTCAATGTCCCCTGGTTGATGGAAATGCTTCCTATGGCTGTTGAGACCCCAAAACAGTACTAAAGTAAGAAATCCAAACATCTGGTATATATGAATTGACCTGGCAATAAGGACTATTCTTATGGTTAGTGACCAGTTCCCAAAAAGGTGAATTATTTTTTTTGGAAACTGCTCAGTCAAGCTCTTGCCAAAGCAACTTGTCTTATGTTTCATAGCATATCTTTTTAAAAGATATTACAGTTGAGATTGAACCAGCCATTTTGAGCATGAGCTCTCCGTTTTTTTGGCCCATTGTTTTTAAAAAGAACTTAAGTTGGTCATTAATCTCATTGAAAATTTTCATAACATCGGAACTGTGTTGCAGAAAAGAATCTCTCAGGCAGCTCAGTTCCTGGTTCAATCGAGTATCAGCTAAAATAGAATGTATTTTGTCAGACGTTTAAGTCTCCTGAAATTGGGAGTAAGATCCTCTTCAAAATCCATAAGTGGTTTCATCATGACATTAGAATTAATTTTAAAGGATAACTGTTCTGGACAGTGATTACTCAAAGTAAGGTCTAAAACTTCAAACTTTAGCAACTGGATTCATTAAGGCAGGAGTAATAGCGATATAATTTACTGTACTATCCCTGCCGGTCCCATGATAAGTATTAGAGCAAAAGAAGTGCCATGGTGTACATGGAGATTGAACACAGAAAGAAGTTCCAAGAGATTTAACCTATACTTGTGTACTACTGAATCCTTTGAAGATTGATCTAGAAACTGGGGATCCCTGGCACGCTGAGCATTCAAGTAAGTTCCTTCCTCAAAGATTCCCAATCCTATTTTCGCATTAAAATCTCCACATAGAATAACATGCACATATGGGAAGTGAGATATTAATGAGTCTAATGTATCAGTTAACAGGTCCCAGATGCAGCCCCTACTTGTGAGAGGTGAACTCTTAGGTGGAATGTAGACATTTATACATTGTAGACTTCTAAAATATTCACCTTTAAGGAGTAGGGAATGGAGATTACTGGGGCAATTCTCTACAACCTGGATGTCTATGTTTAGGTCCTCTGATAACAATGTACTCAAGCCTCCACTTCCTCATCCCTTTAAATGAGTTTTGATTGCAGGGACAAAAGAAGCCCTGAACCCCTGAATATCCAAAGAATTGGGGTCCATGAGCCACGTTTCTTGAAGGCATAATATATCAAAGCCATGTATGAATATTATAAAGTTAGAATCATAAAGCTTATTATGCCAACTCCCCAGGTTCCAAGAAAGGAACTCAAGTTGTCAATCTGTGCTTGTTATTTTGGATCCCATCAGAGTCTGAAAAAGAGGAGCCATACTTTGGGGGGCCCTCTGTCACCCTGGCATTGGCTGCAGGAAAGAATAGAAGTGCGTTCCATCCCTTGAGCAGAAGTGAAGGAAGTGACTTCTGAGTGTCTTATATTTGCCCTCAGTGGAATTATAGGAGTTGGAAGTGAAATACTGTTGGGGCAATTCTCAGACGAAGAAGACAGGCCAAGTGACTTTGAGTTGTTTTCTTGTAGAGATGCTTGGTTAGAAAGTTTAAACTGATTTTCTTCAGGATTAATGTCAAGTTGGTAGTCCAAAAATATTTAAGGGCTTTGCCACTGCTCTAGTCAGCAGCAGTGTTTGTTTCCATTTGTTCAACTGTCTCAGTATGTCCTCTTGCTCTTTATTTGATAGAGTTTCAAAGGAAGTAATTAGACCTGATTCCAAAGCATCATCAGTGCCAGATTTTTCTCGTGTAAATTCAGCATGATTATTCAGACAATGCCTTGTCAAGGTCACTGAAGGTGCTGGATTACTATGGTTTTTATCATTTGGCTCATTAACCATGGCGTAAGGCGGGGGAGTGTCTGTTTGGGAAGGTATGCCAGAAAGGACGTTTCTTTTTGTTGCAGAAGACTCGCAGTGGGTGTATTTGAAAGGTGGAAGGAAAATGTTTCATTTTGAACAGCATACTGGGGATAGTAGAGCAGTTAAAAGACAATGAAAAATGTTTGCCTCTCATGCTAAGGAGCCATTGAACAGCACTTAAGTCAATCATATAACTTTGGCATTGGAGAAGTGAGCTAAGAGATAGAATAATAGCTCTTCTGGTGTACCAGTGCCCAATGTTAAATCTATTGGGTGTAATTCTTAGTGCAAACTGATGCGTCTGAAGAACACGGTTGCACAGATTTAAACTTAACTCTTGGGCAGAAGGTGGAGCTGCACACATTGTCTTTGATCAAGTGTCCTTTCTTGTCTTAGTTCTTCTAAACAGTTTTGCTTTCTTTGAGTATATGTAAACAGGACCAAATTAGTGCCAAATTTAAAGGCTGTTTCAGAAGCTGCCAGTTTGTAAAGCTTTGCACAAAAGTTTCAAAAGCTGTTTTTAAGGAATTCACATTTGTATTTATTAGAATTAACTGTTTGAAGATTGAAATTACAGTTTGTGCAGTTAATAGACATTGTTTGGCAGCAAAGTCTGTTGTAAATTCCTTTGATGGTTGATTGCCTTGCTCTTTTCCCCTCAAGGATGTGTAAACATCAGGAGAGGATAATGTACACAAAGGTTCATTCCAGTGATTAGACTCTTCATGCAGAGTGGAGGACAACTCTAATAATTGTTCTTTCTCAATTTCTGTGTCCAAATCCCAGTTTAGTAAATCGGAGCTGCTAGAAGCAGAAATAGAATAGAAGCGATTGATCTTGTTACTATTACTTATGGTCTTCCCACACATCACATGATCTTCAATTTTTGGATGTTAAGTTGGCTTGGTCAAAGTGGAAGAGCCACGGCTAGTCCTGCTGCGTTTCTTGTTCTTATTCCTTGCCACTGCTTCAGTTGCAGCGTGTTGCAGCAGAGACTTGTATAATATTTTCAGGAGCTTACAGATCCAAGATGCAGTTTCTCTTGCAGGAGGCTTGGTTTTAAAATACAACTAGATAAGAATTAAAATAAACAACTAGGCAGATGATAAAACTGATAAAATATCGAAGGGTGTTCAATAAAGAGGCTGTTGCTCCATTGCTATCCCCCCCCCCCCAGTTTTTATCAATACTGGGGGGAAAAGGTGTCCTATTCCTAGCCACAAGGTCCAATTTGTTAGGGCAGTTCTGTGCTTTCTGAGTCTTTTTAAAAACTGACAGCTCTTTGGCCTTCGTCTGAGAGGCTGTACTTCTCTCTCATGGTGAATAACTTTCAGGTAATCTAGTTTCAGGATGGCCACTGCAGCTGTCCCCCGTCTTGCAAGGTTGCACATGAGATCATTAGACCACTGATTTATCAGGAATCTCTGCAAATTTCTGGATTCCCTGAAATGAAAGTTGTTGACTTTACCTTCTGAGGTGGTGGATAAATTCTCACAATTTGTTGCAATCAGTCTCTTTCTCCCCACTGGTCTCATCCATAACTAATGTCTGTTGCCTCCCAGCTTACTTTGTGGGGAGCTTACTTTGGGGGCCATCGCATTGATGTCTATTCTGCTGTGAAGAGAAAGTTCCTTATCTTTATCCTAGAACTCTTAGTAGTGGTTGAGGCATTCTGTATGGCTGTGTTCATGCTCGTGAAAGAGTAATCAAACCTGTAATAATAAAATAACTGCAGTAAACTGTATGAACATTGAGGTGCACCCTGCTACATCTGGTGCTACATTTTGGGGGTTGGTATGCCCTAAACAGGGTTACTCCAGTTTGTGTTTAGCCTCCCAGTTTGTTGGAGGGACTACTGAAGTGGAGCAGAACTTGTTCTGGGAGTGGGAGATACTTTCCCCTACCAGTGGCTGGAGATGTTTTCTCCACTGCTGTTTCTTATGCACATGGTAGAAAATAATCACTTGGGATTAGCTGCACGGGATACTTCTTACTCTTGAGTGCCCTAAGATCAAAACTTCTGGCTGCCTCATTAAATCTGGGCTCGCTCCCCCAAGGAGATGGCATCATCACTCTGAACGTTCTCTTATGCTGCTATGTGGCCGTATCCCCTATACATTTGTACATCACTATTGGCTTGGATGTCTGAGCTGTTCTGTCTATATGTGGGACAAAAAAGTAAGACAGCTGTATATCTATAACTATAGTTCTTGAAGCAGTAATCTTTATAGACACATAACTGCCATATTACCCCTCTGCAGATAAGTGTTTGCAGTAGGGAGCAGCCACCAAAGCTCAGGAGCAGCCAACCTGGTGTTTCAGAGTATAATTCCCAACTAACATGCTGAATGGTTATTAAGAGGGTTTCCTGTGTTGCTCTCACTATAGAAGCTTCCCAGGATAAGCCCTGTGGATACTCAGAACTCATATCCTTGAATGGCCGTTTGAAGAACTACAGTCCCAGATAAGCAACCTGTCTTTGCTAACTTACTTTGTGCTTTAGTTCTGCAGATGTTTCAATAACTCTTCGAAACAGAGGTGATGATGCATTTAAACCGGAATGCTATGGTGATTCCATCACTATAAATCAGCACATAAGTGTGGAAGGCCATCGTAGTTACAAACTGAAAAGCAGTACAGGTTTGGTGATAGTTTACCTTCATTTTTAAAGTATTCAGAATGTATACATTTTTCAAAGGAAGTAAAGGTTCAGTAAGGCTTGATAAGTTGAGATTCTAACTGTTCCCTGCTCTCCCCTAGTGGTTTTCTCCTGCATGTTTGTAAGAGCAGGGTTATATGTTATGTACCTCTCCATTGGTGTCGACTATTTTGTACGTTGTACAATGTGACCATATGCCAGAAGTACCGAAAGATACACTGAAATATCATTACGTCAATACTAGCAGAATACCCAATGAGTTGGGGTATTGCAGAAAAGGATCAGAACTTAAAAATATTAGAAAGTGTTAAGGGGCTCATGTAAGCTAATACTAGTAGCCTCTAAATACAGGTCCTTTTTTGGTTATATATTTTTGTAAAAAATGGGTTTACAAGTTAATTGGTTCTCAGGACCTGGAGAGCGAACCTTCCCTGCGCCCCCAAGTTTACAGAATCCACTGCTTTGGTTTTGGGTGGAACCATTGTACTTTTGAAATGACAGGCATGGGACGACACAAGCTTAGTTTTAGAAAGAACAGTGGTTCCTGCAATTGAATGTTGTTCTGCATCCTTGCTGTGCACCTGGGCCTTGCAATTTCATGGATGTCTCTCCTCTTCTTCTTTGTCTTTAATTGTTCTATCTGCAATCTTCCCTGTTTTCATTCCTGTTCCTGTCATCACTCACTTTTTCCTGTCCCCATTTAAAGTTTTTCTTTCTGATTCCACCTTTCCTCTTCCATCCCTTCCTACCTCCTTCTCCTGACATGCATAGCCCAGAGCTAGTGCTGGTGCTTGTTCAATGAGCTAAAGATGACACGTGTTGTCACCTTATGGCATGGCTAACTGATGTCTTTAGTTAAGCTTTTGCTTTCAGTTTCTGCCCCTGCACTAATGAATGCATTAGTAGTACTATTTCTGTCTAGCTTATTTTTTTCTTTCATATGATTTAGGTATTTTGTTTGTTTTACACTTACAGATCTTGAGATAAATCTCTAGTAGTTCTTGTTAAGGCTGTTTTGCCTTCAAAGGTACTGGAACTGCTCATATGAATGTAGTCTCAGTGTAACAATGGTAGGATCGCATCTGTGTAATACTGGTGGTTTGCATGGCCATTGTGTGTGCTAATATAATGGGACAAAGGCATCAGCCTGCTAAATTATTCCTCTCCGAATAAATGCCTGAGCATGTAATTGTAATCAACTGCTAGAGAGCCCTGTGGGATTACTTGTGCAAGATACAAGTTTAATAAATAAGTCAGAAATCCATTTGGAAACCTGACCTGTGTGCATTATGTTCACTCTGATTTGCATTGGTTTTTATCTAAAGTACACTTGGTGAAGTTTAGACACCTTTTTCTTAAGGGGCACTTTTTCTACACTTGAGGTATAGTTTAGTTTGAGCTATATAGTAAAATATTTTAATGCTGACTATAGTTTTTTCTTACTAACATTCAGGTGTCTTAGTTTCTTCTAAGAAGGAAGAACTTACTGCAATTCTGGATCACTTTAATATCCAGGTAATCCCAACAAATTTAAATTCTGTATAATATAACACCTTACACAGTTTATTTTAAAATGATCTTAGAATGTTGCATATGTACAGCAAATACAGAGCCTACTACCCTTTGCTTATTAGCTGAACAGTAGCTCCCATGCCCAATCTTTAACACATCTTTCCATTTCTCAGAAAAGGCTAGTACTGGGATGGGTTGGTTAATATTAAAAGACCCACAGGATGTTCTGTTTCCTGTGTAGTTCTTTGCACTGTGGCAAGTAGTTTGCAGAATTTGCATTTCAGTGAGGAAGCGAACTCTGACAAATTCAACATTTCCTGCAAGCATACCACATGCCACACATACCCTACCAGTTAAAATCTGACTTGCTGCACCAGCAAACTAGTTCTGAGTATCCTTTCAAGATTTAATAGTGCAGTAAAATAAAATGCAGGATATTAAGCGCAAGATAATTTAATACTGTTGTAGTTGCAATCATTTCTCCCATGTCATATTGAGCAGAGAGAAAAAAATTATTCCCAAGCGCCTAATCACTTAAATATTGCTTTGGTTAAGAATGTTTTTAATACTTATTTTTCTTGCAGGTAGATAATCCTATATCTGTACTAACTCAGGAAATGAGCAAACTATTTCTGCAATCTAAAAATGAAGCTGACAAATACAAGGTAATCAAAACCTCCATATAAAATAGTTAATAATACATGGAGCAGGGATGGGCAGCACATATCCAATGCACTTCAAGCAGCTCTCTCCCCTATACTCCAATGCAGGGAGAGGAAGGTTGAGATGGGGGTATGGAGGGCATGCACAGGATCTGCATTCTTTGGTGAGCTTTTATGATGTTCCTTCGTGTATTTATCTACACGGTTGAACTGCAAATGGGGCAAACTGGAGAGGAATCACATGAATCATGTGAAAGGATTGTTCCCATAATACTTGGTCTTTTGAAAATACAGTTTTAAAATATGAACTTTGTTTTCTTGAATTAGTTCTTTATGAAAGCAACACAGCTGGAGCAGATGAAAGAGGATTATTCTCACATAATGGAAACCAAAGCCAGAACACATGATCAAATTGCACAAGGAGAAGAGGTATGGGGCATTTTAGTAGTACACAGCAACAATAGTGTCCTGGTGGAGAATACAGCAGTGGTTTTATGTGTCATAGACATGAAACTTCCATTACAAATCTCAGATTTCTCAATTTTCTCAAAAATTCCAAATAAGACTAGTAGCACTTCATAACTTACACATTCTTGAGCATGTTTCAGTCATCACAAAGACAATGTGCAGGAGCTTTGGAGTATGTTGTCATCAGTATTCTAATGACAACTCTAGTTCTCTTTTTCATATCATTGAGAAAACTGTGGATATGCTAAATCAGTGCCTGGCTGCAACTATGGACTGGATGAAAGCTAAAAACTGAAGTTCAGTCCAGAGAAGCTGCCATTAGTGGATGATTCCTCTCACCAGGGGGAAGGTGTTCAGTCTAAAGCAACAGGTTCATATGGGGGGTTCTTCCGGAATCATCTATTTCTGGAGGCTGAAGTGGTCTCTGTGGCACAGAATGCCTTCTATTTGCTTGGTGTCCAAGCTATGCCCCTTTCTGGACAGGCAAAACCTATTTTATGCTGTGGCAATGTCTGGGTTTGCATAATACAGTGTGGTGCTGAATTTGAAAAATGTGGAAGCCAGATTGATAGCAGGTAGAAGACCAATACTGATAATATAAGACCAATTCTGGCCTGCTTGTATTGGCTGCTCGTATGTTTTCAAGTCCAGTGCAAGTTTCTTGTCTTGACCTATAAACCTACATGGCCTGGAACTGCAGTACCTGATGGAAGATGGAGTGACTCTCAGTATGAACTTTATAATGTGCTACTTGAGTCCCTCTTGAAGGCTCAAGGGATAAGTTGGAAGCCTTTAATGGTAGTGGCCCCCATCTGTGGAATGTTATCTCCAGTGAGGCCCACCTGGTTTCAGTGCAGTCATCATTTTTACACCAGTTTAAGATGTTCCTATACCCCCAGTATATAATAAGGCCTTTAACGGGACTTGGTATTTAATATGACTTGGTTATTCCCCCAGCCGGAGGGTTCCAGGTAGGCTTGTCAACCGCCCCTCGGGCCTGTCGGTGCTGCTGCTTAATGCCAGGTTGGCCCATAATAAAACATCCCTCATCTACGATCTGATTGTGGATGCGGGGGCCGACCTGGCTTACATAACAGAGACCTGGGTGGGAGGGGGGGGATGTCTCCCTCTCTCAACTGTGCCTGCCCGGGTATCTGGTCCAGCACCGACCACGCCTGGAGGGGAGGGGAGGGGGGTAGCTCTAGTTTATTGAGCTTCCATCTCCCTCGCAAGGCTTCCTGTCCTCTCGAGGCCGGGTCTAGAGTGCCTCTACTTGGTGTTGGGCGACCGAGACAGATTGGGGATTCTGTTGGTGTACCGTGCACCCTTCTGCCCAACACTCCCTGCCTGAGCTGACAGAGATCGTCTCGGACCTGGTGTTGAGGACTCCCAGGATGCTTCTCCTGGGGCACTTCAATCTCCATGCCGAGACTGTTCTGACCAGGGCGGCTCAGGACTTCATGGCCTCCATAGCGGCCATGGGGCTGTCTCAACATGTCATTGGCCCGACCCATGAACGTGGACACACTCTGGACCTGGTTTTCTCGATGGGGCAGGAAGAGGGGGATCTGAGAGTGAGGAATTTATAACTCCCCTGTCATGGTCAAATCACTTCCCCGTGAGGTTTGAGCTCGAGAGCGGCCTTTCCCTCTGTAAGGGTGCGGACCCGATTGTGTTGGTCCACCCCCGGAGCCAGATGGATCCAGATGGATTCCTGAAGGCCCTGGGAGAAATTCCGGTTGACAAGGCTGGTGCCATTGTCGATGCTCTGGTCGAACTATGGAATGGAAAAATGACCAGGGCTATTGACACGGCCTCTTCTAAGCATCCTCTCCCGCCGGGCAGAGCCCGTTCATCCCCCTGGTACACATCCGAATTAGGGGCAATGAAGCAGGTTGGGAGACGTCTAGAGTGTAGGTGGAGGAAATCAGGGGGCGAATCTGACCAAACACACTTGAGAGCTCATTATCGAGCCTGTGCTGTGGCAGTGAGAGTGGCGAAAAAGAAATTCTTCTCCGCTTCCATTGCCTCCTCACAATGCCATCCAGTAGAGCTTTTCAGGTGGTACAAGGGCTGGTTCATCCTGGCCCTAAGAGAGACCCTGTACCACCCTCGACGACCTGCTGTGATGACTTTGCCAAGCACTTTAAGGAGAAAATCGCTCAGATTCGTCACGAGCTGGACTCCACTAGTGATTCAGAGCCTTTAGGGGAGGTGCCAATGTTGCCATGTGGTCCAAAATTGATGGATGAGTTTCAGTTATTGCAGCCTGAGGATGTGGACAAGGTGCTTGGACAAGTACGTCCCACCACCTGCTTATTGGACCCTTGCCCATCTTGGCTACTTAACAAAGCCAAGCACGGGATAGGGACCTGGATCCTGGAGGTTGTCAGCGCCTCTCTGAGGGATGGCCGGGTACCTGCTCCTTTAAAGGAGGTGGTAGTCCGGCCTGTCCTAAAGAAGGCATCCCTGGATCCAGAGATGGTCACCAGATATAGACCGGTGGCCAATATCCTGTTTCTGGGCAAGGTGTTAGAGTGAGTGGTGGCGGGACAACTCCAAGCACTCTTGGATGAGACTGATTATCTGGACCCATTTCAGTCTGGCTTCAGACCCAGGTATGGTACTGAATCTGCCTTGGTCGCCCTGTATGATGACCTGTGCAGGGAGAGAGACAGGGGGAGTGTGTCCCTGTTGGTCCTCCTGGACCTCTCAGCGGCTTTCGATACCATCGACCATGGTATCCTTCTGGATAGGCTAATGGGATTGGGGATAGGAGGCACTGCTCTGCAGTGGTTCCACTCCTATCTCAACGGCCATTTCCAGAAGGTGGTGCTGGGGGACTATGGCTCTGCGCCATGGCAGTTATGCCATGGAGTCCCGCAGGGATCCATTTTGTCCCCCATGCTATTTACCATCTACATGAAACCACTGGAGAGGTCATCAGGAGGTGTGGGCTGTGGAATCATCAGTATGCTGATGATACCCAGCTCTGCCTCTCATTCTCGACCAATCCAGGTGAGGCAGTGGCTGTACTGAACCAGTGCCTGGCCGAGGTAATGGGCTGGATGAAGGCCAATAAACTGAAGCTCAATCCAGACAAGATGGAGATCCTGTTGGTAGGTGGGTCAGGCTTCGGGGTGGGGGACCTCGACCTTGTCCTGAATGGGGTTGCACTCCCTCTTAAGGACAGGGTCTGCAGCTTGGGAGTGCTCCTCGACCCAGAGCTATCTTTGGAAGCTCAAGTAACAGCGGGGGCGAGGAGCGCTTTCCCCCAGCTTCGGCTGATCCATCAGCTGCGTCCCTACCTGGAGAACGATTGCCTGGTGACAGTGACACATGCATTGGTTACTTCCCGATTAGACTTCTGTAACTTGCTCTATGTGGGGCTGCCCTTGAAGGTGGTCCGGATACTTCAGATGGTGCAAAATAGACCTGCCAGGTTGCTGACGGGGACTGGGCGTTGTGCTGACATAACTCCAGTCCTCCGTCAGCTTCACTGGCTCCCCATTGAAGTCCGGGCCCAATTCAAGGTTCTGGTTATCACCTATAAAGCCCTTAACGGCTTGGGACCTGGTTACCTAAAGGAGCGCTTACGTCCATGTCTTCCCTCCCGCCCCTTGAGATCGGCGGCAGAGGCCCTTCTCCGGGAGCCCTCCGTGAAAGATATTAGGAGGGTGAGTACTCAGAGGAGGGCTTTCTCTGCGGTGGCGCCCAACTTATGGAACGCACTCCCCAGAGAGGTCCACCTGGCGCCATCGTTACTTGCTTTTCGGTGCCAGGCCAAGACCTTTTTATTTAAACGTTATTTTAATTGTTAACTTTATTTATTGATTTTAATAATTTTTGCCAGGATGTCGCCAATATTTTATGTTATTTGTATCAATTGTATTTATTTATGGTTTGGAAGCCGCCCCAAGGCTTATGCGAATGGTGCAGCATAGAAGTTCTCCAAATCAATCAATCAATCAATCAATATTAATTGCTTTAAAATGGTTATGCTTTTATACATTAGTTTTAGGGTTTTAATCTTTATAAACCACCAAGAAAACATTGCCTATTAGCTGGTATCTATTTTAATAAATGGAATCAATTCTAGTTTTTATGAGTTGATTAAGGAAGATGCAGTTCAGCATATCTCTGATGACAGAAAACATACCCAGGGCCTTCACATTCCCTTCTCATTTTCCCTTTACAGCTGGCACACTTAGCTTCAGAGATTGGAGCCAAACTGGCTATTGGACTGGGATGGTTAATATCTCAATTAGGCCAAAGAGCTACTTAGTGAACCAGTTCATTTCTTGTAAAAGGTTGCATTGCTAGCATCTCATGTCAGATCTAACACTAGCAAACATGTATAAAGTATTCTAGTATCTCTACTGCTATCATCTCCATTCATCAGTATTTTGTGTTTACTTTTCTAGTTTCTCGAAGAACTTAAGAAGCAGTATTTGGTGAAGGAGGAGCGCTATAAAAGTATTGCTGCTATGAGTGAAATGCAAAACGAGTTAAAGGTGCTGCAGCATCAGATAGCTTGGGCAATGGTAATTGAATGCCGCATCACTATTGCTTAATTTAAGTGGGTTTAATTTGATTATTATTCTTAGGGTATGGTGGTAATTTTTATTGTTTGGTTGTAGGTGAGAGACACTGAAAAAGAAATAAAAACTATCAGAGATGATATTGCTGCTCAAGAAGCAAGAACTGCAAAATTTGTTGAGAAAGTGAAAGAATGGCAGGTACATATGCTTGCTGCAAGGTTTGCTTGAATTACTTTGTTTCCCTTGTTCAAGTGAGGCAGTGGATCCTTGCAGACAGAAGACTGGAGAAGCAAATATTTGGATCTCTTCAATTTTGAACTCAATTGAAGAGTCCATGTTAGAGTAGTGGTGCATTTGACCAATGGATTGTTGTTTTACATGTGACTCTTAATGAACCAAGTTGATATGACCATGTGCTTGTGAACAGAGGTTAGGACATGGTGAGAGGCATGGATAGTAGTACCCAAATCTTGCCCAACATAACTGCTCCTCATGCTGGAGCTTGAAAGTATTGCGGGCAGAAGATAACTGCTCCAGACCAGACCAAACCAGACCAGGGAAGGAGGATAGATACCTAGGTTTTTTTAAATCAGGCAGGGCAGTCCAGAGGCGTCATATTTCTTCATATTGTCAAAGGGACCACTTGTAGATACCTTTATTGTCTTCTGAAAATGCCAAGGCTGAATCGTCTTATCTTCTTGCATGACTCACCATTCTATACTAGCTTCACACTCTGGAGTACTGATAGTGGGTTAATGTAATCCAAAGTGAGGATTTATTTGGAAAACAAAGTAGAGGTGGGTTTAGATCCTCTGCTGAATTTTGCCACCTTGTTCCGTTCTAAGCAATACATTCTTGAGTCACTTGTTTTTGTAAGATTTGAGCATAAACAATTATCTCTGGATCATAGCCTCAGTTTGCCAATTCACCTTACTTGCCCCAATATCATGAGTTTTCTGATTATTTTAGAACATTTGCTGTTTTGTTTTTCAGGATAAGGTAAATGTGGCAGAAGTAGAACATACAGCTATGCAAGACAAGCTGCAGAAGATAACTGAAGAAGCTCAAACATTGCAGCCTTCATGTAATGCTTCAAAAACAGAAATAAAGACAAAAAGAAAAGCATACAATGATGCAGAGGTTTGTTGATGGAAATCTCAGTCATAAAGTCCTGAGGAATCTCAGTAATGTCCTCTGGAGCAGGCTGTTGTATTTTGTACAAAGCAGCACTAAAGTCAGTTGTAAAGATTCTTGCCTTAGTATTGTATGGCCAGGACTGCAAGTATTATTATTATTATTATTATTATTATTATTATTATTATTATTATTATTATAACATTTCTATGCCACCCCTTGCCGAAACCTCGGGGCGGCTTACAACATGATAAAATACATTGAAATACAATAGTACATAATAAATTACCATTAAATATAAAAATACAAAAAATACATTGATTTACAAATACAAAATTAAAATTATCAGTATGAAATAAAATAAAATAAAAAAATTAAAATGGCTATGGACTAGCTGAATATACTTCCAAAAAAGTTGGAAAAAGAAGTTGGAAAAAGCTACTATACAAGCGATATAGAATGAATTTAAGATATTTCCCAATAAGATATTATTATTATTATTATTATTATTATTATTATTATTATTATTATTA